>NC_048600.1:120380161-120720161 GCF_003668045.3 Cricetulus griseus
GACCAACAAGCCTAGCCTACTAAGCAAGTTCCAGGCTGTTGAGAGACTATCATTTTTAAAAAAGATTTTAGGGGCTGGAGAGATGGCTCAGAGGTTAAGAGCACCGACTGCTCTTCCAGAGGTCCTGAGTTCAATCCCCAGCAACCACATGGTGGCTCACAACCATCCCTTATGAGATCTGGTGCCCTCTTCTGGTGTGCACATATACACGGAAGCAGAATGTTGTATACATAATAAATAATAAAATCTTTAAAAAAACAAAAGATTTTAGTTGTATTTATTGTATATGTATGAGCTTTTTTGCCTGTATGTATATATGCACCATAAGAGTGGGCCAAAGGAGGGCGTTGGATCCCAAGGAACAGGATAGTTTGTGCCACCATGTGGGTGCTGGGAACTGAACCCAGGTCCCCTGCAAGAGTAATGAGTGTTTTCAATCACTGAGCCATCCCTCCAGTCCCATAGAGATTCTATCCAAAAAACCAATTGTGGTGGTGTGTGCCTTTAATCTCATCTCAGCACTTGTCAGGGCAGAGGAGAGTTCCAGGCCAGCCAGGGCTACACAGTGAGACCCTCTCTCAAAACAAATCAGAAAGTAGAAAGAGCTTGACTAATGAAGAACACCCAAGGCTGTCCTCTGGTATCCACACATATGCACATGCACAGGCACAGATACAAAAAGTGTAGATATCCTTCATTACTTTGCAGTGCGGGGGTTTAAACCCAGTTACTACTTTCGTGTGCCATGCAAGCACTCTGTCACTGAGCCATATATCTCTAGATGCAGACATGTAGACGTCTTTAACTCAGTAATTCAACTTTGTCATTTACCTCCAAGGAATTCATCAGAGCTGCGTATAAACATGTGTGTGCTGGCTTAGCATTGACTTAAGTCTAATGGGGAAAATAAATGCAAATCAAGCTTAATGTGTTTGCAAATTGCATAGGTACCTTTTAATGCATTTGTATAATAGAATAGAAGAGAGTGGTTAAAGTTCAGAGCATAACAATATTAAGAGTGATATGACAGCATAACAAGTGAAACAAAATACCAAGTACTCAGAATGACATGGGCTTGGAATTTATATAAAAACGCATGTGGGGGCAGTGGAGAGATGGCTCAGTGGTGAAGCAACCTTACTACCCTTCTAGAGGACTCAAGTTTGAATTTCAATGTCCACATTGGATGGCTTACAATCACCTGTAACTCCAGCTCCAGGGGATGGACACCCTCTTCTGGCCTCCTGGGGCACTGCACAGAGTTGGCATACATAGACACACAGATAAACACACATATCCATACATAGAAGCATAATATGCCAGGCCGTGGTGGTGCACACCTTTGATCCCAGCACTCGGGAGGCAGAGGCAGGAGGATCTCTGTGAGTTCAAGACCAGCCTGGTCTACAAGAGCTAGTTCCAGGACAGCCTCCAAAGCCACAGGGAAACCCTGTCTGGAAAAACAAAAACAAAAACAAAAACAAAAACAAAAACCCAGTGAATGTGTGTGATGTGTCCAGATAACAGACTGACACATGCAGAGTAGCGTGTGGTGGAGAAGTATCTCTGTGTTGGGGACAGTGTGATTAATTTTTGTTTTACTGTGCTTTTCTGTGTTTCCCAAGTTGCCTGAGGTGAGCATATGGTATCTGCAATTAGCAGAGGAAGCAGTCGTTGTTTCTAAGTAAGTGGCAATGATTCCAGCGTACACTCCTGTGTGGTGTCCGCTGACTGTGTCTGTAGACCACATTCAGCCTGTAACTTAAGGTCCTCTTACATCTTTAAATGGTGAAGGAGAAAATATACATACATATCAAAAAGAATGAAACTTACTTCTCTTGAAACTGTGTTTACTTTTATGAGAACCCTATGAAGGAGGCACTATCACTCCGCTTTTTAAAAGTCGCTTCTATAAAACTTTATTGATTTTCTGTTTGTGTGCATGTGGAGCTAAGAGGAGCACTCAGCTCTCTCTCCCTCCTCCATGTGGTTCCAATGCATCGGGCTTGGCTGCAAGCCCCTTCATCTGCTGAGCCATCTTATCACCCCTTTGTTGTGAGAGGAAAGAAACAGGCTGTTTTTATTTATGTACTTGTGTCTGTGGTCTGTGTATGGGTGAGTGGGTGTGAGTGGGTGTGGTGACCCCAGAGGAGGGTGTCAGATCTCCTGGAGCTGGAGTGACAGGTGGTTGTGAGTTGCCCCACATGGGAGCTGAAAATAGAACTGTCCCTTGCTTTGCAGCTCAGACTGACCATGAACTATGTACACGTCCTCCAGGTTCAAACTCACACCCTCCCGATTCAGCCTCCCAAATATCTGGGATTACAGGTGAGTGGCAGCTGACTCAGCTCGCTCTTGCTCATCTTGTAGATGAGGTAAGAGAAACTTCTAGAAAGGTGATAAAAACGATCCCCGATGGCACATTTAATAGACCTTGAGTTTCAATTCAAATCCAAGGCGCCACCCCAGGGTCTAGGCTCTCAGTTCCCAACATCATGGAGGAGAGGCAGAAATGCACTGTGTGATCCCTCTGGGTGGTAACACAACAGCCTTCACATAAGCTTTGCATGAAGAGGAGGCCACATTTCTACCATGACAGCAGGGCACTTACTCTCGGCTTGTAGTTAGTAAAATGCCTCTCTCCCCAAAAGAATTCCATTCCTTCCCTTGATAGACCCATACTCCTGAAAATAGTACCCAATATGACTACGTCTTAAATTTCACCCAGAAAAACATTAAGAGCACTGGCTGCTTTTCTAGAGGACCTAGATTTGGTTCCCGGCACCCACATGGCAGCTCACAACCATCTGTAACTCCAGTTCCAGGAGATCTGACATCCTCTGCTGGCCTCCATGGGCACAAGGCACACACGCGGTACACAGATAGGCAAGATACACACATAAACACTATAAAGAGAGAGAAAATGGTCATTTGTTTTTTCTCATTACATACACCTACATGATGGTATCCCTATCACTGTCTCTTGGCCATGATGCCTAAAATATTCAGTACTCATCCCATCCTTCTAGAAAATATTTGCAGAGCTCCTGCTCTAGCTGCCAGAGCTGAGGGAAGAGGCGGGTGGGATAGAAGCTCCCACACCTGGGACCAGGGCATATGTAATGCTCCAAATGGCTCTCACCCAAGCTCTGCAGCAAGCTCTTAGTCACGGAAAGGTTAGGTTTCCTTCATCCATTTGCCTCTCATCAAGTGGTAAACACAGAAAAAGACAAAAACTAAATCCAGCTGGCCAAGTGTACTTCTTAGAAACTGGGAGAGTGTTGGTTCAGAAGGAAATGACTGGACTTTCTTGTCTTCAGGAGCCAATTTATCAGTGATTTCTGGTATAAAATAACCAAGGACAGGCCGGTCCCTCAGCATCTTAGCTATTCTTTTAATTACTGACCAATTATCAGAGAAGAAGCAGTTGTAAAGAAAGTAGGAGAGATCCGGGCAGGCAGTGGTGGCACATGCCTTTAATCCCAGCACTTAAGAGGCAGAGACAGGCTGATCTCTGTGAGTTCCAGGACAGGCTCTAAAGCAATTCAGAGAAAGTCTATCTCGGAAAAAGCAGAGGGAGGAGGAGGGCTGGAGATACAAAACTACCATGGTGGACGGGCAAGGTAGTCAAGCAGCTCCCAGCAACACCACCAGCAGGAGTGTGGGGCCACTTGCTCAAATCTTATTGCACAAGGGAACAGAAGAACGGGAATGTACGCACTCAGCCAGCACTTTGCTTTTGAATTCAGCCCAGGACCATATTTGAGGTGAGTCTTTCCTCAGTCCTGTCTGGAAACATGCCCATAGACATACACATACACATACACATATAAAGTGTGCACTGATCTGCCCCAAAACACACACACACACACACACACACACACACACACACACGTTTCTTAATCCAATCAGGTTGACAGCTAGGACTGAGAATTATAGGAAGTATATGTCTGAGTCTGCTTCAAACCCTGATGGTAAATGGTAAACTCATTTACCTCACACCCTTCCCAACTGTAGTGTTGGGTCAGCAGTCAACCCTCACATCAACCCACAGTATCAGCAGAGTTTCAAAAATAACACAACAGAGCACGTTCTATAATTGTAAGTGGTCTTAACAGAACGCAGGAAATGCATACTAAAACCACGATTCGATGCCACCACACACCCATTAGAATAGCTGTCATCAAAATGACAGGAAACACCAAGTACAGACCGGCAAGAATGTGAAAAAGCCCAAACCCACTTGTGCTGCTCATTGCGATGTAAAATACAACCTCAGCTTCGGTGGGGAACAGTCTGGTCCTTTCTTTTCTTTCAACAATTACATTTGTTTGTTTGTTTGTGGGGGAGAGGCATGGGGAGGTCAGAGAACAGACTGCATGAGTTGGTTCTCTTCTTCTACCACGTGGAAGGATGGAACCTCAAGTTGCCAGGCTTGGAGGCAAGAACCTACACCTACTACTGAGCCACCCTGCCACCCCCTGGAAGTTTCATTAGAAGAGTATGCATTTAACATATGACTCAGAGTTCTACATATCTAGACAAAAAGACAGAAAATGTTGCCACCAGAAGACAGATGTACAAGCAATCATTAAACACAGATCATATAGCTCCCAGGTGGAAATACTGTCAGTATCCACCACCAATATAAAACCAACTCCATTATCTCCATTTGTTTTGTTTGAGGAAGGGTTGCATGTAGGCCAGGCTGGCCTTGAACTTGCTAGGTATAACAGAGTGATGCGGAATTTCTTTTTGTTTGTTTGGTTGTTTGGGTTTTTGGAGACAGGGTTTCTCGGTGTAGCCTTGGATGTCCTGGAACCTGCTTTGTAAACCAGGATGGCCTTGAACTCAGAGATCCACCTGCCTCTGCCTCTCAAATGCCTGGGATAAAAGGCATGCAAAAACAAACAAACAAACAAACAAAAAACAGATGAGATGTCCTACAAACTATAATCCCAACAACCCTAGAGTGAAGACAGACAGACAGAACAGCCAGGAAGCTCTTAGATCAGCTAGGTGAAGGTATGCCCACGCACGCACGCACACAAAGGGAAAGAAGGGAAAGAAAGGAAGAGAGGAAATAGAGGGAAGGGGAAAGGGAGGGGAGAGAAGAGCCAGAGAGGGAGGGAGGGAGGGACGGAGAGAGGGGGAAGGAGGAAGTTCGGGGCCTACTAGGGGTACAGAGGAAGTTAAAGGTCAGCCTGAGCAAATTAGGCAAAGCTTTGTCTCAAAATTAAAAGATAAAGAAGAGGGGGTTCCATCCTCAGTACAAAAACAAACAACCCCCAAACTTTTCCAAACTGAGGCCACAGCTCAGTAGAAAGCACTAGGCTGTCATGTACAGGGTGGTAAACTCTGTTCCCAGCCAGCAGAAAAGAAAGAAAAAGGAGGCTGCTTCCTATGTCCCTCTGGCCTAGGGAGGGGGCATGGCACTGCTCTTGGCTCCTCTCTGGTGGCCATTCTTCCTGAGCAGCTTTCAGAATCCAGTTAGCAGCCGAGGAAGAAGACCTGTGTTCACACAGCTCCCCTGAAGGTGACTAAAGCTTCACAACAAAAAGTGTGTGTTTGTGTGAGTGTGTGTGAGTATGTATATGTGTGAGAGGGTGTATGTCAGAGTGAGTGTATGTGGGGGGGATTTGGGAAACAAACTCAAGTTGCCTTGGGCTTGGTGGCAGGAACTGTTATCCACTAAGCCATCTTGCCTGCTCCATTAAAAACAAAACAAAACAGAACAATAACAACAAAAACAAACAAACAAAAACCCTATTTTTTTTTTTTTTTTTTTTTTTGGTTTTTCGAGACAGGGTTTCTCTGTGTAGCTTTGGAGCCTATCCTGGCACTCACTCTGGAGACCAGGCTGGCCTCGAACTCACAGAGATCTGCCTGCCTCTGCCTCTGCCTCCAGAGTGCTGGGATTAAAGGGGTGCTCCACCAACGCCCTGGCCCCAAAACCCTATTTTTAAAAAATATTCAAGAATCAGGAAACTGATTAATTCTCTTCAAGTCAGGAAAACAAAGGTGAAATACGATTTTAATTCCATCTGGTAGGGATGGAAGCACAACTGTGTGCTACTTGTTACTACTGTTTAATTATTGGTAGTCACTGGCGACCTATTAACCTCACCACTAGAAAGACCCTACCATTGAGTAAAATACTCAAAATCTGAGTGTTGAGGATGGAACAGCCTGAAAGTGTTTCCACTTTGGCTGAGGAGTACCCTGAAGGTAGAACCTTTGTCTAGTATGTGCAAGCCTTGGGTTCCAAGGCCAGAGCCAAAAGAAAGGGAAGACTTTCAGTGTAACAGACTGTCTAGTATCATGGTGCACAAGGACCACCATTTCAAGATGAGATACAGTGTAACTGGCCAAAGTGCAGGGAGTGAGTGACTTGGCACTCCATCCTAACTGGGGTATCCATATTAACACTCAGCACCCCAAAGCTCAGGGAGCATCACGGAAGAGGGGTGAAGAATTTAGGATCTGGGAGATGCGGAATGGTTCTGTGAGATGAGTGTTCTGGACATGACATGGCCACGGTGACTTGCATGAGGCCAAGCCAACCTTTCAGTAGGCAGCATTAAGTGGACTCCCAAAAAGAAAATAGGAAAAGACAAAAGAGGACATGAAAGTGGGAAGGGGATGGGTTGGGGGAGGGTTGGGGGTGGCATCTGGAGGAAGTGGGAAGGACCTGGGGTTGATACGATCGAGATGCATTGTATATAAATATGAAAGTGTGTGTACATACATAAAACTGTCAAAGAATAAGTAAAAGATACTTTAAGTTTTCTAAAATTAAATAAATAACATAACAAATGTCACTGTGTAGAGGAAATAAGAGTGAGATGTATTAACTGGGCATGTGGGCTGACATCTGTAATCCTAGCACTTGGAAGACTGAGGCAGGGGGATGACCATGAGTTCCAAGTCAGCCAGGGACTACAGAATCCCTGCTCAAAATCCCCCCCCACACACACACACAAGGGGTGGGGGTGTATAAGCCTTTCTGCATGGCCATTTCAATAAGTACAAAACCAGAGTACTGTTCCTCTCCCTGCCCCTAGGAGGGAAAGTAGCTGGGTTTCAATTCCCTGGGTTGTCCAGAGGTTCTTATAGAAGAATGCATGCAAATCACAGCCAAGGCCCTGCAAGTAGAGCTATCTAGTCAAGGTAAAGCCAGGGGAGAGTTTTCTCTTTGTGTCATCTGTCAAGAAAATACAAAGGTGTGCTTATAGGTTTTCTTTTTCTTTTCTCTTACAAATAGAGCTGTGCTCCTTGAAATGGTAGCTTAATAAATAACTGCAGGGCCTCAAAATGAGCAGACAGGCAGACTGACAGACTGGGAATAAGCAGGCTTCAAACGGTGTGTCAGCATCATCAGAAGCAAGGTTCTGGGTGACGTGAGTGTGTGGTGTGTGTGTGTGTGTGTGTGTGTGTGTGTGTGTGTGTGTGTGTGTGTCGGAGCATTTGTGGAGGCCAGAGGACAACTTCACAGATTGTTCCCTACCATTATGTGAGTTCCAGGGATCAAACTGCCTTTTGTCTTCACTAATTAGGGCATGGTAAGATATGTTCCAGTACTACTGGCTGGGCATGCTCTTTATCAGTATAATAAGATTATAATGAATTTAAGGTCATCTGGAGGGCCAACCTGGCATTTGAACCAGGCAGACGAAAATGGTCAGGCGGTCACCTCCTTCACGTGGGTTGTGATAGCTAGGTGGTCTCTAATTGGAAGCTAGTAGTTAGTAGCCGTGTGTTTAGCTTCTGCAAGTAAGTGACCTATAAATACAACCAGAGCTGACAGGGCAACACAACAGAATACCTGTAATTTGGGATTTCAAGCTGGTGGTGGCACAAATACAATCTAGTGGTACCTTTGACTTTGGGTGGCAACAAAAGACTTTTTACCAGTAGGTAACAGCTCAGCGCCTGGACCATTTGTATGGGATCATGAAGCACAGGTCCATGAAAGAGGAGTGAATGAGTGAGTTAACAGAGGTCCAGTGAAGGCGTGGTGGGTGAGGATGGACCCCAGAATAACACAGGAGTCCCAGGGAGCATCTTCCTTCCTTTCTTTCTTTCTTTCTTTCTTTCTTTCTTTCTTTCTTTCTTTCCATCAATACTAAACTACTTTCCTTGTTTTAAAATATTCTTGAACACAAAGAATAAGTCAGCTTCCTTCACTTTGTTCTTCCACCTCTCTTATCATTAATTTTTAATGTAATAAAATCATTAGCCAAACATGATGATTCAGGAGGCTGAGGCAGGAGAACACAAATTCAAGCTTAGCCTGAATTACATTGTGAGACCCTAGCTCAATGTGATAAATAAGCAAATAAAGACCTCAGAAATACAGCTCAGTGGCAGGATGCTTGCTTAACACAAGCAAGGCCCTGGCTTTGATCCCCAGTGCTGCCAAAAAGCAAAATTTTGGGTCTGGTGTCTGAGGATATGGTTCAAGTGTAGGACACTGGTCTAGCATGGGCAAGGTGTTGGGTTTAATCCCTAATAACTGCCCTCTCAAACAGAAAGAAAGAAAGAAAGAAAGAAAGAAAGAAAGAAAGAAAGAAAGAAGAAAAATTTAATCAGAAACATGATTATCTTCTTGCTGTACCCCTCCCAGCTCTATTTCTGTGGTCTGACCAGGCTAAGCGCACACACATATTCATTGGCAGTCTAATTCATTTGGACGAGAAAATTTTTTTTTCCTCCTCTCTAGGCAGAAAAGGCTCCAGAAAAGAGTGAGCTATGCTTGACTGGGAAAGTGCTGAAAATGCAGAAACCGAAGCAATCTAAAAGAAGGAACCACCTGTGGCCTCAGGGAGGAGAGAAGAAAAACAAACCAGCGAACCAGAGCTACCTGGAGTCTGCCTGGAACTAGCAACTTAAGCCTTCTGCACCAAATGCCTAGACAAAGGCTGCTATTTATGCGCAGTTCCAAAGGCTCCTTGCCTCAGAAGGCACCTTCGAATAAAAAACGGCAGCTAATTCTCCCAGTAGCAAAATCCACTCTCACCGGCAACAAAGCTCCTCTCTGTTATTCAGAAGGAGGATTAAATCCAGTGGGATAAAGGGAACAGTTCGTTGCCAGGTCACCTCCGCAAGGCTGAGCAGAGCGTTCTCATTTCTCCCCCCACTTTATAAAGGCTCAGTATGGTACAAGGACCGATGGGAAACGGTTCCTTTAAAAAAAAACACAACCACCCTTGTCACAATTAGCAAGCAAGGTGCTTGACGCTGCTGGAGGACGCTGCTTAAGGAGTACTAAGGTCCAAGACCCACATTCCAATTCCAACTTTAAAGTGGCCAAGGCTTGGTTTCCCAGCCTCTTCTTGCCTAAGAAGCAGCTTGTGTTCCAGGCCTCGGTTTTCGTCCATTCCCTCTCGCCACCCTGCCCCCTTCCCAAGAAAAGAACCTGCTGACCATGTGCCTGGTTCCAAACCTTCTTTGCCAAAACCCGTATTCTCCCTGAATGACTTGCTTCAGAGGGCTTGCCCATGCATGATCCAAGTTCCTTGTGATCTCTACTTGGAGTTCATGGTGAATTTGAAATCAACTGAAAGTTCATCTTTTGGGGGGGTGGGGGGGCAGACAGGATGGGAACAAATGTAAGGGGCAAGAAACCAAACTGATTGGTTGAATAAGATGATGGTTATAGGTTATAATGTAGGTCATCACATTCTTTAATGTTTGTGTTGTTTATATTTGCATGTTAACAGTCATTATGATCAACATCTAGAAGCTGGAGAGATGGTTTAGTTAGTAAAGTGCTTGCCACTCAAGTTCTATCCCTGGCACAGGTGTGCCCGGTAAGCCTTGGGCTGAGGAAGCCAAAACAGGCAGGTTCCTAGAGCTCACTGATCTGTTAGCCCAGCAAAACCAATTAGCTTCAAGTTTAGGGAGAAACCCTGTTTCAAAAAGTAAGGTCAAAGGGCTGACTATGGGCTCCTCGGTTAGGAGAATTGGCTGCTCTTCCAGGGGGACCTGGGTTCAGTTCTCAGCACCCACACAGGTGGCTCACAACCATCCATAATTCTAGTTCTAGGGGATCTGAGCACCTTTTGAACACTGTAGGAGCTGTATGCAAGTAGCACACTTACATTCGTGCAGGCGAAACACCCATACACATGAAATAAAAATAATAAAATCTTTTTTTTTTAATGAAGTGAGTGATTGAGGAAGACACTTGACATCAACCTCTGGCCTCCACATGTACCCCCCCCACGCGCCCACATACAATACACCAAATAAATAGATCTGAAAATGATAACCGTGTCACCAAGATGCCTTACAATCAAGATCTGAACTCAAGACAGGGTCCCTTCTGCCAAGCTAAATTGTCTATCTCATTTGTAATTGCTAACTGCTTTTTGTCCCACTGATCCGACTGCATTCATTTATTCATTTGACATGAAAAGCCCTGGCCAGTCTCCTCAAGGAACTGGCAATGGATCTGGGGATACAGGTAAACAGATACATCACCGTCCAATAGTGAATGCAATAACCATGGGGAGACACAGGGCACGCTCCAGGAAAGCAGGGCAATTAAACCTGCCAACCTGCCGGGAAAAGACCAGCTAGGCGCAGGTAGGTGGAATTCAAGAGCTAGGCAGGGCTATTTTGGGGACAGGATTACAATTCAGGCAGAAGCAAGGGCATGGGCCCTCCCAAATGTAGACACCAGAAGGTGGTTAGCAAAGGAAGGGAAGAAACAGGGCTAGGCAAGGTAGGTGCCCCTGTGAGTAAAGAAGGGAGTATGAATACCCAGCCAAAGGAGCGAGATTTTAGTTCTGCAATCAGGAGGCAAGAAGAGCCATGATCACTGTGTAGAGAGCCTGGAAGTGGAGTTTTGTAACAGACAAGAGCCAGGATTGGGGAGAGAGAGGGAGGTACCTGCCTCAGGTGCAAAATTTAAGGGGATCAAATATTACTTTAATGTATTGTATCCCTTTTACTTTTTTTGTTTGTTTGTTTGTTTGTTTTTGAAGACAGGGTTTCTCTGCATAGTCTCAGCTGTAGACTAGGCTGACCTGGAACTAAGAGAGATCCATCTGCCTATGCCCCCCACCCCCACCCCGAGTGCTGGGATTAAAGGTGTGTGCTGCCACAACCACCACCTGGTGATGCAATATTTAAAAAAAAAATATTAAAACAAATGGGAAAAACAAAACCATGGACTGGGAAGATGGCTCACTCAGTAAAGTGCTTGCTATGCAAGCATCGGGGCCTGAGTCCAGTCCCTGGAACACAAATGAAAATGCCAGGTGGAGCAGGGCTTGCCTAAGGAGATGAAGACAAGAGGGTATCTCAGGCTTGCAGCCAGCCTAGTCTAATTCGTGAGCTCCAGGCCAATGAGGGATAATGTCTAAAAGGGAGAGGATGATGGTCCAGAGAATGAATCGAGAGGTGGCCTCTGTGTCCCTACTTGTACACTTGTGTGCCCACACACCCAATTACTTAAGCCTGTATATACACATTCAAAACTGCAAATAACAAAATAAATGACAAATCCACCATGAAGATAATTTAACTTAAAAAGATACACTGTTGCTACCTGTTTAAGCAAACTGTTACATTTATGGCTTGGAACCTTCAGTAGCTCTTCCCTAGCCCTCAGTGGGTTTATGGGGGCTGCCAATGACATGGAGGGCTGGGGTACAGCCTTCCTTTTATTATAGAGTTCTATTACCTTTCCCACTTGTTTCATGATATAGGAGTCAATTCTGATGAGTACCTACCTACCTATAGAAGAGTTCATACTTTTTCTTTGCCTCAGACCCCAGTGTCACCTGCCTTGTCAGAGCAACAGATAAATCAATAAATAAATGAGGAAGGAGAGTAACAGCAAGAGGTCAGAGGATCTTGACCCAAGAGAAGCCAGAAACCCGTCTAGGGTAGCAAACAGAGGGAAGCTCCAGCCTGCTTCAGCATAAGCAGAAACCTTCCTACCCAAGGGAGTCACCAAAGGCTTCAGGGACAAAAAGCCCTTCTCCGGTTCTTCAGTACCACTCTGTTCCCTAGTCAATAAGCTCTTGTTTACTAATTAAGTGGAAAGGCAGAGCTCTCTCTCTCTCTCTCTCTCTCTCTCTCTCTCTCTCTCTCTCTCTCTCACACACACACACACACACACACACACACACACAGAGGCCTGGTGCAGGTCCCTCTATAACCAGCAGCACTCTCCAAACAGCAGGGTGCACTGATGAATATTCAAAAGTCCCAACCATTAGCGGATGACTAAGACTCTCAAAGTCTAATAAGTTAGTTATTTTAGTGACACACTTCTGTCATTTTTCCCTCATCTCGTTTTGCATTCTTAGGACAAGGAAGAAGAATAATTGAAGCGAACTCTTTGCTTTCTGATCTCAGCACTATGATCGGATTAGAACAGAGGCTGGCTGGCAAGATTGCCGCTTCCATCTTCCTGGTGCAACTGAACAAAGGCGCTCTCTTCCAGGTTGCTAGGTCTAATATTCACTGGCTCCCCATTTCCCTTGCCCATGAGTATTACTCTGAGCTAACTTCGGTCTCCCAGGATATGAACCCAACCCCATCTCCATGAAGCGTGGTGTGAATGACAGGAAAGTGGGGCGTCACAATGATGAATCATCGGGGTGGGAAATTCATTCCAGAGCCTGGAAAGCCTTGGTGAGTAAAAACCTGCAGGCCCTGGCATCAGGACATCTTCAGAGAGCCATGCCGCTCTGAGTGGGGGAGTGTAGCAATGGTTAACTGTGGCCCTAGCCAAGCCCAGGAAAGGAGCTATGACTAAACAGGAAATCAGTTACCTCGCGCCTAACGGAAGTAGGAGTGCTCACAGAGCAGGCAGAGGAGCTAGCCTCTAAAACGACCTATGAAACCTCAATATTGTTTATCTTGATTGTTGAGGTTTTGGGCACACAGTTAAGTTTTACACGCAGGGGTAAAAACCTCCCTTGGGTTTCCCTTAAAGGCAGCCTGTGGGCACCTGTATGAAGCCAACAGACACAGCTGATTTCAGAAAGATTTTGTTTTCTTTGCACTTGCCTCAGAAGTGCTATGTCCAAACTTAATAACCACTTGGGCTAGAGGTGGCTCAGCAGACAAGAGCACACACTGCTCCTGAAGGTGCCAAATTTGGTTCCCAGCATCCTCCTTGGGGGACTGACAACCATGCTTAACTCCAGATCCAGGGAATCCGATGTCCTCTTTTGGCTTCCATGGGCATCAGTAGTCACAGACACACCCCCACCACCACTACATAAACAATTCAGCTTTTCCATAGGTACTGGAAAGCCTAACTCAGTCTTCATGCTTGCACAGCAAGCATTGTACCAACTGAGTCATCTCCAGAGACGCTACTTTATTTTTTTTGTTTTTCGAGACAGGATTTCTCTATATTGTTTTGGAGGTTGTCCCGGAACTCTCTCTGTAGACAAGGCTGGCCTAGAACTCACAGAGATCTGTCTGCCTCTGTCTCCCGGGTGCTGGGATTAAAGGTGTGTGTCACCACCCCCCGGTTCCTACTTTATTTTTTATTTTTTTGAGAAAAGGTCTGGCTATGAAACTCAGGCTGGCCTTGAACTCATGATCCCCCTGCCTCCTGCACCTGGATGCCGGGGAAACAAGCATACATGCCACATCTGGATTTGTTTGTTCCTTTACCGTTACTCATTTCATTTTTGCCATTATCTCTTTCTTTACTAATAACACAAGCAAGAGATTCTAGTCAACACCTGAGGTTAGCCTCTGACCTTTATACACATGCTGCACATACATACCCACACTGGCTCAAGCACACACACACACACACACACACCCCAATCAACCAGTCAGTCAGCTGATAAATATTCTAGGGACACATCTAGAATCCCAGCAGCCTGGAGGATGAGGCAGGAGACTGAGAGTTGCATAGTAGCCTGAACTAGTAAGAGCCTGTCGTAAAAATTAATTATAGCGTGTGTATACATATCAAAAATACCATGTAGTATACTATACATACATTTATAGCTTTTCATTTGCCTATGAATGAATGAAAACTGTGAAGGGATAATGTGGTATGTCCTAGTCCAAATGCAAGAACATATTCATTTCTATGAGAAATTAGCATCCATAAATTATCAGTCTTTCAAACATCTGCCCCAGAGAATGGTCTCTGAGATCTACAACAGATGTAAAAACAAGCATTTCCTAGGAGCCAACACTGTGGTCGGCTCTAGTAGCTAGAGAATGACAAGTCATCCTTTGGTTTCCAAACTTTTGTTTCTGTACATGTAACCACGGAACAGGCATGCCCACAGCAAACACAGCTGCTTTCAATCCTATCCTGGACTGTTTTTATTAACTAAATAGAGTGCTTGATTTAAAAAAAAAAATCAACAATAGAAGGCTCATCAATTACACAGAAAAAAGAGCCATGACAGAAACTGATATCTTTTATGTATTCATTTAAAATTTGAACATAGGAGCTGGAGACCTGGCTTGGCAGTTAAGAACTGGTTTAGTTCCTAGCACCCACACAGTGGGACACTATCACCTGTAACTCCAGTTCCAACCTCAGGATTTGAAGCTGGAGCATTCTGGATCCAAGCCCAGCCCAAGCACTTGGAAGACTAATGTTTTGGGATAGTTGTACACTGTGTGAAGGTGTATTGCTGTGATTGGTGTAATAAAAAGCTGACCCACCAATAGCTAGTCAGGCGGCAAAGGCGGGACTTCCCAGCAGAGACAGGAAGAGGATAATCAAGGCTCTCAGGGGACACCAAGGAGACGTGGAGGGAAGGGAGTCAGAAATACAGAATGAAAGAAAGGTAAAAAGCCACATGGTAAAATGTAGATTAATATAAGCAGGCTAATATAAGTTATAAGAGCTAGTGGGACAAGCCTAAGCTATAGGCTGAGCTTTCATAATTAATAAGTCTCTGTGCCATTTTGGGGAGCTGGCTGGCAAGAGAGAAAAAGATTTGTTACAGGCTGAGGCAAGAGGATTACCAAAGTACAAGTCCAGCCTAGCTTACAGAATAAGACCCTGTATCAAAATAAAATAACAGGGCTGGGGGCTGGAGAGATGGCTCAGAGGTTAAGAGCACTGACATCTCTTCCAGAGGTCCTGAGTTCAGTTCCCAGCAACCACATGATGGCTCACAACCATCCGTTATGAGATCTGGTGCATGCAGGAAGAACACTATATTCATAATAAATAAAATCTTTTTTAATGTAAAAACAAATAAGTAAATAACTAACAGGACTGAGGGTGTGACTCAGTTGACCCTTGCTTGCCTAGCATGCACCAAGCTCCAGCATCACCTGTATCCGGCCTGTTGGCACTCATCAGTCATTCCAGCATTCAGGAAGTAGAGACAGAAAGATCAGAAGTTCAAGGTCATGAGGGTTACATAGGGAATTCAAGGCCAGCTGGGCTTGAGGGACACTGTCTTAAAAAAAATGGAAGGGTGGCAAAGAATGTTTAGACAGTTGGATAAATCATAACCATCATCTTAAAACAAAAAGGAAATATCCAAGATTCCCTACCAATAAAACAATAGGAGACAAAATATTTTAAGAAACAACAAATTGATACCACTCGGGAAACAGACCTAATAAATTCCCTAGGCATATTAGATGTGCTTTGATCACACAGTATAAACAAACTCAGAGCCCCCTCAACTTAACAGAGTGATGCGTCCTGATGATAAACAGGCCCTTGGTCCCAAGACTAACTGGGAGCTGGCCATGCAATGGTGTAGATGACCAAACACCAATCCCAAAGACTGCACCAATGTAGAGTAGGAAAGCCCCAAGTTGGAGCCTGACAGGCTGTACACAGTGTACACTGTCCTTTGGCCTTGGTTCCAATTAAAAAAACAATCAGTACCTATTGCATGTCTAGGCCCAACCATGACCTCATGTGAACAAGACAAAAGGCCAGGCTTCCAGAGAGATGGATGCCCAACGGGACGCTGCCACTGCACCTGAATTTTGCAGCACAGTTCATCAGTTTAATTAGAACAGAGTGCTTGACCACAATCCTGAATGCTTTCACAGAGCAAGGCAGGGAGAGATCTATCCACAGAGGGTGGGCCTCTGCCAGGACTGCAATACAATTACATTCCTGTGGCCAGAGTCTTCCCACACCCCGCTTGAGTACCCAGAAAGAACAGCAGCAGCTAAACTCTCAGCAGGACTATTCTGCCTGCCAGGGATGAAGCTTTGTGGTCACCTGGTCTTCTAAATGGACCTAATGAACATCTTATATTTTTGGTTGTGAGCCTAGCCTTTAACAGCTGAGCCATCTCTCCAGTCCCCTAAGGAACATCTTAAAAGGAGTTTCGAAAGCAGGATGTGGTGAGACCCCCGCCTGTAATCCCTGCTGAGACAAGAGGGTCACAAATTGAAGGCCAGCCTGGGCTAAGGAGTGAGCTCCTGCTCCAAATAAATAAATACATACCATGTCTGGAGCGGTGTCCCACACTTGTAATCGCAGCAGCAGCAGCAAGAGTGCTGTGCTCACATTCAAGGCCACACAGGGCCGTATTGCAAGACCCTGACAAAAAATAGCAGGGATAGGAGACTGGGGAGATTACTCAGTGAGTGAGAGCATTTTCAAGAGGACCCGAGTTCAAATACCCAGCACCTATGTAAAAATCAGAGCATGGTAACCTGTCACTGTAACCTCAGTGCTGGGGGCAGGATGGGAGGGGGACAGATCCTAGACGCCTTCGGGACAGCTGCCTAGCTGAAACAGTGAGCTGTGGATTTGATGAGAGACCCTGTCACAAAATATGAAGGTGGAGAGAGAGAAGATACCTAATGTCCTCTGGCCTCACCATGCACACATGTGTGCATACACCACCACCCCCCCACACACACACACACCAGGCAAGGAGTGAGTCTGAACCATTACTGTGTGTGTATCTAGACACATGTGTGGCACAAAGTAACCACACTGAAAACTAGCAACTGAATGAATCTAACAAAACTCACACACATCTCACAGCAGTACTGCAGAGCCCATGGACACTCACAAGGGCCCGTGGAGAAATCAAAACACAACTGGGCTCGGCGTGCATGCCTACAATGCAGCACTTGGGAGGTTAAAACAGGAGGATCAGGAGTTTCAGGCCAGCCTTAGCTACACAGAAAGTTCAAAGTCAGCCCGGGCCACATAGAAAGTTCAAGATCAGCCTGAACTACATAAAACCCTATTTCAAAGAGAAGAGGAGGGGAGGGAAGGGGGAGAATAAAGAAAGAAGGCGTAGACAAATCGAGAATGAAAATAAGGTATGATGAAACAGTTTTACATTACATTTTATGTATTTACAGTATATCTTTTTAGCCCTAAATACTTTTTTTGTGGGGGGGGGCACTCAAGACTGCTGTGAGATGTGTGTGAGTTTTGTTAGATTCATTCAGTTGCTAGTAGACAGGGCATTTTCTCTGTGTGTAGCCCTGGCTGTCCTGGAATTCAGAGATCTGCCTGCCTCTGCCTCCGAAGCGCTGGGACTCCAGGTGTGTACCATCATTGCCTGGCTAATGCACTATTGCAGACAACTGATGTATGCTGGTAGAGCCAGGAGTGGTGGTGCACATCTATGATTCCAGCACTAAATAAGTGGAGACAGGAGGACCAAAAGAATAGACTAGCTTCAGCTTCATGTTGAGTTTGAAGGCCAGCCTGGGCTACATGAGAGCCTGCTCAAATGCACTTGCACACATGAACACAGCAACAAAGGCTAGTAGAATTTTTTTTTTTTTTTAAGAAAGAAATCAAGATGGGGGGAGGTTGTTTTGTTATTTAGGATCACAGGAAATAATGTTCTCAAAACCTGTAACGAGGTTTCTAGAATGTAGCAGGTTCACAAAAACAGCGGCTTGTTTACCCTAGAAAAACACTAGAGACCTTCCTTTTCAGGAACACCCTGATGGCTTCCTGAGTGCAGCAGATAGCCACATTCCTCTGGGCTAATCACTTTGGGTGGGTGTGGTGAAGCGTGCTACAACCCATCCAGGCCTGGGAGCTGAGGGCAAGAGCCCTAAATAAAGACACCTGAAATAAACACACAGCCATTGACAAGAAAGCCTGGACGTGAAGAAAAAGGAAGAAGGGTTTGTCAGGGCAGTGATACCTTTCTGGTGGATACAGATGTGGGAAAAGCATCCCAGCGCCTGTGATTCCGTGGGAGGCTGTGCTGAGGATCAGTGTGTGTTAGCCGAGGTGACAGACAGAGATGCACCTGTGTGGACGGCTGGGCTGCAGCTCAGCAGCAGCCTGCTTGCTTAGCATGCTCTACACACTGTTTGGACACTCATGGTTTACAAATGACCCTGTAACTAACTAAAGAGAAGCACTCAAGGTCTATTTTAAGAGTATCCTTCCCTTATCCTCGCTTAGCCCCGCTGCTCGATGCCCAAGTCTTCATTAGCATCTCTAGCCAAAACCAGTTTGCAACTGCAGAGTCACTGCTTCGAACTTACTGGGGCCATTAAAGAATATTTTCTAAAGCCACCCCCTGGCAAGCTAGGACCCTGCTGTGAATAAGGGTCGGCAAAGGATGCCAAGAAAGTAAAGGGGGGTGGGCGACGACATAGAGAGGAAAGCTTGAGATAAGACTACACAGGGCACTGACAGAAATCTCTGTGGAGCCAGGTGTGGTGGGGCATTCATGTCAAGCACCTAGGACTTGCAGACGGGAGACTCAGAAGTTGAAGGACAGCCTTCAGTACAAGGGTGGTTCATGTCCCTCCTGTGCCACAGGAGACCCTGTCTCAAAAACACAAAACAAAAAAACAACGAAACCTCACAAAAATCAACCAAACAAAAATGTCATTAAAGGGACAGTTCAGTAGAAATACATAATGAACTTCCAACAGTAAATCTTGCCTCACAGAGCACCAGGCAGAGTTAATGATCCAGAAAGAGACAGCCATCCCTGATAAACTTCGTTGCATTCTTAAGCCTTTTCTAAGCATTATTGCTTGTGCCTCTAGAAGGCAGCTCTTCTTCAGATGGATAAAATGAGGCACAGAGGGCCAGTGAGGTGGCTCAGTGCGTAAAGTGAGTTCGATTCCTGGGAGCCCCAGGCTGGAAAATAGCTGATTGCTGAAAATTATCCTCTGGTCTTCACCTGTTAGAACTGGTGCATGTGAGAGTGACCACGAGAGCACACACGTGCACATACTCACACTGAATGAATGTAAATTAAAAAAAAAAAAAAAAAAACTTGTTGAGGGCTGAAGCTATGGCTAAGTTGGTCGAGTGCCCTGCATTAACCTCCCCAGCACCAAATGAACCAGATATTATGATAGCAATTGGAGTTCAAAGTCATCCTTGACTATGTAAGAAACTCCAGCTACAGGAGATATTGTCAAAAAACACCGAACAACTGGAAATCAACCTTTGTACTTTTTTTGTAAATAATGATACCTATTATTAAACATGTGTCAAGCACAGACAAATGACACGGAAAACACTTAAAACTCAGCTATGATCCACCCCAGTACTCTGAGGTCATGGACACTTTTCTACACCCAGGGCATGTTCTCACTAGCAGCGCACACTGCGTATCTCTGGATCCGCTACCACAGACAGACACACTCTGAACAGAATGCTGACTCTCTGAGACGCTGGGTCACAAGTGAGGGAGAATATCCAAAGCCTCGATGAGCGTCAGGCATCACCAGCCTCTCTGATTAGGAAGAGGCCTGAATTGATTTCCATCCATCCACCTTGCGCCCGAGAAGGAAGGAATCAATCTTCCATCGTCAAGACAAGCCTTTGATTCCACCATTAACATTTTCCACAAAGCCTCAATCAAATCAAATTATATGTTTGCCTGGAATTTTGCTGCCAAGTGTTAAATATGATTTATTTTTAGCTGTGGGGGTGATGGGATTTGTGTTAACAGGGCCCCGGTGAGAATAATCAGTTCACAGCCAAGCTTGAGGTGCAGCCCGTGTTCACGTGCAAGGAAGGAAGGAAGGAAGGATGACTGGCGAAGATTGCAAACAGCTCACACCCGTGTGAGGAGAAATACTGAGAGAGTGTGTGGCCTAGCAAAGGAATAAAGCACCCAATCTCAAAAAGCTGGACCTGGAGGATTAATATCCACTAGCCTGAGCCGAAGGCAAGCCATGGTGTCTCTTTGGGTTAGGGGGTGGTATGGCACCCCCATATCCCCATTAGCTACAAAGAAGATAGGACTGACTGTGGTGCTTGGAACTCAGAACATGAGCAAAGAAATCTCAAAATGCATAAGAAATTGAGCTGTGGTGTAGACGGTACATAGTAAGAACAGGCCAGCTGCTAGAGTGCTTGCCTATCATGCTTGATGCTCTGGATTCCAGCGCCTGTGCCTCTCAAACCTAGTGTGGCTGAAAGACACCAGCATAAGGGAGGTAGAAGCAGGAAAAAACGGAAGTTCAAAGTTATTCTCAGCTACATAGTGAGTCTTAGGGTCACCCTGAGATGCATGAGGCTGTTGTGAAATATTTGTTTACACCGTGAGATGTGTCATTGCCAGGGCACCTTCTGATTGGTTAACTAAAGAGCTGAATGGCCAATATTGAGGTAGGAAGAGGTTAGACAGGAGTTCCAGGGACAGAGAGGACTCTGGGAAGAAGAAAGGTGGATATGCTTGGAGATGCAGAACAAGCAGGATGTACAGGAGAGATAACAGCCACGAGTCACATGGCAGAATATAGATTAATACAAATGGGTTATTTTAAGTTATAAGAGCTAGTTAGAAACAAGCCTAAACTATAGGAGGAGCTTTCAAAATTAATAAGAAGTCACCACGTCATTATTTGGGAGCTGGTGAGACAGTAAAGACTTGTTACATAAAACCCATCTCAGAAATATTTTCTTTATAAGAGAAAGAGCCAAGGAAATAGCTCAGTAGGTAGAGACCTGCTGCCAAGCCTGGTGATCTGAACCCAATAGTAGGAGAGAATTGACACATACAGGTTGTCCTGTGACCTCCACATGCAAGCTAAGGCTCCAGAGTAGAGGAGAGGGGAACTATTATCAATAAATCTGTCTCAACCAAAACACCACTACCCTTACCTAGCATTTAGGAAGAAATGTAAGCTGCTTGTATGCAAATTAAGTAAGTCTGTTTTTGTGACAGGGTCCCAAGTATCCCAGGCTAACCTCACACTCAATACAGTATAGTCTTGGGTTAGCCTTAGGTTCCTGACCCTCCTGGGTCCACTTCCCAAATGCTGAGGCTACAAACATGCATCACCACACCTGGACAAAAATCAGTTTTAGAAAAGCACTGTAACGCACAAAAACGGGGACTTCTTTTCCCTATACAAACAGAATATATATTCAAATGCATTTATCACTCCACTGTGCAACTTTCATACTCAAGAAAGCAGAAGAGGGCTGGAGAGATAGCTCAGAGGTTAAGAGCACTGACTGTTCTTCCAGAGGTCCTGAGTTCAATTCCCAGCAACCACATGGTGGCTCACAACTACCTGTAATGAGACCTGGTGCCCTCTTCTGGCCAGTGAACATACATGTAGGCAGAACACTGTATACATAATAAATAAATAAATCTTTCCAAAAAAAAAAGGAAAACAATTAAATAATTTTTTTAAAAAAAGTAGAAGTTGTTTCTGGCAGTCTGTGTAGGCATCAGTTAACTAGGAGTGCAACTTGGTAGCCTGGAACTCCCTATGTAGACGAGGCTGGCCTGGCAGAGATCCTGCTGCCTCTGCCTCTGCCTCCTGAGTGCTTAGAGGTGTGTGCCACTGAGCCCAGGCACTGGTAACTGCATCTTTACTGAACTAGAATAATCACCCTGTCCTCTAGAGTTGTTCTCAAGCTTTAATTAGGTAGAGCTGAGAGATGCTAACAGAGACGCCTTAAGGGAAAGTTTGTATACTCAAGGTCCTAAGTAAGAAAGAAAGGGCTAGACAGATGTGATAATCAATAGGTTCCAGGCTAACCTGAATCGTGATGTTTGCCAACTTGACACAACTTAGAAGCACCAGAGAAGAAAGACAGACTTGATGAGTCACTGTCTGCAATGGGTTGGCTGTGGGCATATCTATGGGAGAATGTCCCAATGTAGGCAGAACCACTCCTGGGGTGTAGGAATGGGGTTCGGGGAAGGTCCTGAACAGCCTAAGGATAGGGAAAAAGGGCTGAGAACAAGCAAGCAGGCTGCATTCGTTTGTCTCTGCTCTTGGCTTTGAAATTCCTGCCCTGACTTCACAATAATGGGCTGGAATCTGGATTTATAAGCTGAAATATGACTTTTCTCCTCTAAATTGCTTTTTGTCTGGGTATTTTATCACAGCAACAGAAATGAAACTAGACAAGAGACCTTATTTGGAGGGGGTGGGGTGATTCTCCTCTCTCCCTAGAGAGGTTTTCCAATGAGCATGTGCAGAGCTGAAGGGTGTATTGGACCAATAGCTGTGGGGTTGATGTTAGACCAATCTCAGATACTGTGTCTCTCAGGGCTACAAGGAATTCACTCAAAGCTCTTCTATGAAAGAGACCCTGGACAGGTGGTGGTGGTGCATGCCTTTTGATCCCAGAGGCAGGCAGATCTCTGTGAGTTCTAGGCAGCCTGGTCTACAGAACTGAGTTCCCGGACAGGACAGCCAAGGCTACACAGAGAAATCCTGTCTCGAAAAACCAAAAAGACTCTGATGTTCAAACCCAAAGGGATTGCCCCAGAGCAGCACAGAACCTGACCACATGTGGCCTGTGCCACACAGTCCTGGCTTTTGAAAGAACCACAGAAACCCTTTTCCTCCTTTTAGCAACTTTCTTTTCTACATCCTTGTCCACCAAACCACTGAATGGTAAGCCCACAAAGACATGCCTGGGGGTGCACATACCCTCCTCAGACACAGGTAAACCTTGGAGGTTAGACACAGTGGTAATCCAGTTCACCGTTCTATAGCAACCGTGACTGCTGGGTGAAGTCCCAAGGGTGTTCCCAGCAAATGTCATTTCCCCAGGGTCAAGGTCATACTTGAAGATTCAGAGAATGGGGGACAGGAGGGGAGCTCCTTATCTGTGGGTTCAAATCTATAGATTCAGCCAAAGGTGGGAAATATTTTTTAAAAATGTGTCAGGGTACCAGGTGGAGGTGGCATATGCTTTTAAAACTAGCACTCAGAAAATAGAGGTAGGCAGACTCTGTGAGTTCAAAGGCCAGATGGGGCTACACAAAGAAACCCTGTCACAAGGGAGGAGAGAGGAGGGTCGGGGGACCAGGGACTAGGGAGATGGCTCAGCTGATAAACCAGAATCCATGTAAATGGCCAGATAAGGTGGTGCATCCATGATCCTCACACTCCTGTTTCAAGATGGGAGAGGGAAAGAGGAGACCCACCTGGAAGCTCATGCTGGCCTGGAGTATGCAAAGCTGCAGAAACCAACAAGAGACAGTTCTAGCCTCAACAAGGCAGGAGGAGAAAATCCACTCCTGAAAGTCGCCTCAGACCTCCCTACACATGCTGTGGCTGACACACAGTAATTAAAAGAGAAACAAATGGTGTCAAGGCTAAAGAAATCATGCAGCAGGAAAAGTGCTCTTCGTTGGTGGCGCACGCCTTTAGTCCCAGCACTCAGGAGGCAGAGGCAGGCGGATCTCTGTGAGTTCGAGGACAGCCTGGACTCCAGAGCGAGTGCCAGGATAGGCTTCAAAGCTACACAGAGAAACCCTGTCTCGAAAAACCAAAAAAAAAAAAAAAAAGTGCTCTTCGTGTAAGCAAGACCAGAGATAGGATGTACCGCCTCTACCTTAACACCAGCTGCATACATAGATGTGCACATACATGAAACATGCAAACACACACTCACATGCACGCACACTTAAAAGAAAAGGTGTTACTAAAACCATTTAGAGATGAATGCAGGGAAGAATACATACAAGGAGGCCCTGCATCTTGCCTGGGCAGCACAGAAGAACCAATCCTGTTGGCGGAGGTGTGGGTGAGCCAACCCCAAAGTTTGTGAGCATGTGAGAGCTGTTCATTATTGTCTGTCAAGTGGAAGCATATGGAGGGGAGAGATGCCCTCCTTCCTAACACCCCACTCCTTCACCCATCAATGCCTGAGGCAGGTGGGAGACCTGGCCCTGAGGTCGTAAGAGCAGGAGAGCAGTCCCTGCCCCTCATCAGCTGCAGCACTCGGGAGGGTGGCACTTACACCAGGCCTGAACAACACAATAGAGCTGGCCTGAAGGTGTAAGTGTTGGAGAACTGAACGGGGGGGGGGGGGGGGGGGGGAGTGTGAAATTGAGAGAACCGGCCTCCACCCCCTGCTCATCACTGCAAGGGGTGAACTAGAAAGGGCAATGCAGGAGAGCTCACCCTGGTAGTGAGGACAAGGGTGGACTAACCAACCCTGCGACTAGCGAGGCCCAAACCAGGGTTATGAGTTGCCCCACCCAACATCCACACATTTGTGGTCCATTGGAGCACATGAAGGGACCGGTTCTACAGATCCAAAGCTTCGAGATCTCCACGACATAGGGCAACAACAGGATAAAACAAGAGTGAGAGGCCAGCATCAATATTATAGCAGAAACCAGAGGCCTCGAGCCAGACGGGTTGCAATGAACACTTGCAAGTAAAGATACACGGATAAAAGGGTTTACTGTGTAACTCACTGTGCCACATGACAGCTTCCATGATGAAATTCATTTTTTTTCTCAAATTTTATTTTATTTTAGGGAGGAGATTGCAAGGGCAGAGGGAGGATACAAAGAGATGGGGAAATGAATGGAATGGAGACACAAAAAAGAAAACACACAAGGAGTTTGAGCATCCTCAGAGTCTGGGACCCTCAGAGGTCCTCAGATAACAGAAGGGTAATTTTATCGTCACTAGTACATTATAATTGTAAGTACAATCAGAGCAAAGACCTCATCCAATTCATATTAAATGATCTGAAAGCTGAACTCAAATCTCAATGCCATCCTGACAATATTTCTATTAAATACAACCCTGTTTTGTTGGGGGCTTTTAAAACCAATCTGCCACAAAAAGCTTCAGAGCTAATGACACAGATGGCTGACTCACCAGCCAGCTAGCACTCCTCCATGAAGAATCAATGGACTTTGCTCCACACATCAAAGAGTTAGTAGTTTTGCAGGAATACAATTAAAGCATCACTCTTCCTTACTTAATTCTTTCTCAACTTAAAATTTTAAAGATGGGGGGTGAAGAGATGGCACCGTAGATAAAGTGGTTACAAACATGGGGACCTGAGCTCAGATTCCCAGCACCCATGTTCCAAAAAGAAAAAAGGAAAGAAAAGAAAAGTAAAGAAAGTAGCAGTGGTGGTGGCTCACTCCTTTCATCCCAGCACTCAGGAGGCAGAGGCAGGCAGATCTCTGTGAGTTCAAGGCTAGCCTGGTCTACAGAGTGAATTGCAGGACAGCCAGGGCTAGACACAGAAAAACCCAGTCTTAAAAAAAAAAAAAATAAGAAAGGAAGACAACAGCATAGACCTTGGGCCTATACACACACACCACCCCCCACCCCCCCCA
This sequence comes from Cricetulus griseus, assembly GCF_003668045.3. Lineage (NCBI taxonomy): Eukaryota > Metazoa > Chordata > Mammalia > Rodentia > Cricetidae > Cricetulus > Cricetulus griseus. Next base: position 120,405,661 of record NC_048600.1, read on the forward strand.
CACACACAGAGAAGGGGGGGGATATTTTTTACAAATTTAACTTAAAAAATGTTTTATATTCTAAATTTAAAAAAAAAATCAAACTCTGTCTCCCTGATTCCCCCAACACTACACACTGGCAATTAAACAATGCCAAAGTTCAAGACCTGTTCTTGCTGGGACAAGCTTAGGACGTGGTATTTGGTTTTCTCTCTCTGCCGCTCCCTTTACACTTTGGTGGTGGAGGCTGGCACATCCTTTCTTCAGATGACTTGGTTGGAGCCTTGCTGGTGACAGTCATGATTGAGTCATACTTCCTGCAAGTTACACCAGCTCACCTTGCCTGAGTTCTGAGGGTTCACAGTTTCTTGGCTCATCTCTCACGCTGTGAGTCTTGACCTGAGGTCATTTCCTGTTGGCCTCAAGTATCACCGACTTGTAGAATTGGACTCTCCCTATTATTTCTGGAAGCCTTCTAATTTGTCTTGGCCCAGTCAGACTATACACCCATTAAGGAAGGACCTGCTGGCTCACTCACCACTGTATTGCCAGAACCCGATCAATATTCATGAGGTCATGGCAGAATTAAGGTAGTTTCCCTAACATCGAAAGATGGAGCTTTATGTATTTCATATAAAGCAATTTAAGAATAGTCATAGTCTGGGCAGAGGTGCCCATCTGGTAGTACTACCTGGCTTTTCCCCCGACACCATGGTAAGAGGAGAATTGGCATCATTTGGGTATAGTGGCACAGGCTTTTAGTCTGAGGACATAGGAGGTGGATGCAGGTGGATTTCTGAGAGTTGACGTACTGATCTGCACAGTGAGACCCTGTCTTAAAAAGTTACCATCCTCTCTTCTGGAACCCTTGGCACTGGGGTAAAGGCATCATTCTACACATGGGCCATAATGGGGACGAAACCAGCAGTACACAGGTGAGAAAGCCAGCAGGCTTTGCTCTACTTGTCCTGTTCTCCCTGGATCTCTCAAGAAGAAAGCTGCCTTCTCTCAGTGTGCCTGGATAGGAAGAAGGCAAGCAACAATGTACAGAGTGTTATGATATGTTATGAACCTCGGTGGATTCCACGGCAGGCAAGGGCGCTAGGTGGAGGACAAACGTGCCAGGCAGACAGAGCTTAAGTGAGAAGATTTATTAGAAAGGTTGGGGAGGGGGGAAGGAAAGAGAAGAGGTAAACAGACACAGAGACAGAGAACAGAAGAGAAGTGGGAGACAGGAAAAGTCCTGTGTGCCCCCAGGGGAACAGTGGAAAAGACAGTGTGAAAGAAAGCCTAAGTGGCAGGTCTGTCTTTTAAAGGGGTCCTTTGCACCTGAATCCAGAAAAGTAGTCATGGAGCCCTGGGCTGACCAGGGTATTGCCTGAGTGCATTCTGCCAGGTGACAGGGCAGGCAGAATGTCTGAATCGTTACACAGAGGTCTCCTTGAGTACCAGCTTCCCTCCTGGGCCCACAGGCACCTCCTGAGTTCCCAGAAGAGACTGGCATCGGTATATGCCCATTAACACCATGGATGGTGCATTATTCATGGCTGGTGGAGGCCTTAGTAGCTTTAAAATGATCAAGCGTCTGCTTTCCCTTCTGCTGTGTATGGAAGTATAAGGAAAGAACTATTGATCTGATCAGAGAAAATGCTGGAAAACAAGTCTGAGTGCCAAGACACTAAGTGCTTCTAAGATGAGGCACACCCAAGGATGGTAAATAAAGACGTGAGTGGAGGGATGTCTAAGTAGTTAAAAGCACTGGCTGTTCTTATGGAGGACCAGAGTTCAATCCCCAGTACCCATGTGGCAGCTCACAATCACCTGTAATTCCAGTTCCAAGAGATCCAAAATCTCTTCTGGTCTCCTCAGGCGCCAGGCACACACATAGTACACTTTAGAAGACTGGATTATCTGTCCCCTGACCCACACACACACAAACACAATAGATAGATAGATAAATAGAAAGAAAGAAAGAAAGAAAGAAAGAAAGAAAGAAAGAAAGAAAGAAAGAAAAGTAAAATTGAAAACTGCAGTGGCCAGCTTCTATGTACCCTTGAGAATGTGGCCATGTGTTGAAATACTTTTGTTTATGGATATATTCGGTCCTAATGACAGCTAATCCTGAGAATCTTCCATTGATGGTCTTCAAATCATTCGTAACACGAACTTGTCATTACAAGACTCACTAATCATGATTGAGAAAACACATTCCCCTGCATGAAGTGATCCCTTTCTTTTAGCTCTGAACTGAAAATGCATTGCCATTTCAGTCACCTCTAGAAGTTCAAAGAACCTAGAGGCAGGAGCATGGAACTGGAAGCAAAGGGTTTTCGATCTTTGCCTGTTGAACTGCCAGGTGTGGAAGGTTCTGGAACAAAAGGTTTTATTTGGTTTAATGAGATGCTAGAGGGTTTAATTCAGTCAGGGGAGAGGACAGCATCCTTTCTTCTCTAGGATTTTCTAGATATGATATTTGAGACCTAAAGTACAAAGCATGCCAAGCAGGTAGGAACGAGCTGGCACTCACGACTATGGTGAAGACAGGAGGAGCTGCGCATCTGCCACAGCACCTGGAGAGCTGTGCTGGTAGGAAATGCACCATGCCTGTGCTCCATCCACTCCAGAAACGGGAAGACTCTAGAGCCTGTGCTAGAGACGGGACTGATGAGACGCTTGCTCTCCAGGAATCTGTTTCCCCATCAATGTCTGTTTCGCCCAACTTTCTTGGTATCATCTTTTTGTTGTTTCTCCCCCCCCTTCCTCCCTTCCACAGCCTTTCACAGTGGAGAGTTGTAGTTTCTTACTATCACTTCCAGCCCATGCTAACCCAGACCATGAGGCTGTTATTCTCTGCATTTGGTCTTTCCTTAAAGACAGAGTCTCTTGTATCCTAGGTAGGGCTCAAACTCATTAACAGCCAAGGATGTCCTTGAACTCCTGATCCTCCTCTGCCTTCACCCCTCTCCCCTGTATTGAGGTTATGGGCATATATCAACATGTTGCTTAGTTTTGGGCTTGGGTTTTTCAAATTGACACAAGCCAGGCTCATCACAGAAAAGGGAATTTTGGTTGAGAAAATGTCTTTATCAAATTGGCCTGTGTTGTTTTGTGTGTGGGACATTTTCCTGACTAATGTTTGGTGTGGAAGGCACCACCTACTACAGGCAATGTCACCCCTGGGCAAGTTGTCATGTGCTGTATAAGAAAGCAGGCTGGTAGTGAACGCCTTTAATCCCAGCACTCAGTAGACAGAGGCAGGCAGATCTCTGTGAGTTCAAGGCTGTCCTGGTCTACAAAGAATTCCAAAACAGCCAGAACTGTTACACAAAAAATCCCTGTCTCAAAAAAGAAATATGAAGAAAAAGAAAGAAGGAAGGAAGGAAGAAAGAAAGAAAGAAAGAAAGAAAGAAAAAAGCTGAACAAGCTGTGACAGACAAACCAGTAACCAGCACTTCTCCATGGCCTCTGCTCCAGTCCCTGCCTCCAGGTTCCTCCTAACCTTAAGTTCCTGCCTTAACTTCCCTTCAAGATGAGCTATAAACTGTAAAGCAGAATAACCCTCTTCCTCTCCAGCTTGCTTTTGGTCATGGTCTTTATCACTGCAATAGAAAGCCAACTAACTAGGCTGGGCAGTGGTGGCACATGCCTTTAGCAGCATGAGGGAGGCAAAATGCAGGGGGGTTCTCTGAGATTTCAAAGCCAGCCTGGTCTACAGAGTGAGTTTCAGAACAGCCAGGGGGCTACACAGAGAAACCCTGTCTGGAAATACACACACACACACACACACACACACACACACACACACACACACACACAACACACACGGGGGGGGGGGGGGGGGGGGGGCAGACCTGCTAGGGATCAACCTCAACTTTATTCTCAAAGGCAGGCATTTTACCAGCTTAGGTACATCCCCAGCCCCAATCCTCTCCTTGGCTACCATTCTTAACAGTGGCTGTTAACTTTGTGATGCCCAAGCAAACCTAAGCAGCACAAAGCTCTCACAGGCAGGAAACCTCTGAGCGCAGGCCAGGGCACGCATCCTCATCAGGACTTTATCAAGCAAAAATTCCTAAGGTGGTACTTTTCTCGGTTGCTGCTTTTTTGTTGTTTTTTGTTTCTTTTTCTGCCTCTTTCCTTTGGGCAACATGGCTTCTTAGACTATCAAAAAAAAAAAAAAAATTCTGCTTACCTACCCAAAGAATCAAAACTGTAATTTTCCTGTGATAGGAACTTTTTGCATAAAACAATGAAATTCCATTTTCCTGCATCATAATTTTTAGGTCAGGACTTACTCAGCAGTCTTAGAATATTCTGCTTAGATATAAAAATGTCTTCTCCCATGACAGGCAGAGCAATGTTGTTATGAACAGGCCACAGACAAGTGAGAAAGACAGTCTTTTCTTTCTTTCTTTCTTTCTTTCTTTCTTTCTTTCTTTCTTTCTTTTTAGTTTTTCTAGACAGGGCTTCTCTGTGGCTTTGGAGGCTGTCCTGGCACTCGCTCTTGTAGACCAGGCTGGCCTTGGACTCACAGAGATCCGCCTGCTGAGTGCTGGGATTAAAGGCATGCGCTACAGTCTTTAGTGAAAACAGACATTGGGGGATTTATTGATAAGGCAATGAGCAGAGCAGATCTTAATCTACTGTCTAGTCATCATCTGATAACAGTAACGATAATAATAATTGTATCTGGGAGCCGTGAGACCCAAATCATCCTACTGGGGAGGAGACTCAAGTCACTTCCCATACTTATGCTGCCCGGGGCACTGACTATGCAGCCAGAGCTCTCCTATCTGGGGAAGGCCATGTCAGTGTTTTTGACTGCAAAAGTGTTAACACTCAGGGTTGGGGAGATGGCTTAAGTGAGGCAGGCACGAGGACCTCAGTTTGGAGCCCACAAAAAGCCAAACATGATGGCTTGTGATTAGAACCCCAGGGGTGGAGAAGTGGACACAATTGGATCCAATGGGCATGTTAGCCAGCCAGCCTAGCCTAAGTAGTGAGCTCCAGGTCCTGGTGAGAGAACCTGTCTCAAAATCACAGCTGGGGCAAGAGAGATGGCTCTGCAATTAAGAGCACTTGCTGCTCTTTCAAAAGAACTAGACTTGGTTCCCAGCGCCAACATAGTGGCTTGTAATACCCCCCAACCCCTTAACTCCAGTTCCAGGGGGATCTGACTCCTTTTGGCCCCTGTGGGCACTGCGCACAGCTAAAACACATACACACGTGCAGGCAAACAGTTATGCACATGAAACAAAAATAAACAAATCTTTTTAAAGCCAAGTCTTCCGAGGGCCTCTACATAAGCGCAAACACAAGTGTGTGCATGCACAGAAACACAGAACCATTGATTAAAAAGTAACTTTAAAAAGTGTGCAAATACAGGGCAGTGAGCATCATTAGTGGCAAAGCACATGTACCAGCAACTCTAAGTTCCAATCCTAACATGAGAAGGAGGGGAGTGTTCAAATACAGTACAGATCCACAGCAGAGGGGATCCGGAAATTCTGAGCTGGGAAAGTTACTTAGTAGCATAGCGCATTCCCAGCACATGCAAGGCCCTGGATGCCTGCCTTCAGCACCAAGGCAGAGTGGAGGAGATATCCATCCAGGGCTTTAAATACCACACCTTTGTCCCACAGTGGGCTTTAAGAGACCCAGGAAAGTTGGCAAGCAAGGAGTCAAACGCCAGTGAGAGGCTTTGCCACTGCCTTTCCTACGCTGTGCTCAAGAACCCCGAGGACCCTGGATGCTGTGACAGTCTCCATTCTAGGGTATAGACTATTGCTAAAAGTTGTTCTCATATGGTGGTGATACAGGTGCCAAGTTGAACACAGGACTGGTACAGTACAAACTGAATTTCTCAGACATGATACTTCAGCATCCTTATACCTCAGAGTCATGACAGCGAGATGTGAGAGGCGTCTAGGTCCAGCTATCCATAACTACTTTGTTTTCCCTAGGTTTATGTATACTTAGGTATAAGTGTATATGTAGACATATGTGTGCAAGTGTAGGTTATATGTACTTAGGTACAGGATCTTTATCTAATCTTACAGAAGGCAAAATTAAGCAGAACTTCATAAAATGGAATCACATGCTGAGTCATCTTTTTCTATAAAATACCAGAACCTAAGGAATTTATAAAGGCTGGAAGTTGATTTGGTTTTTGGTTCTGGAAAGTTCCAGAGCACAGTGCCTGAAATCTACTACCTTCCTGAGAACCTGATAAGGACCCTCCTGCTGCATGGTAGCATGGGGAGGCTGCTACTCAGTGAGGCAGGAGTATTCTCTTCTTGTAACCCACTAACCTCACCTACTCTTGACAGGGTGTCTCAGCAAAAACTAAGGCAGAGGCCTGGAAAGATGAGCACTCCATGGTCTTACAGAGAGCCCAGGTTAAGTTCCGAGCACCTACATGGCAGCTCGCAACCATCTGTAGCTCCAATTCAAGGGGATCCAACTCCCTCTTCTTACCTGGGCAGCAGGCGCATGCGCACGCGAACACACACACACACACACACACACACACACACACACACACACGCACGCACGCACGCACGCACGCACGCACGCACGCACGCACGCACAGAGTATATAAAACAATTGAAAGAGAGCTTGAGAAAAGACACTGGATTCCAACCTCTGCCCTTCCCCCATACACATGCTCAAAGTTACTTGCATGCTCAAAGGTACTCTCTCTCTCTCTCTCTCTCTCTCTCTCTCTCTCTCTCTCTCACACACACACACACACACACACACACACACCATATGAGCAATAAAGAATAAATACCAACAGCTCGATATGGTGGTGTGCACCTTTAGTTCAAGCAATCAGGAGGCAGAGGCAGGTGGATCTCTGAGTTTGAGGCCAACCTGGTCTACAGAGTGAGTTCCAGGACAGATAGAGCTGTCTGGAAAAAAAAAAAAAAAATCCCTGTCTCATAAAACAAAAGAATGAATACCAGCCGTGCGTTTCTCAGCATGTAACAAACACCCTCTCTTCAAGTTCATTTTCCAGGCAGACAGTTTGTTGTTGTTTGTTTTTGTTTTAAAACTCAACACTTCATTTCTGAAAGACATGACTATTGCATATTTATCGTGTCTAACTTTATCACTCTTGACCAAATCCTTCCAGAAGAAAAAGAGAGAACAGCATGATCTTCAGAAAATACACTAGAGCTTCAGACGGACTGAGTCAGAAGGAGTTTCTGGGTTCAAGAAGACAGAACATTTCAGATCTCATTTATTAAGGACACCGTGGAGCCATTACATAAGCAGCCGTGTGACTGTAATAGCCGACATTTCATTAGCTCTGATTGTTTTTTGAGAGAAGCAAACAATAAAATAAAGAGATATTAAAAGTTAACTGCGTAGTACATTTGGGGAAACTGTAATTAGTTTGACTTGGCAGAAGCACCAAATACCGGGAAAGGCAGAGTCTGAGGCCAGCCAGAGAGTGCCCAGGAAGACTTTAAATGTCATACAAAGGAACTTTTGACTTGTAAGAGATGCCATACTGACCCAGGCGGGAGGGGTGGGGTTGGAAAGTCTGACCCCACGGGTGTTATCATTAGGAAATTCACAGTAAGATGGGGGTGAATGAAGGCAGGCTAAGAGAGCTGGAAGGAAAAGGCTCCACCCACCTGCCTTCCAAGAGTCTTTCTTTGCCATCTTTCTTAACCTTGTCCTGGCCTCCTTGGCTTGTTGGGCTTTCCCAGTAATAACCCCTCTCATCTGCAACATTAGATTTACCCCACCCCAGAGCACATCTCCATCTTCTTCCTGGTCCCAAGTACTCCATATCCAACCCATCATTTATCCCTCCAGAGAGCATCTCCATCTCCTCCTTGGTCCTGAGCACTCCACATCAAACCCATCACTTACCCCACCCCAGGGAACATCTCCATCTCCTCCCTGGTCCTGAGCACTCCACATCAAACCCATCACCTGCCACACCTTCCCAATGCTAGCACAGAAAGAGATGAGACACAGTGGGCTACTCATCACTGAGATGCGTCTTAGTATAGCTACCAAGTGAAAAATGTGGGTACAAAGGAAGGGATGTCCTCAGCCCTCACACAGGGAAGCTGTTCTGCCGCGCTCTATCACACTTGCCGAGGGCCCTACAGAAGGCCGAAGGTGGACTGACATGATGTTGATTTAATTAACACACAAGCTCTCTCATCTGTCCTAGCCTCCCTTATCTAAAGCCCCAGCGGATGCCGGAACTGGCAGTGAGTGCCCACTCCTATATATTTGCTCCTTTCTATAGGTGCACTCCCATGAAACATACTGCTTTCTCAGCAGGACCTTGTCGTGCAGTCCAGGCTGGCCTCTCAGTCTTGTGACTTCTTGCTTCTGTATCCTCCTTCCCAACACACTGGTCTAATTTCTTCTCTCTCTCACTCTCTCACTTAAAGGAAATATTTTAGGGTGAATCTTTGGCCTACCCAAATTGCCAGCATCACTATTTCTTCTATTTTGAGACAATTACTGAGAAAATTAAGGGTTACTTGAACACTGGGCTTGATATCAATCCGATCACCCAGAGAGCCACTAAGTCATTAACAGGCAAGTAGCATATACAGCACAGATACCCTGTACACAGCGATAATTCAAACCCCAAGAAGAGAATGAGAGGGTATGAGATTTCATCGCCCTAAGAATAGCAATTTAAAACTTATGAACGGTTTATTTCTAGGCTTTTCCAAATATTTTCAGACCATGTTCTACAGGTAAGTGAAGAAGCCAGAGAAAGCAAAACTGTGGATAAGGGGGATTACTGTGGTGTTGGAAAAAACCTCCAGTGTGCCAACCACCTCCATGATAATATCTGTAAATTTAAGGATATATTAATTACATAGTAAATTCTCCAGCAACCTGCCTTTTGATTGTTTAACATATTCTCTCTGTGTGTCTTTTCTTTTCTTTTCTTTTTTTTTTTTTTTTTTTTTTTTTTTTTTTTTTTTTTGACAGGGTTTCTTTGTGTAACAGCCCTAGCTTTCCTGGAACTCACTCACTCTGTAGACCAGGCTGGCCTCAAACTCACAGAGATCCGCCTGCCTCTTCCTCCTGAGTGCTGGGATTAAAGGCATGCGCCACCAACACCCGGCTTTTGTTTAACATAATTCTTACTAACAGCAACAGACCAGAAGCCTAAAATGCAAATTTCCTATGCAAATACTACATCCTTTTTAATAATGTCTATTTCCCCCCTCCACAGAGGCAAAAGACAAACAGAATCCTTAAGACTAAGTTTCCCCAAGTGTCATTTTCATACATTGCTCACAGCAGCATAAACATTGTAATCAGTATGGAAAAATATGTTCGTACATTCTACTTCTAGGCATATGCCATAGAGAGCAACTCACACATGAGATGTAAGAGACAAACTGGAGTGTGTGTTCACGACAACAGGACTCATGACAGCAATCCCTATAAACAACCCAAATGTGTAGAGAACCAAGAAGCATGTTACGGCAGATTCCTACCAAGGATATTACCAAGCCACAGCAAAACAACTGATTCGTGATCATTTGCTTCAGTCACTAGGTAAAAATGTTGAGTCAGGCTCAATTGGTGAAATGCTGGCTGCATAATTATGGATGAAAACCTGAATTCAAACTGCTAGTACCCATGTGAAGAAACAAGGCAGGCCACAGCAGCAAACCTCTGCTCATCCCACCAAGGGTGAGGCAAAGATCTGAGGATCCAAAGAACTGGTTGGCTCGTCGGTCTAATCCAGTGGTTCCCAATCTTCCTAAGGCTGAGACCCTTTAACACAGTCCCACATGTTGTGGTGACCCACCCCCCAACCATGAAATTATTTTTCTGCTACTTCCTAACTGTAATTTTGCTACTGTTAAGAATTGCAATGTAAATACCTGATATGCAGGATTTCTGATATTGGGGGTGGGGGGAGTGTCACAACTACTCTATCAGCAAGGTCCAAATTCAACAAGAGTCTATCTCAAAAACCAAGGTGGAGAAAGAGATTGACCAAGATACCTCTTGTTAACCTTTGGCCTACAAACACACACTTGTACATACACACATACACACACACACACACACACACACACACACACACACACACACCATTGAATGAAAAAAGAATGGCTTCAGACAGCACAAGGGGAGAAAAGACTATTTTGAGATTCCCAGATAGTCTGGTTCAAATGGATACCCACCTGCAAAGGATAGATTTTAGGCTGATACTACTACCATACAAATAAAATTAAAAACAAATCACTCAGAGCGAATCCAGAGTTGGAGAGATGGCTCAGTGGCTAAGAGCTCTGGATGCTCTTGTAGGGACCCAGTTTGATGACCAGCACCCTTATGGTGGCTCACAACTGACTGGGACTCCAGTTCCAGGAGACCCAATGTCCTCTTCTAGCCTCAAAGGCACCAGGCATACACGTAGGGCATAGACATAGCATTATATAGCATAGCACGCAAAATACCTACACACATAAAATAAATGCAATTTAAAATTTAATTAATTCAATTTCAAAAATTAAAAGTGACCACAAAGACCTGTGTGTAAATACCTGAAACCGCAAAACATGTTGGAAGAGAACAGAGGTATAAATCTTTGTTCCTTAGATTACAGAACAGTTTCTTAAATGTTAAATGGAAAATACAAGGGACCAAAGCAAAACTAGATGGGCTTCACCAGTTTATTACCTTTGTGCTGCAAAGGCCAATACATAAAAAGATATGAGATAACCAAAACAAACAAAACAAAACAAAAAACCAGGAGAAAGTAATAGAAAATCAAAAGTATGATCAGAATCTAACACCCGGAGGCTGGAGAGATGGCTTAGTGGTTAAGAACCTGTTCCCAGGACCCGAATTAGGCAGATCCACCTGTAACTCCAGTTCCAGGGGATCTGATGCCTTCTTCAGACCAGGCACAGGCATAAGTACTCATGTATGCAAACAGACACAAAGACACACCCACAAATAAAAATGAACCTTCAAAAGATAGTCTACTATCAAACACACACACACACACACACACACACACACACACACACACACACACACACTTTCAACTCAATTTTTTAAAACTGTAGCCTAATTAAAAGTTGGACAAAGGGTTAGAATAGAAATTTCTTCAAAGGCGATGTAAAAATTGCCAATGGGCACACGAAAAGATGTTCACCATTTGAAACCATTAGGGAAATGTGAATCCAGACCACTTTACACCCTCCAGGGTGGTTAGCATAACTGGAGTCCTCACACACTGCCAGAGGGACTGGTACAGTGCAAAACAGTTTGGCAGTTCTTCAACAAATTGAGCATAGGAATTTCACATGACCCTGAGTTCCGCCCCTGGGAATATCTCTACAAGAATTAAAAACAAATGTTGTCAGTACAGCCAGGACTACACAGAGACCCTGTCTCAAAACAAACAAACAAACAAACAAACAAAGAAAATTCAAACAAAAAGAATGACATAGGGATGGATGGAGCACCAGTGTTCATCACCAGAGTAGAAAGAACCCAAGAGCCCATCATTTGGTAAATACAGCATCAATAAAATAAAATAGCACTCAGCCACAAAGAGGAATAGAGGAGTGTTTCATGATGCAACATTTGACCCTGATCCTATGCTAAGCAAAAACAGCTGCTATCGTTTGACTCTTTGTTGCTGTGATAAAACCGCTGGCCAAAAACAACTCAACGAGGAAATGGTTAATTTGGTTAACAAGTTATTGTTCATCATAGATGGAAGCCAAGGCAAGGCCTCAAGGCAGGAGCTTAAAGCAGAAAACACAGAGGAATGTTGCCTTCTAATTTGCTTCTTGGGGCTTGCCCAGCTACTGACTTACACACTTATCTGCCTAGGGATGTTACCACCCACAGTGGGCTGGGCCTTCCCACAGCCTTCATCCAGCTAAAAATACCTCACAGGCCAGTCTGATAATGAATTCCTCAGTTGAGGTGCCCTCTACCCAGAAGTATCAGGCTGACAATTACAGCTATGTCAGAAGCCAAACACAAAAGGCCACATATTTATCATATGATTCCACTGTTATGTAACTTCCTGCATTGGCAAATTCCAAAAGCTAGAAAGTAGACTTGAGGTTGCTTGAGGCTGGGGAATGACTACCAGTAGTCACAGGGTTTATTTTGGAAAGTGTTCCATAGTCAACTGATGGCAGATGCTGGTGGCACGGCCTCAGGAATACACAAAAACTTCAAAGCCTTGTATTGTTTAAAGAATGAAATTTCAAACACTAAAAAGAAGAGGCTGAGCGCGGTGGCAAACACCTTTTTTGGGGGGCGGGGGTGGATTCCGAGACAGGGTTTCTCTGTGGCTTTTGGAGGCTGTCCTGGAACTAGCTCTTGTAGACCAGGCTGGTCTCGAACTCATGGAGATGCGCCTGCCTGTGCCTTCCCGAGTGCTGAGACTAAAGGCCCAGTAGTAGTACATACCTTTAATCCCAGCCTGGAGGCAGGTGGACCACTGTGAGTTCTAGGCCAGCCTGGTCTACACAGCGAGTTCCAGGCTCCAAAACAATACAGAGAAACCCTGTCTCAAAAAAACAAAAAACAAAAAAGAGGAAAAGAAAAGGAAAGAAACTTAAGTTGGGCAAGATAGCACTGAGGAGGCAGGAAGTAGGGAGAGAAGAGAAGGAAGGAAAGAAAGACAGAAAAGGGGGGCTGAAATCTGTGGTATAGAAATTATGGCTCAGGGAAACAACATCCTATGTGATGCTGGCCCTGTGCAAGTGGGCCGTGGGAGGGCCAGGCCTAAGGAGACAGCTACATGAATGAACCCTTGCTGTTCCACCCTGAAGCTGGGTATTGCACCATATCTACTCCCTATCCAATGTTAATAAACCAAAACTTTAAAAAGAACAATACATTTCCCCCTGTTTTCAGACACAGCACACACAATTAAATATGAATCTTTGGAACTGTAAGCCAGAAATCAACTTTATCTAAGCAACCACTATGGTCACACCTTGTAAAAGCTGGGGTAGGGGCAGGGGAGCAAGAATTGAGGGAGTTTAAAAAAAAAAAAACAAACAAAAGAGTGATGTCATGATGGGCTGAGGATTTGGCTCAATGTTAGAAGGTTGCCTGGAATGAGAATGGGGTTGGGTCTCATCCCCAGCATTGCAGGGCAGAGGGTCAAGGCAATGAGCATGCCATCACCATCTTCCAGACACCATACCTAACCACGAGTGGTCTCCAGGCTCAGAAAGCCCTACACCAGCCACTCAGCAAAGGTGCAGGGGATCACAGCCCCAGCTCACTTGTGAAACAAAGCTTCAAAAATGTTGAGAATAGGGTTTATCTTTCATTTATTTACTCACTATTTTTGAGATGGGATCTCAGGTAGCCCAGGCTGGCCTTGAACCCACCATGTAGCTGAGGAGGATCTGAACTCCCGATCCTTCTGCCTCCTGCTGAGTTCTAGCTGTTTAACATCAGACCTAGTTTCATGTGGAGCTAGGGACTGAACCCAGGACTTTGTGCATGCCAGGCATGCTACATTCCTAGCCCTCATTTCTCTTTTTCAAGATGCTTTAAAGGATTAGGACTATATGGGACTATGCTATATTTAGTGAATTATTTTGTTTTGGGTCTATTTTTTAGACAAGGTTTCACTCTGTAGACCAGGCTGGGCTCCAACTCACAGAGATCCACCTGTGTCTGCCTCCTTAGTGCTGGGATTAAAAGTGTGCTCACCACCACATTCAGCTCTTGAGTGAACTGCAAAGAGCTTTTTTCTCACTTTAAGTCATGTATTTTTACTATTGCTCCTACTGCTATCGTTATTACTATTACTATTACTATTACAGATTCGGTGTGTGTGAGTAGGAATTGATTCTCTCCACTGTGTGAATCCTGGGAATCGAACTTGGCTCATCAAGGATGATGACAAGTGCTGTTAGCTGCTGAACCATCTCCCTGGCTCAAAGTCATATATTTTTAAAGCCTTGACTTACATGAAATCTTTAGGTGATCGTAGCTTCTCATCTAGGCTCTACTGCATCTTCGCTTCTGAATATTCATGTAATTATATACCGAAGTACCTTTTTTTTTTCTTTTTTGCAAGATTCAACCTAGAGACACTTTCCAAAAACAAAGTTTCCCTCAAGGTTGAAAATAGCTGTAGTGTAGTCTAAAATTGTATCTATGCTTCCTCTTTTACCAAAGAATGGCAAAGGAAGATGGTATTGACTTCCAACTGAGGTCAATATTTTCAATTTACATAATTTCTGGGCTATCTGCTCCAGAAATGTGTCATTCCAGTAAATATTTCAGGATCTTATGTTTATTTCTACATAGTTGCATCCTAGTATCTCAATACTGAGCCCATGTACTTCCCTTTGGCTGTGGAAAACACAGACGGTGCTAGAGGCAAGTGTGATGAAAAGTCAGAGACCCCGGCTTTGAGCACCAGGCCCCACCAGTGATGATGTGACTGAGTTTGGCAGAACATCAATAGCCATACCTGCAAATGAAGATGATAGGAAGCCCCCTTGAAGGAGAACTGTAGGAAGAAATGAGAGACTTGGCTTGGAATTTGAGGTTCCAGCCCAACATTGCAAAGAAATTGAGGCCAGAGCTCATTGCAGTTAGTCACATCCACAGTTGAGAACAGAGAGAATAAATGGATGAATGAATAGTACTCAGCTCACTTTATACCCTTTAAAATGTGTTTATTTTATTTAAAATTTATTTATAATACTACACACACACACACACACACACACACACACACACACACACATTTTTTGAGACAGGGTCTTCTTTTTTTTAAGACAGGGTCTCTCCTAGCTGTCCTGGAACTCGCTATGTAGACCAGGCTAAACTCAAACTCAGAGAAATTCACCGGCTTCTATTTTTTTTTTTTTTAGTTATGTATATTTCTGTGTGTTTGTGTTTAAGTGTGTACACATGAGTACAAATGTCCACAGAGGCCAGAAGAGGGGGCTGGCTCTCCCTAGAGCTTGGGTTACAGGCGGTTATAGGCTACCCTGCTTAAGCTACGGATAATGATTCACGGGACTAGGTTCAAATATTAAATATAATTTATTTCGGGGAGAGGTCACTTACACAAGAAGCAGATGGCCGCTGCAGGTTCCCGATCTAAGGATCTGCTCAGGCTGCTCCCTGTGACCGGACCTACTGGACGCAAGAGAGAGTCACCTGCCCAGACCCCAGACCTAAACTCACTCCCCTTCATATCCTCACCTGTGACCTCACCCAAACGGGCGTGGTCAGCGCTACAAGTGAGGTTGGGGTGGATATCTCACTACACTACCCAGCATAGGTCCCAGCAGTACATAATCTTAACCCAAGTCACACTCCCTATTCCACTTTTCTCAGTTATATAGGCCAGGACCCAAACCCAGGAAGTGGTGCCACTCACTTTTAGGCTGTGTGTCCCACATTAATTAGCACCATCAAGACAATCCACCACAGACACAGACATGTCCATAACCCAACCTGACCCACACACTCTACTGAGACTCCTCCCAGGGGATTTCCACTGTGCCAAATTGACAAGTAAGACTAGCCATCTGGTACCCTTCTATTGTTATTATAAAAACACCATGATCACAACAATTTATAGAAGGGAGGGGTTACTTGGGCTTTTAGGAGTCCATCTCCATGGAGAGGAAGCCTGGCAGAAGGCAGGGATGGTAGCTCACATCTCAAACCACAAGCACTAAGCAGGCGGTAAATTGGGAATGGAGGTTGGCTTTGAACCTTCAAAACCCGCCTCAGTGACATACTTCCTTCAGCAAGGTCACACCTCCTAAACTGCTCGAACCGTACTACCAATTGTGAAGCGAGCATTCAAATGCCCGAGACTATGGAGGATATCTCACTGTAACCACGCCAATGATTAACACACTGAATCTGTCCGGCTAGAGTGGACATCAGAATTTGGCCTTCTGTGTTTTCCCTTTACCCCAGAAAGCAAAGTCATGCTTTAAGTAAATGTCCACATACACAAATATATCATTTTAATTAAATGTTTATACACTTAGAAATAACTTGGCTTCATCTCTTTCTCAATTTTCTCCTCTGCATGCTAAATCATAATCTTCTCTAAACTGTTTCTCAAAAATATCTAATATGAAACTCATTTCAAAAATTAAAACTAATGAGGAGGTAGGGAGTGATGCAGGCTTAAGCTTATTAATGTAACTGATGGTTCCGTTTCTGTGTCCAGAAGCTAACTGGCTTCTGTAATAACAGTGAGCAGTAATAACATATTTTAGGATAGAGGTTTCTGAAAAGTCAGTGGACTGGAGAAAGACAGATATGCTTATCACCTCCATCAACAAGCTAAGGGGGGTGGCAAATAACAAGCAACGGAAGCAAAACCCAGAGCTAAGTGGGTGGATTAGAAATCAACAATGCCCTTCATTTATCACATTAAAATTTCTGAGTCCTGTGGCTATGGCTTTACAGCAAATGATTCTCACATACAGGGCAGGAACACATGGCTTTGGCTGGGATATCCCGTGGAGAAGGCTGTTAACTTTCACACCACTGTAACAGAATACCTGACATAGCAACTTCAGAGAGGAAGCATTCATTTGGGCTTATGGTTTCAGGGGTTCTTGCCATGGTTTCTTGGCCCCATGACAGTGGGAACATGAGATAGATGAGGCTAGCCACCCGCTACTAGACAGGAAGCAGAGGGAGAGAGAGACAGAGACAGAGAAGAGAACAAGGTCCAGTATGACCTTCAAAGGTCCCACCTAATAAAGTTTCCAGAACCTTCCAAAAGAAACTATGGAGAATATGCCATTTTGAAACCATAGCAAAGTCCATGTGTAGATGCCAGTCTCTTCGGGGGCAGTTAGCATGGTGATGAATCTCTGACAGTAAGGCTTGAGCCGAGGCAGAGCACACAGCACAAGTTGCTGATGTCACAGTTCAAGGACTGTGCACCCGTCCTACAGGACCGACTCCTGAGTGAGGGTCAGAAAATGATGGCCCATAACACCCAATCAATCTTCTACCTGCTGTTGTAGAGTCTTTGAACCACAAATTAAGTTTGGTTTTTTTTTTTTAAAGCTTGAAAAAAAAATTAAAGAAGCATCAAATTTACAATGCCTCTGCCTCCCCAGCACTGAGAGGAAAGGCCTTCACCATCATGGAAGTGTGAGAGGCCGTAAGATGTACGGGGTTTTCCTTTTCCTCTGTTGGTTTCTACTTTGTTATCTTGAGACAGATTTGCTTGCTACACCCACACCTCACCATTTAGGCTAGACCGACTGGCCAGCACACTCACTCGTAAGCTCCACTCGTCTTCACTCCCCTAACCCAATGCTGGGGTTACAGGTGTGTGTGGCCAGGCCTGCCTGGCTTTTTCCATGAACATGGAACCCAGGTCCTCAACCTTGCACAGTAAGCTCTCTTACCTGCTGAGCCCTTTCCCTGGCCCCTTCAATATTGTTTGATGGCTGATGACACAGGGGGGACCATAGAAATTGGGAAGGAGATAAAAGGCTGCTTAAAAAATTGAACAGCTACAGGAATATGGATAGAAACTAGTGTGAGAGGGGCCTGAAGGACACCACCGTAGATCCTAAGAATCAAACCATGGAAGGAGCTTGTGCTTTTGTCAGTGTATCAGGGGAAATTCCAGGGAGCTGGATATCAACTGAATGTAAGAATGTTTCCCCTGGTAAATTAAAGGGGACCATCTCACAAAAGAGGTCCTGCCACAGGACAGCAGCATCTGCTGGGCCTTCTACTTTGGTCAAAGGCAAGTCAGACACTTTCCAAGGCTACTCGCTACTGGAAGGATTCTTAGAGTACGTAAGAAGCTGAATTGGAATAGTTTTCAGTTCTTCCTGAGATTTTTATCTCAAAAGGAGAGTGGGTGGGGTTCGGCTCAGGTGATAGAATGCCTGAACTGCATGCACAATTGACATACACCGTGCAAAGTAGTGCAGGCCCAGAAGCCCAGCACTCATGAGGTGAAGGCCGGAAGATCAGAAGTTAGAGGTCATTGTCGTTTAAATGAGGTTGCCCACCCCCATAGGCTCATATATTTGAGGATTTGGTCACCAGTTGGCAGAGCTGTTTAGAAAGGATTAGGAGGTATGTCCATGTTCAATCCCAGTTCTCTCCCCCTTCCTCTTCTCCCCTCCCCCCTCTTTCTGCCTCCTGCCTCCAATACCATGCCGGCCTGTCTGTTGCCATTCTCCTCACCAAGGCAACCATAAACTCATCCTTTAGACCTGTAATTCCCTACAAATTCTTTCTTTTATTAGTACCTTTGCTCATGGTGTCTCCTCACAGCAAAAAAAAAAAAAGTAACTAAGACAGTCATTCTCACCTAAATAGTGAAAGTGAATTCTAGGCCAGCCTGGGCTACATGAGACCCTATCTCAAAAGAAGAAAAAAAAAAAAGAGGAGGCTGCAGAATTGGCTCAATGAATACAAGCACTTGTTCTTGCAGAGGACCTGGCTAGAGTCCCAGAATCCACATGGTGGCTTATAACCATTTGCAACTCTAGTCCCAGGGGATCCAATACTCTGTTCTGACCTCTGTGAGCACCAGGCATACACACAGTACACATATATACATGCAAACAAAACACTCGTACTCAAAAATAATAAAATAGCCGGGCGTTGGTGGTGCACGCCTTTAATCCCAGCACTCGGGAGGTAGAGGCAGGTGGATTTCTGTGAGTTCCAGGCCAGCCTGGTCTCCAGAGCGAGTGCCAGGATAGGCTCCAAAGCTACACAGAGAAACCCTGTATCTAAAAACAAAAAAATAAATAAATAAAATAATAATAAAATAAATCAATATGGTAAAGTACTTGCTTTAGCATGCTCAAGACCCTAAATTCCACACCCAGAAATGAGGGTGGGATGCAGAGGGGAAGAAGCAGGAAAAAAAATTATAACTGGCAAGTGAATTTATTCATTTATTTTTAGGGTTTTTTTTTTTCCCAGGGATGGGGGACAGGGTTTCTCTGTGTAGCTTTGGGTACTCTGGAACTCACTCTGTAGACCAGGCTGGCCTCAAACTCACAGAGATCCGCCTGCCTCTCCTCTTGAGTGCTGGGATTAGAGGTGTGCACCACCACTGCCCAGCTGGCAAGTGAATTTATAATGAACAATTTTTACTATTCAGTAAGGACACTGACCTTACAGGGGAATATATTTTATTGTATATTTTATATATACATGTTTGTATTATACTTGTATTTTTGCTGTATGTTTATGATATATATTCTATACACATTAATATGTATAAAATTAAGGGGCATGCTAAAAAGAGCTCTTCTGTGTGAATAAAGGATATATCAGCTATAATAAATATCCTATTAGGAAAAGCAAGGTTATTTTTAGGAAGAGGGCTCTGGTTACACAAAATAAGGAAAGGATATCTCCTGCTAAATAAAGCAAGCCGAAATCTTTCCTCACTTAACTACTGGAAATAGGCATGGTATGGCTTAAAGGAGGGAAAATGTCTATAAATAAAGAGACAGGGGAAAAGGCTACACCCCCCAAAAAAGAAAAACAAACATGCTAAACTCAGCATACACACACGTTTGCATGAGCGCCCCCCCACCCCCCCCACACACACACGTGCACACAGCTATAGGAAGCCTGCCTGGCATGCAGGAGGCTCTGCATTGTGTGATGTGCTCACACTGAACCCCTTGGCAAAGTAGTTTAACGAGCGACTTCACAAGGCACAGCCACCTGTTACACTGTTATTTTGGCCCATCTATTTTCAATGACAACTTTGACACACAAGCCAGAGACACACCACCATAGCAACATTAGCAGCAGGGTGCTAGAGAATGAATTTTAAAGGAGTGACTTAGAGCCCCTGCAGGGCTGGAAATAAACAAATCCTTAGCGTTTATTACTGTGACACACATTACCACCCAGCAAACTTGGACTCCGGTTTTTCCACCAGCCACTTGGAGAGTGGACACGTCAAGATGTCAACCATACACACAATCCCCCTAAAATGGAGAAATTTTAACTATTTTATCTGTGTGTGTACATGTGTATGTGTGCAGGAGTGTTTGTAAGCCATAAGTTAGTTGACAACAGTGTTTTTCTCTAGTGTGTCACCCTCATTTTTGAGACTGTTTCTCACTGAACCTGGAGCTCATAGGTTCAGCCAGTGAGTTCCAGGGATCCTCCTATCTCCACCTACCCAGTGCAACGTTATCAAACTTAGGGGTCACAACCTGTACCCCAAGTCAGGTCCAGCCACCCATCCAAAGAGACAAACCAAAAGTGGAAAGCAGAAAAATGAGACTTTAGCCAATATGGTCCCATCAGAAAGAGGCTGGCTCTTTTCATTGGCTAATTGAGGATGAGTGGCAGGACCTGATTTGGGGCACAGGTTGTAATCTCCAAGTTTTGTAATATCGGGATCACAAGTGAGCGGCCCCCACAGCCGAAGAAATGGCTTCGGGCTAAGAGTACTTGTTGCTCTTACAGAAAACCCAGGTTCAGTTCCCAGCACCCATATGGTGACTCAATTCGTAACTCTAGTTGCAGGGGATCTGATGACCTCTTCTGACTTCTCAGAGTACCAGGCACATGGTATGCATGAGGCAACAAACTCATACACATAAAAAAAATAAGCTAAAAACCAAAATAACAAAAAAGGGCAGACTACCATGTCCAGGATTTTACGTGAGTGCTGGGGATGCCAACTCAAGTCCTTGTGTTTTTGCAGCAGACACCTTACCTACTGAGCCATGCACTCTGCCTTAAAGTGCAAGATATTTTCAAAGGTGAGTCATGCACTCGAAAAAGAAAACAGATTCTAGTACGGCATTTAAGAGCTGGGATTGGCATTTCACACACAGCTCAGCACAAGCATTGGTGTCACTAGCAGTCCCTACAATGGAACAATGACTTTCCTGCCTTATGTTTGCTCAGCAGGCTCTGTGACTGAAGTGACCAGTGCCTGGGACAGACAAAAAAGAAGGGTGCCTCAATGTTGTTTATTTGTATTGCTTTGGGAGAGTGAAGAGGGGACACTCGGGGTGCAGGGTCTCACACATAATAGGCAAGGTCTTGGTGTGTTAAATTTGAGAATCTCGGATTAGGTACATTGAGTCTTTGCAAATCAAATCAGAGATAGCACAAAGGGAGGACTAACAATCTGTCTACTCTGCACCCTTCTGCTAAACTGGAAGCCCCAGCTAAAGGAAACTTAGTTGGCTCAGGGAGACAAAATTTAGAGGTGTTTAATGAAATAAAAGAGCAAACCAACAAGAACAGGAAAAAATGTCACATATCTGAAAGCGATGACATCACATATCTGGAAATGATGACGTGTCTCTTCTAGGGTGATCCTTTCGGTGGGAGTGGGCAATTAGCAGGACTCACAAGGTCAACATTGCAAGGTGTGGCTGATTAGCCATCCAAAAAAGCTCCAACCAAAGTGGAAAACAAACAATTATCCTGCTGGGGATGAGCCGCACCCACAGGTGTGTCCCTAAAAAAGCTGGCAGCCTACAGTTGGGATGGACAGGTCTTACCCCTGCAACACAGCTCCTGCCCCAAAGCGGCAGTCCGTGAGCCCTGGCAAGCACTTCCCAGGTGTATCTTCTGAGTGAGTTAGTTCTTAGCTTAGTTAAAAAGGAAAGGCCTAGAAGGCCCTTGGGTTAAGTTCTTCCTCCAGCAGAGATGACAGGTCAGAACAGCCCCAAGGAGAAAGCCACTCTATAGATGAAAAATAGATGAAGATGTGATACACCTTCTGGGAGGCCGTGATTTGGCTGCTTTGATCTGATTTGATCAGATTCTGCTGATCTCAGAACCAGTAGAGAACTTTATTTTAAAAAGTAAAATGGCTGGGCCAGAGAATGACTCAGAGGTCAAGAGCACTAGGTTCAGTTCCCAGTACCGCTTTTACAGCTAGCTGTCTGTAACTCCAGTTCCTGAGGATACATCTTCTTCTGGTCTTCATGAGCAACACACACATACACACACACACACACACACACACACACACACACACACACACACACACACACACACACGGTGCACAGACATGCATGTGGTGAAAACATCCATATACATAATCAAAGTGGCTATGATGCCTGTGATCCCAGCGCTCAGGAGGCTGAAGCAGAATTTAAAGCCAGACTGGGCTACAGAGAGAGTTCAAAGCTAACCTGGTTTACATATAGAGATCCTGTCTCACATGCCCACCAAATAAATACATAAATACATAAATACATACATAAATAAATAAATAAATAAATAAAATAAGCCAAATTAAAATAAATGATTCTGACAAAATCAACACTGAGAGAGATGGATAAGGGGATGGGGGAGACAAGGAGGAGGAAAGGGAAACAGACAGAAACTCCAGGAGAGTGCGAATAGGACTCTGTAAGTAACGGCTAATTTTAAATACACTTGCCCATCTCAGAAGTGTTTATCTTGAGAAGCCAAAAGGGCATTACTGCAGTTAGATAACTAATTATTACTTTTTTTTTTTAACAGAAAAGGCTCTTTTTCAGCCAGATCTTGGCAAGAAAACACATCTAAGTACAACCATATCTATAGGCTGTAAGTCATCCTGTCCAAAATGGTAAATACACTTGGCTAAGTCCAAATTTCCACCACACACAGTACAAAAGAGGTAAACAATTTTGTTTTGGTTTGGTTTTTCAAGACAGGGTTTCTCTGTGTAGCCCTGGTTGTCCTGACACTCACTCTGTAGACCAGCCTGGCCTTGAATTTGTAGTGCCTCTGCTTCCTGAGTGCTAAGGTTAAAAGGAATGTGCCACCACCACCTGGCAGGCGGGGAACAACTGAATCGTGACCCTGTAGAGTTTTCATTTGGAATGCTGTCTTTTTAAGAGGGGGAAATGCCCTAACAAAAAAATAATAATAGGCTTTCAAGCCTGATGTAGTAGTAGCTCAGGCCTGTAATCCCAGCACTCAGTAATCCCAGAGGCTGAGATGGGAGGAGGCAGAAAGAGTCAGGCCAGCGTGGGCAACAGACTTTTAGACCAATGTGGGCTACAAAACAAGACTGTTGCAGTACAAAAGCATGGTGGACTAGAGATGGCTCAGCAGTTAAGAGCACCTTGATTCCCAGCACTCAGATGGTGGCTCACAATTGTCTGTAATTTAGTGTCTGTGGATCCAATGTCCTCTTCTGACCTCCATGGGTACCAACCATGAAAGTGGTGCACAAACATATATGCAGGCAAAATACTTGTACATATAAAATTAAAAAAAAATTAAAATAATGTGTAGTACTGGTTGTCCTGGAACATGCTCTGTAGGCCAGGCTGGCTTCGAACTCACAGAGATCCTCCTTTACTCACAGCACTCAGAAGGCAGAGCCAGGAGTGTGCTGCCACCAACCAGCCACTTACAATTACTTTTTTTGTTTTTTTAAGGAAAAAAAACACAGGAAAAAAAATGAAAAAGAATGTCCCATCTTCAATAGACTGAGGTTAAGTCTCCAGCTTGCAAGGTATAAATCCTGCCTCAGTAACCAAATGCAACTCAAGTTACCAAGCTTTCTGCATGTGGGAGGGTTAAATTCCTTATCTCTCAACCCTGGCCATTAAGCAAAAGAGCTATTTTCTTAGCGTTTTTTGAGCACTGAGAAAGCTCAGCAATGACAGCTCCAGAAAGAAGACGATGCATGTGTGCTATCGTTTCAGAAGAAGTCAAACTCAGCAAAATGTTCTCGAGAGAGACTTATGTCACCAGGACACCAACCACAGCAAACTATAAATCCAGAAGACATGTCCCATGGGACTCAAACACAAGGTTCTCTTCTGGCAACTCCTGTCTTTAGGAAAACCTCCTGTCCAAGCGATAGAATGACGGGAACCAGGGAGACGGGGAGAGGGCTGGAGGAAGGAGGAGCTGTGTGATGCACAGGTGGCACACGCCTGTGGTCCTAACTACTTGGGGAGCTAAGATGCTCAGAAGCACAAGAGTTCAAGACCAGCCTGCGCAGGACATGGTGATGCACACCTTTAGTCCCAGGAGACAGAGGCAGAGGCAGGCGGATCTCAATGAACTTGATGTCAATTGGGTCTACACAGCAAATTCCGGGCCAGGCAGGGTATGCATGGACACTAACTATCTTAAAGACAAAACAAACACAGCCTGAATAACAAAGTGAGACCCTGACTCACAAAAATGAGAGGAAGAAGAGGGGGAGGGTTGGCAAGATGGCTGGGCAACTTGGTGAGTAAAGGCCCCTGCCACAAAGCATGACCACCTCAGTCCAATCCCAGGGACCCACATGGTAGGAAGAGAGAACCAATTCCTGCAAGTTGACCTCTGACTCCCATACACATACACACAATAAATAAATGTAATAATAATTATAATATCTAGTGAGGGGCTCAGTGGTACACACAGATCTGGATCCAATCCCCTGCATCACCACATTAACAGTGATTATTACTATTGATGATGATGCGGGGAAAGGGATAACCAAGTTGCCCCTGATGAAAACATCACTGGGGCCGGGCGGTGGTGGCGCACGCCTTTAGTACCAGCACTCGGGAGGCAGAGGCAGGCGGATCTCTGTGAGTTCCAGACCAGCCTAGTCTACAAGAGCTAGTTCCAGGATAGGCTCCAAAGCCACAGAGAAACCCTGTCTGGAAAAACCAAAAAAAAAAAAGAAAAAGAAAAGAAAAGATCACTGGGTATATCAACCACACTCCAGGGCAAGCCCCATGCACAGCAGTCTTTGGCCCACACAAAAGAGACTCCATATTTTGTTTGTATTGGTGTATTTTGTCTTACTGGTTTTTTTTTTGTTTGTTTTGATTTTTTTCTTTTTCTTTTTTGCTTTAAAAGATAAAGGGAGAGAAAAATTAAGGATCTGGGAGGAACTGGGGTAGAGGAAGGACATGATCAATATATTTTAAGCAAATATAAATATAAACCAAAAGCCCTATTTGTAGACATCATTAAAAATGACAAGAAGGGAAATGTTTCAGTGTTCATGTGTTAATAAGCCATCATACTGAGTTAAACATTTATAAAATTCTAAGAAAATAAGGTAACATTTTAACCGTACTGCCTCACTGAGAAATGGAGCCCGATTAATGACTGTGTCTACCTCGTACAGGAATAGAAGCATTACCTCCAATCAAATATTCTGCCTTCCACTTTAGTAGAACACTCGTCAGTTCCAACTCCTCTTGTCTGAAATGCTTCAAAGATTCGTGGGGTTTTTTTTTTTTTCTTATTTTAGTTAAGTATTTTGAAGCCACTGCACTTCTTTTCTGTTAAAGGACAATATAACAGTCCCTTGGAATTCAAACTGTAGCGCTCTGGCTACTGGTATAAAAGCAAAGGTCACCAACTGAGGCCTGGGGAGATGGATGGCTCCATGGTTAAGAACATTTACATCTCTCCCAGAAGAGTCAAAATAAACTTTTCTACTTTTTAAGATGGTTACCTCAAGTGCAGTACATGACTGTTGGCCATCCATGTGAATGGTCTTAATGCCGCTAAAAAACAATGAAAATAGCCAGACATGGTGGAACACACCTTTAATAAAAATAGCTAAGTATGCCAGGAGATGGGGGCACACACCTTTAGTCCCAGTGCTTCGGGAGGCAGAAGCAGGTGGAGCTCTGTGAGTGCAAGGCCAGCCTGGTCTACAGAGCTACACAGAGAAATCCTTTCTCAGGAAAAAAAAAAAAAAAAAAAAAAAAAAAAAAAAAAAAAGCAAAAGCTAAGCATGGTGATAAACAACTTAATCCCTAACACTTGGGAGGCAGGTAAATTTCTGTAGGTTTGAGGCCACTCTGTAGTGCATTCCATACTAATCAGGGCTACATAGGGATACCCTGTGTCAAACAAACAAAAACAAAGCTGGGCTTGGGAGGCAGAGGCAGGGGGATCTCTGTGAGTTCGAGGCCAGCCTGGTCTACAGGTCAACTAGGAATGTTGTACAAAGATACCCTGTCCTGGAAAAACAAAACAAAAACAAAGCAAAAGAAACCAAGGAAAGTTGAAAAGAAAACGTCCTCAGATTCCTTGTCCTTACATGGCTTCCTATGTTATTTTGGCACTACCAAAATAAACGTTATGAACTAAAACCAATTATTTGAGGTAGACAATCCTTAACTGAAAGTGTAAATCCTGTGTGTGTGTGTGTGTGTGTGTGTGTGTGTGTGAGTGAGAGAGAGAGAGAGAGAGAGAGAGAGAGAGAGAGAGAGAGAGAGAGAGCATGTATATGTGAGGATGTATGAGGAGGATGTCAGGTGTTCTGCTCTGTCATTCCCCACCTCGTTCATTCCCTTAGGACACGGTCTCTCACTGAACCTGGAACTGGGCAGGTAGCCAGCAAGCTGGGGGTGGGGTGGTGGTATAGAGTGGTGATGTGAGGATCCCCACCACCATCCCTAATATCAACACACACAGGGGCAAGCCCAGTTTTGTTTGTTTGTTTGTTTTGAAACAGGGCCTTTCTATGTAGTCCTGGCTGTTCTGGAATTGAATATGTAGACCAGGCTGCCCCAATTCATAGACCACCTACCTCTTCCAAGTGCTAGGATTAAAGGCATGCGCCACTATACCCAGCTTAAGTTTAAGATTTTGTTTTATTGTTATTTTTTAATGTAGGTGAACATGCTGGGTATTCACTCTACCACTGAACAACAGCCTCTCAAAGTAATAATCTTCAAGTTTTTTTTTTTTTTTTTTTCAGGGCTCAAGAGATGGTTCAACAGTTAAGAGCACTTGCTAGACTTGCAAAGGACTGCAGTTAGGTTCCGAACACCCACATCAGGTGGCTGGCTCCCAACTCCAGCTCCAGTGCCTCCAAAACTCTCTTTTGGCCTCTGCAGGCACCTACACTCATGGGCATATATCCCACACATTGACACTCACACACATACAAAAATAAATAACAAATCCTTATTTTATTTTATTTTGGTTTTTCAAGACAGGGTTTCTCTGTGGCTTTGGAGGCTGTCCTGGAACTAGCTCTTGTGACAAAAGGTGTGTGCCACCACCGCCTAGCACAAATCCTTATTTTTAAAAAATTATTTTATTATAGGGGCTGGAGGTAGGGTATCTCCCTGGAATGTGTAAGGTCCTAGCTCTGATTTCTAAAACCTTCTCTCTGAGAAAGGATTTGTTGGTCCACATGCAGTATGACTCTGAAAGAGTAATATTAATTTGCCTGTTTGGTTTGTAAACTGTCTTAGGAAGCAATGCTAAGAAAGCTGAGTCAGCTGGGTGGTGGTTGTGCATGACTTTAATCCCAGCACTCGGGAAGCAGAGGCAGGCAGATCTCTGTGAGTTCAAGACCAGCCTGGTCTACAGAGTGTGTTCTAGGACAGCCAGGGATACACAGAGAAATCCTGTCTCAAAAAAAAAAAAAAAAAAAAAAAAAAGACAGAAAGAAAGAAAAGAAACAGAGAAAGAGAAAGGAAGAAAGAAAGAAAGAAAGAAAGAAAGAAAGAAAGAAAGAAAGAGAAAAGAAAGAAAGAACGAGAGAGAGAGGTGAATCAAGGCTGAATTTCAGTGGTAGAGTGGTTGCCTAGCACCCATGAGGTCCTAGGCTCAACCCCCAGTATTGCACGGGGGAGCATAAGCCTGAGACACTGATGAGCAGTATCTCTGGGGTGGCAAACATGAAGCTCTGAGGGGTACATTTTGATCATTTCTGAGACCTCAGACTTTCCGATCTGCTTACTCTCAGGTGAACAGACTGAGGTTTTCTGAGGACCAGAGTGGCCTGTCTGTTCCCAAAGTTATTTTCAGACACTAATTTTGATCCAGTCACAGGTGTCCCTACAGATGATGCCTCTGAAAACCAAAGGTTTCTGCTGCCATTAAAAGGAACAATTTCCAGGAGCGTAGGGGTGGTGCTCTTTTTAGATCACAAATGACAAAAGTTCTTTTCAAAGGGGAATATGATTCATTATTAAAGTTGTACAGAAGAAGTCGCTCGGCTTAATGATCATGTTAAGCGGCTCTACCACCCCTTTTATAGAACCAAATATTGCTACATAGTTTCACCTGGCATTGAAAAATCAATCAAAATCCTTTTTATTCTTTGTTTTCGATGGTGGATGTTGGTGCTGGGGATGTGACCGAGGGCCCAAAGTACATTTACAGATCAAACTTTTTTTATTTATTATGTATACAGTGTTCTGTCTGCATGTTCTGCCTGCAGGCCAAAAGAGGGCACCAGATCTCTTTTGGTGCAGATGGTTGTGGGATCATGTGGTTGCTGGGAATTGAACTCAGGACCTCTAGAAGGCCAGTTAGTGTTGTTCTGTTTGTTTGTTTTTGGCTTTTTTTTTTTTTTTTGTCTATTGTACATTTTTTCTTTCTCTCCATTTTTTATTTAAATTAGAAACAAGATTATTTTACATTTCAATCCCAGTTCCCTCTGCCTCCCCTCCTCCCCGCCCCTCCCCCAACTAACAGAATACCTATCCCATACCATTTCTGCTCCCCAGGGAGGGTGAGGCCTTCCATGGGGGGGGGGTCTTCAGAGTCTGTCATAACCTTTGGGATACGGCCTAGGCCCACCTCCTTGTGTCTAGGCCCAGGGAGTATCCTTCTATGTGGAATGGGCTCCCAAAGTCTATTCCTATGCTAGGGATAAGTACTGATCTACTACAAAAGGCCCCACAGATTTCTGAGGTCTCCTCACTGACACCCATGCTCATGGGGTCTGGATCAGTCCCATGCTGGTTTCCCAGCTATCAGTCTGGGAACCAAGAGCTCCCCCTTGTTCAGGTCAGCTGTTTCTGTGGGTTTCACCAGCCTGGTCTTGACCACTTTGCTAATCACTCCTTCTCTGCAACTGGATTCCAGTTCAGTTCAGTGTTTAGCTGTGGGTGTCTGCTGCCACTTCTATCAGCTGCTGGGTGAAGGCTACAGGATGGCATATAAGTCAATCAACAATCTCATTATCAGGGGAGGCATTTAAGGTAGCCTCTACTCTGTTGCTTAGATTGTTAGACATTTCCCTAGCACCTGATTTCTCTTTAAACCTATAATGGCTCCCTGTATTATGGTATCTCTTATCTTGCTCTCCTCTATTCTTCCCCCAACTCAAACTTCCTGCTCCCTCATGTCCTCCTCACCCCCAGCTAGAGTTCTTAACTGATGAGCCATCTCTCCAGCCCCTGATCAAACTTTAACATTCATAGTTTCAAATGGAGTCTCCTCTACTGCCTCCATGAAGCATCTAGTGCTGCCTAGCTTACAGACATACAGACAAAACTACTGCCAGGTGGGCGACAGAGACTCATGACTGGTCAAAGAGCTAAGAGCAAGTGACTGTTGCAAATGGGAAAGCGGGGGTGGAAGGGGTGGGGGGGCATGCTAAAGGTTGCTGGGGGATGGGGAGGCATAGTTCTCTATGGTATAGCCATTGGTAGTTGCCCTTGTTCAAGTAAATAAGCCCCATCCCTGCTCCTGCAGGTATTCCCTAATTGAACAGTGGATCACAGGAAAAGACAAAGAAGTGTGGGGGGGGTACTTTTTGGTGAGAAAAGGCTAGGTGGGGAGGGGAGGGAGTTAATGATAGTGGGTGGAGTGAGAGCAAAATATATTACATGTGCATATATAATTGTGGGTGAAAAAAAGCTAAATAAGTAAGCTACAGCTAAGCCATCCACACCCCACCAAGCCCTCGTGCCACGGGGTAACTGGCTGTTTCCTTACTGCAAGTGACAGAGCTTACACAATTTATATGTCAGACAGGAAAATGGAGATGGCTGAGATAAAGAGGGCAGGTGTGCAGCCCCGGGCCTTCTAGGCACTGTGCAGTCCTACACAAGGCTTTCCAGGAAGCTTGGGTATAAGACTCAATAACGGGTTGTGTTACAATCGATGAGCTGTCCGTGTAAGTCATACAAAATCACAAACCCAAAGGCAAGACACCTCTGCAAAGACTTAGATTCCAGTACCAGGGTGGCTGAGGCAGGAGGATCCTAATTTCAAAGCCAGCCCAGAATATATAGCTCAAAATTTAGTCTTGAGAATTTTTAAAAAAGGGGGAAAAGAATAAGTGGGGCTGAGGGTGAAGCTCTATAGTAGAGTGCTTGCCCCAGCTGCTTGCCCCAGCATAAAAGTTGAGAAAGGAAAAGCCTGCAATAAATAAAACATGCCAGGAAATATAAAGGATCTGGCAAGTAAGACCCAGTGGAGGGCCTGATGTAGTGGTGCATGCCTTTAAGTCCAGAACTCAGGAGGCAGAGGCAGAAGGATCTCAATTAGTTCAAGGCCAGCCTGTTCTACTTAGTGAGCTCCACCAGGACAGCCAGGGCTACAGAGTCCCCGACTCAAAAAAAAAAAAAAAAAAAGATAGATGATAGATAGATAATGAATAACCCAATGAAGGTTTAAACAGTTTAGTTACAGTAAAACTCAATAGTGATTTTTCTCCTTTCCAAGAAGATGGCTTTTTTTTTTTTTTTTTTTGGTTTTTTGAGACAAGGTTTATCTGTGGCTTTGGAGGCTGTCCTGGAACTAGCTCTTGTAGACTAGGCTAGTCTCGAACTCACAGAGGTCTGCCTGCCTCTGCCTCCCGAGTACTGGGACTAAAGGCATGCCACCGCCACCAGGTTGAGACTACTTCTTGAAAAACAAACAAAAAAATAGACATGAAGATTAATTAGTTTTTCTCCCCCAGTGCAAAATACAGACTTAGAAACTTTAGAATGAGGCTTTCATATAACTATTATAATCAGACCAGAACGGGGAGGGTGTCTGTGTGAGCGAATATATATCTGTGAGTGTGTGTATGTATTATGTGTTTGTGTCTCTGTGTACCGAGTGTGTGTGAATGTGCATGAGTGTGTGTCTGTGTTTCTCTGTGTCTGTGTGTCTGTGTCTGTGTATAATCAAGTGTTAATATGTGTGTCTCTGCATATGTATCTATGTGCTTGTCTGAGTATGCCTGTGTCTATGTATTGGTATTAGATGTATGTGAATGTATGTCCCTTTGTGTGAATATCCATGTGTTTCTGTGTCTATGTGTTTTTCTGTTTATGTATGTATCTCTGTGTGTGTGTCTGAGAAAGAGACAGAGAGAGAGAGAGAGAGAGAGAGAGAGAGAGAGAGAGAGAGAGAGAGAATGAATTTGAGGCTAGGGAGCAATCTTTGGAGATTAGACACTTAGATTAAGAGCTTAAATAACATTATTATAGGGTGTCATCAAATTACATTTGTTTGGCCACTCTTTCTTGGGATGATTCAGTCTGAGAAACACCACCCTAGGATAGAATGCTGAGGGACTTAAAGGAGCCAATGATTTTTCATGCTTGGGAACAATTGGAGTTCTAGACAGTCATGCTTCAGCTGAACTTAAAAGGAGCAAAGAAAAACGGAGTTGAGACGGCTCATTGGGTGAGAGCACTTGCTGAACAAGCCTGAGGACAGTGAGTTCATATCTCTAGCACCCATCTGAAGAGCCAGCATGGCACATGGGCCTGGGACCTCAGAACTGTGTGGAAATGGAGATCATTGGAGTTTGTTGGCTGTCAGATTAGCTCCAGATTGAGTGAGAGACTCTGTCTCAAGGGAGAAAAGTAAAGTGATAAAGGACACTCATGTCCTTCTCTGGCCTCCATGTACACACACACACACACACACACACACACACACACACACCAGGGCATGATGATACAGGCTTATGATCCCAACACTTGGGAAGCTAAGGCAAGAGGATCATTGAGGCCAGTCTAGGGAAATCCTAACTCAAAATAAGTAAGCAAATAATAAAAAGTTAAGAGGAGTGAGTCATGAGATAATCTGATAGTCTGATGAGAACTTCCTTTGGCTCCACATTTAGATACAGGACTCGACTTCCACTATGTCTAAAGAGGCATTTTTTTTAAGAGCAGGCTCTTTCTGTCGACATGCTGGGAAATGAAAAAGTGAGTCACTTTAATCCTCACTGTTAAAGTCTGGGTGAGCTCTGACTTCAGTATTTCTAAGTCAACAAACATCATTGCATGATGCTGTTGATGCAGCCAGCCAGGAAGTGGTGGGTGACCCCAGACTCCTTCCTTTGTCATCACTTATAAAGCCCGTGGCAAAGACAGAATGTCCTGGGCTTTGACCCCCACCCCTAACCACATGCATACTGAGTGATATGCCCTGCCTAGCCCGGGGGGGGGGGGGGGGAGGGACACACGGGGGGGGGGGACACAACGACACGGGACGGATGGGGGGGTGTCACCTAGACAGAGTGACTGAGACACAGTTTCAATGGCCAAGGAGCCCAGATGTCAGAGGACCTCTGTCAGACATTACGACCACCAAGCTGTCTGTGTGAACACAGCTCCTGAACAGGGATGCTGGATTTACTCTGTCTGGGAGATTCCGCAAAAAAACCGTATCAAGGAAGGTCCTAAAGCTCTGAGGTGCTGTCCCTTCCTCCCCTCACAGTGGCCTCCAACCTCCATCCCCTGTGAGGGGTTGACCAGGGTGGTCCTTACGAGCCAGGATCTCAAAGATCTGCAGGGCCCCACAATAGATGTGTTTCTCTCCCTAGTTCTGACCTACATCACAGCCGTCTGGTTCAAATCTGGCACACACGCCTTTTTCCCACACTGCCTCAGAAGATGACATGATTTTTCTGGAGAGCTGTCTAGATCCAAAACAGCTACAGGCATTTCCTCGAGAACGGGGACCACATCTTCTCAATTCACTCATCATTTCCAACTCAGACCTTCCTGCTGCTGGAGTTCTCTGAAGTGGGTGCTCAATAACTCTGTGAACCTCTTTCACTTTTATTTTTTTAGTTGTGTGTGTGAGTGTGTGAATGCTGGCACACACCTGCCACAATGTAAATACTCAGTTCTGAGGATAACCCCAAGGTAAACCTCACCTTCCACCTTGTTTGAGACAGGGAACTTTTGTTGTTTTCTTGCTACATAGGTCAGATGAGCTGCCCCCCCCCCCCATCACCTGCCTTTGCCCCAGAACTTCCAGAAAATCTCCTGGCTGCCTCCAGACACTTTTGTTATGTTTCCAGCTTTTATGTGGATGCTTGAGATTCAAACTCAGGTCTTCATGCTTGTACAAGTGCTTTTACCCTGAGCCACCTCTAGAGACCATCTCTTGAACCATGTTTAAAAGTTTTACTGATTCTTACTTTACATAGCAATCCAATTTCTCCTCTTCTGCCCCTGGTGCAAAACCCTACACACGTTAGGCAAGCACTTGGCTATTAAGCTGCATCTCCACCCAGCCCAAAGTCATTGGCTCCAAAAACGGTAATGAACTTATCCAGTGTCCTCCGTTCCCTTCTGTTCCCTGAGCTCCCAAAAGGCAGTGATTGTGTCCGCCTCACTTGCAGCACTGTCTCCAAACACTAGGTGCCCAGCAGGAGGCCAAGAATGTATCTGGGAAATGAATACTTTCATTATGGCCCATATAGCAACCTGCAACTTTGCATAACCATAAATGTTCCAAATTCATCACATAGCTCCTTCTCTCCTTCAAGTTGACTCTCCATCTAGCCCATTGCCCTAGGCTAGGCGGAATGGCCCCACCCTGTGTTTATTTGATCCTCTGCCCTTGAACATAGTGGGCTGAGGCCAACCAGTGGGTTCTTTTGCAAAGAGTCCCAGAAGTCAAACAAAGTCAAGAGATTGAAATTTGCAGCAAATACTCTCCATTGGCTTTGAAAGAACCAAGTGCCATGTCATAAAAGGGGTGACATGGCAGGAAACGAAAGGAAGCCTCTGGAAGCCAATCTTTTCTTGTGTGTTTGTTTGTTGAGACAGGGTTTTTCTGTGTGACAGTCCTGGCTGTCCTGGAGCTACACACCAGACTGGCCTGGAACTCACTGAGATATGTCTGCCTCTGCCAGTCCTGAGAGTAAAGGTGTGTGCTACTGCACCTGGCTCTTTTTAGTTTTGAAGATTTATTTTGCCCAAGGGTGGCAAACGTCTTTAATCCCAGCAGTGGGAGGGTGGATCTCTGTGATTGATTGTAGGCCAGCCAGGGCTACGGAGAGCCATCCTAGTTCAAATGTTGCTTGGTGTTCTTTGTTTTTTCTTCAAAGATGGGTGTGAGTGTATGGCATGTGTGTGTGTGAGGAAAGAAGCAGGCTCCAGTCTCCTCTGGCTAGACTAACACACATCTTTCCTCCACCCCAATGTGCGTGCAGGGAACATAACCTCAGTCCTTTGCCAGAACAGCAAATGTTACACCCCTCGGTCATCTTTCCAGCCTCAACCTTCTTTTTTTTTGTGAGCTGGACAAGTGCTTTACTGACCACTCGGCATCACCAGCCGTAGAGGGCTGTCTCACATGGGGTGGTCAGGAGACAAATGGGCCAACCAGGGTTGGCTGGTTGCAGGCCCATCCCAAGGCTCATTTCTATTGGGTTCTTCTTAAATCGTGTGCTCAGGAGGTGGGACATGCTGAGGCCCTGCTTGTGAGAGCTATATTTTCCATAAAGTTAAAAAAAAAAATCGGAATGACTTTCTATTTTCAAGATGACCAATTTTGAATCTTATATATGATACATTTGAGCTTGGTCTGCCTGATAGCCTAGCCAAATAAATAAATAAATAAATAAATAAATAAATAAATAAATATCTCAACTGGAAATCCCACAGAACTCCCAATTTCTAGGAGGAGTCTGGGAGGCCTGGAAATGTAATCAAGAATTTGCCTTTTCATCTGTCATGGGAAAGAATGTGTCACACCTACAGCCTTCCTGACTTATCCATATCTATTAGATAAGGTCTAGACCTCAACCTTTTTACCCCAAGAGGAGGTGGTAAAAATGTTTTCTACTTTTCAAAAAAGTTTTCAGAGTTGCCTAAACTATCCAGCCCTCTATCTATCCAATAGAGAACTGGACACCATCCAGGCCTGCCAGTAAGGGAACCTAGCCTTCACTCTCATCCTCAACAGTCTGGATGTACTTTTCCAATTACTGCTATTGAAAAGCACATTGCCAGGTGTGGTGGCACCTACATTAACCTCTGGGAAATGAGGTGCTTGCCAAAAGCAAAGAGGAAGGGGATGGATCTCTGTGAGCTCAAGGCTAGCCTCATCTACATAGTGAGTTCCAAACCAGCTAAGGTTACATAGTAAAACCTTGTCTCAAAACTAAACAAATGTTGATGGCTTGATGCTATGTACACACACACACACACATACACACACACACACTTAAAACCTGGGGATAATCTGGGCATAGTAATGCAAAGCAGAAGCAAGAAGCAGGTGGATTTCTGTTGAGTTTGGGGCCAGCCTGGTCTACATAGTGAGTTCCAAGACAGCTAGGGCTATGTAGAGAAACCCTGTCTCAAAAAAAGCAAAACAAAAATCCCTGAAGTTATGTCTCACTCAGTACTCACATAACATGAGCAAGATCCTGGATTCTAGCTCCCTACCCTGACCCCAACATACACATTATTTCCCTGGAAATAACAGTCTTTTTGAAATAAGCTCCCCTCACTGTCCTTTGAACTGCAATCAGTACAATCCCATGCAGAGTTGCCGAGACGACGTCTTAGAACCTTAGGGTTGGGGCTGGAGAGATGCTCAGAGGTGAAGAGACCCCAGCTTTGGATCCCAGCACCCACATGGTGGCTCACAACCACCTATAATGCTAGCTCCAGAGGATCCAACACCCTCTTCTGGTCTCCATGGTCACTGTATTCATGTGTTATACATACAGGCAGGAAAACATTCATATAAATAAAATGAAAATAAAATTTTGTTTTGTTTTGTTTGGCTTGGTTTGGTTTGGTTTGGTTTTTTGAGACAGGGTTTCTCTGTGGCTTTGGAGACTGTCCTGGAACTAGCACTGTAGACCAGGCTGGCCTTGAACTCACAGAGATCCTCCTGCCTCTGCCTCTCGAGTGTTGGGATTAAAGGTTGGTGTGCCACCAACGCCCAGCAATTTTTTTTTTTTTAAGGGAAACAAAAAGAAAGAAAAGAACCTTAGGGCTGAGGGCAGAGTACATGCCTAGCATGCCCAAGACCATGGGTTTGAGACCCCATCAGCAATCTCCGCCTATCAGTTTACCATCTATCAAATGTGACAGTGAATAACTAAAATAACAGTATGCATGTTTATTCCCTCAAGGCCCAGAATCTGTTCCCAATGACAGGTGTCCCCTTAAATGACCGGGGAAGTGCAGTGTCCCTTCCCGCACAAAGTCAACTTCCCGGTCCACCAGCAGACCTGCATCTGTTCCTTGTCTATTCCATTAGTGGTGAAAGCTCGCACTTATCCATTAACCTTCCATGCCACTCAGGAGCAAGACTAGAGCGCTGCATGATAGCAGGGTGGCTTTGGGGACACTGTTTACTCTCAGTGAATGACACTGGCAAAGGAAGCTGCTTAGATCACTCAGAAATCAAACTCATGGTCCTAGCCTTGGTTCCGCTCAACTGGGCACAGAAAATTAAAAAAAAAAAAAAAAAAAAAAAGGTGTTTGCCATACTCCAAGGAGCCTTTAGCCTCATATTCAAGGGGGTAGGCACCACTTTGTGCAACACACAGAGTAGTTGATGGCATCAGCCTTAAAACCCTCTTTCCTTCCAGAAGGTCTGCAGGGTGCTTGCAGAAGCACTCTGTCAGTTTCCAATGGAGAGGGAGGAGGGGGAAAGAGAGGAGCTGACCCGTCTGTCCTCTTCAACCCTAGCACCTCCATCCACATCCTTGTGGGGGGGGTCTGGGCACCCAGCTCCCGAGTCTGTTCTTAGAAACATCAGTAAGGGAGCTCTCCTGGGACCAGAGAATCCTGGGTAGAGTGCTGGCTGTCCACCAGAGCAGAGCACAAATGACATCCTGTGTGCAAGGCTGTCATTCTTCCTTTTTCTTTTTGCCTCTTTCCTTGAAGAGGAGACAAGATGTTTCTGTTTTTCTTCATTGTGAAGAAAATCCCTAAAGACCACAAGTAAATCCCTACCTGCACACTCGCTAATGGGAGGGCAGTCAGGACTTTTTTTTTTTTTAAGAAAAATCGTTTTAAACAGTTTTGTGCTTTATTTTAAAAACAAAAACTAAGATACCTACCTTACATTCTCTTAGGATGGGCTTAGTTTGGGGAGGCACATCTTTTTCTTATTTGCTTATTTACTTATTCATGTATTTATTTAGACAGTCTCACCAAGTAACCCAGGCTGATCTTAAACTGTTTCTTTTTATAATTATTTTATGTGTATTCAGGGGTTTTTGTTTTTTGCTGCATGCGTACCCTCAGAGGTTAGAGGAGGGCATTGGATCCCATGGTACTAGAGTTATAGATGGTTGTGAGAAACCAGGTGGATGCTGGGAATAAAACCCAAGTCCTCTACAAGAGGTTTGTCTGTGAAATAGTCCTGACTGTCCAGAACTCACTCTGTAGACCAGGCTGACACTGAGCTCACAGGGATCCGCCTGCCACTGGGGATTAAAAGCATGCGCCATCACTGCCCCAAGCAGCAAGTGCTTTTAACTGCTAAACCATTTCTCAGGTCCTTGGCCTGGAACTCTTAATTCTCTAGTCTCAATGTGCCTGTTGATAGGATTATAGGCATGCACCATCACAGCCAGGTAATGATTTTTGTTTGTTTGTTTTTAGCTGCTAGGGACTTATCAGAGAGCTTCATGAATGCTAAACAAACACTTCCACACTAGACACACTTCCAGTAGATTCTAACAGGGACTATACTTCTGTGTCCCCTGGGTAGATACAAGATGTGAGTCTCCAAGCTACCTTCAACTAGGGGAGGCCCTGCCTATAGACATGCTACACAGCTGCATGGGGCTTGGGGGAATAACATCTGCCAGCAACAGGGATCACAGAGAGAGAGACCAAAGCCCTTACAGCCTCCTGTGAAACAGGTTCATACCAGAGATCAGAGGCCCTGTTCCAACCCAGCCCCCATCTTAGCTACGAGACAGGCAATCTATGAGCTCCCACCCCCTCCATAGGCCTGGAATCCTCTGGAAAACAAAAGAGTATGGCTATAGACACTGCTAATACATGGCACTTCCAAGTCTAAAATTCCAGAATCTAAATGATTCAGATGAAGACAACATCTTCCTATTTACAGCAGCTGTCAGACCCTCACCCCTGACCCTTAGTCAATGACTTCTCACCAGGCTTATGTTTAGTTCAAAGATGGCTGCATTTAACACCAGTGAAGTTTTTTGTTTGTTTGGTTTTGGGGGGTTGTCTTTTGTTGTTGTCTTTACTTAAAGTTAACCCACAAAAGGGCTATGGAATGTCTCATCCAGTAAAAGTACTTTGCCACTAAGCCTGGTGACCTGAGCTCTATCCCTGGGACCCACTTGGGATAAGGAGATCTCCACAAGGCAAGCACACACATACACAAATAAATGTATTTTTGTTTGATCATGGAGGGCTAGGGAGGGAGTTCTGTCAGCAATGTGAAATGTAGAGTCCAATCTCCACACCCTGGGGCTGGGGGGGGGGGCGGGGAAAGCTCAGTGACTCGCTTGTAATCCCAGCACTGGGGAGGCAGAAACAGGCAGATCCCTGGGGCTCACTAGCCAGCCAGCCTAGCTGACTTGGCAAGCAGTTCTAGGCCATTGAGAGGCCTTATTATCTAGAAAGAAAGAGAGAGAGAGAGAGAGAGAGAGAGAGAGAGAGAGAGAGAGAGAGAGAGAAAGAGAGAGAGAGGTTGTCTTCTGGCTTCAACATGTATACCAGCACATACACAATCACAATTAACCCATGGAATTTTACTTCTTAAATTCCTTATTCTGAACCTTCCGCCCCCTCTCGTGTGTGTGTGTGTGTGTGTGTGTGTGTGTGTGTGTGTGTGTGTGTGTGTGTAAAACACTGGGGACAAGTCCAGAGTTTCAGTCTTGCTAGGCCAGCTTTCTTCCACTGAAATACACACAAACACACCATTAACCCTGCTCTAGACTGGAGCTCTTTGGCTTTGTTTTCTCAGTCTCTCGGAGCTGTTCTCTTTCCTGGAACTGGGGAACATTTTATGTGTTAAAATAAGACTGGACAGAGAGTAGAAGTCAACACTATCCGTAACATTTCAAAGGCCCCTGGTTTTTTATTTCGATGATAGTGCTGACTTTATGTTTTCAAGAAACGATTTTCCTTTTCCTGGATTAAACACTGCAAAGAGCCGGGTAAGGAAAAACAAACAATGACATTACCAGAACGTTCCTCCTCAATCTGCTATTAACTAGTGGTTGAGCCTGGAACAGCAGCATTTGGGGGGTGGGGTAGGGCAAGGACAGGGTTTCACCGCTGACTTCAAACCTATTATATAGCTGAGGATGACTCTGAACTCTCCAAAAACTCTTTAGCCTCTTGCCTCCATCTCCCAAGTGATGGCACCAGGTATAGGCACCAGGGGTTACCTATCCCTGGTAACCCCTAACTCTCCATCAGCACCAGAGGTCAAGTGGGGACAGGGGTTAAGGAAAGGGGACAAAGACAAGACTGACTCTCCAAAACCCAGGCATTTGCTTCCTTGGCAAAACCCCAGCAAGTGCTACTAATTAACAGCTGAAGTTAATCAGGGACAAGCAGCAGAAAGTCCACACAGGTTGCATCAACTCCAAAGGAGCCAGAAGTTGAAGCAAAAGTTCAGCTACCAGAAAGCACTTAATTTGCAGTAACCATCTTCTGCAGCCAGACACTCAAGTTCCTTGGCAGAGCTGAGTATTAAGGTCAGCAGGGCACCACCATGGATGGTGGAGACTGTAGGGTGCTCCACCACTTCAGACTCAAGTGCCAGACATCTGGCCAGCCAAGTCTACTTTCCTTACCCATCAGCGGATTGGGCTAATCTGAATTCTTCCTGTTTGAGACTTCCTATCTAAACTGCCCCCATTTGCTTCTCTAACAAAATAGAGAAAAATTCCAAAACATGACCTCAGGCAGGGGATGTGGCCTGCCTACCACGATCAAGGTCATGTTCAATCCCCAGTACCACAAAGAGAATAAAACAAAAATAAAAGTTAAAAATCAAATCATGACCTTATAGAAACAGAATCATATTTACTTTAGTATAAATGAGTTACACGTTAAATAATTTATAATTAGCCTACAGGTAGAGTCTAGCTTAATTGGCCAATTAAGAAAGGGCATCCTAAACAGGTGTGGCAGTGCACGCCTTTAATCCAGCACTTAAGAGGCTGAGTCAGGTGGACCTCTGAGTCTTGAGGCCAGCAGAATCTACAAAGAAAGGAAAGGAGGGAGGGAGGAAGGACGGACCATCCACCTATGCCACTCAGTCGTAGTTACTTCACTGAATACTAACATTAAACAAACAAATGTGGGGGGAAATGCCCAGCTTAGGAAAACACCAAACAAGAAAAAGAGATGTTAGCAAGAAAGAAAGGCTAGGTGGGGGTGACATCCACCTTTAATTGCACATCTCTGGAAGTTTGAGGCCAGTCTGGTCTAGATAGTGAGTTCCAGGACAGCTAGGACTACATAGAGAGACAGGGTCTTAATATATAAAGGAAGATTCTAGAACAGGTTCTTTTCTTGATTATCTGACAGTTTTTGCGTGTTTCTCTAAGTCTCATCATTGCCCAAGGAGACAGAAGACAGCCTGTCCAAGCAGCACCAGCAAGTGTGTGTGTGCAAGACAGCCTCTCCACACAGCACCAGGGAGGGAGTGGGAGTGAGTGTGAGTGTGAGTGTGTGTGTGTGTGTGTGTGTGTGTGTGTGTTCAATCCTATCCATTTGGCCTTTCTTCATTCTCCACAAAGCTGTATTCAGCTTCTCCATTAAAAAGGTTAAGAGGCACCCAACCACCAGGCTTCCACTGTTTAAGACCAAGCTCAAACTGCTGCCACCCCTGAAATGCGTGCAAACTCCAAAGCTTGTTGATAAAGCTGTGTGGGTGGGGGATGGGAGCATGTCTGAGCTCTCCCTTAATCTTCGGCAGCCAGTGTGGTTTTGTAAACTTCAGGCTACTTTGATCTTGTCTTGGATTGTCCTAGGGTCTCACCTTAACACTGGCGCCAGATGCCAAAGGAAGATTGCTCCCCCCGCCCTCCGGGAGCCAGCCATAGCCAGAGTAACACAAAAGCACAGGGCCTCTTTCACAAAGTAGTGAGTGGATCACATGTCTGATAGATTAAATGCACCGGTTTTAAATACAAATACGTGTGAATTGCTGATTTCATTTGTTGCCACACCAAACCACTCGAGTCTGTTTCAAATTGCCTTGATGGCTTCATGTTCTCGCTGTGGGTCCCTGGACGGATGCAAAACACTTGTGAAATATCCAAAAAGGTGGAGAGGAGAAAGGGGAACGAAAGGGAAGCCCGGGCAAGAGTGACCCTTACTGAGTCACCGTTTCCTGAATGGCGGAGCTCGCTGTAGGGGGGAGGGTGGAAATCGAAAGAATGCAAACTGACCTGCGCGTGCAGGCCGAGCCCTTAAGCTGGGAGCCCCCCACCCTGCAGCCCCGACACCCAGAGCCTGGCCCGGCGTGCTGGAGCGCCCTCCGGTGGCCATGCCGCAGGCCCCCACCATTGGGGCTCTTCCTCAGACCACGCTCCCCGCCGTGGAAGGAACGAGACACGCAGAAAGTTTCCGAGCCAGGCGGTCAGCAAAGGACAAGCCAGGTCCCGGAGGGAGCCTGGATGCTCCGGCTGGGCAGGAGCCAGCGCCCAGACCGGAGGCGACAAGAATCCGGGGGTCTAGACGGACCCCTCCAGGCCTCCGACGTGCCCCCGGTCGGGACTCTGGTCTTCAGATCCCACCCTCGCGGAATTTATCCCTGCAAGCCCACCTTGTAAAAGGGACATGGGGACTGTGGACACCACCACGGCGGAGTACCCTTGACACCTCGGCTGCAAAGCATGCTTGGGCTCTTGTTGGACTCTCTCTGTGCATTTGCTTAATTGGAGGGAGGGGGCGCAGCAGCTCCCTGCGACGCATTGTGGTCCCCAGTAATCTGCTTCTAGATGTCCCTGAAGAGCCCACCTGGACTGCCCCGCCCCACCCCCACGCCACCTTTCTCCCGCCCGGGTGATGAGTGGGAACGGCGAATACCCTGCCTCCTCCCCTCCAGCCTCCAGGTTTGGGCGCCAGGGTAGCACCCGGGTTTCCCAGCCGCACGCTGGGGACACGCCGGCCGAGTGGTGGCGGCTGGAGACCAGGGGCGGGCGAGGCCCGGCGCGGTGCCTACCTCGTCCACGGTGAGCGGCATGCAGATTCGGTACTCCTTCAACAGCATGGTCCTGCCGGCCGCGGACCGCGGGAAAGAAGGGGGCGTCCCAACAGATGAGCAAGGTTGGCTCTCGGCGGAAGGCAAGGGCACTGGGAGCCGGCGAGCGAAGCAGCCCCGGCGGTGCGCTCAGCTCCTGGCTGCCTCCGGTCCGCCCCGGAGCATGTCAAGCTTCGAGTCCCGGTGTCTGTGACTCCCCCGCCTCCTTCCTCGCGGAGATAAGCCCTCCCGGTATTGCAAAGTCAGGGACTGAGGGAGGGAGACCCGCAGGAGATAGCTCGGATCAGCAGCCCGGGGCTGGTAGGCGCGGCCACCAGATCAGGACATGCCCCGCAGCGGGCAAAAGAGGCAAGAGGGAGGGAAAAAAGATTTCTACAAATTCAAACAAATGCACAAAAGTCACCCTCTAGATCCTCGTCCGAAAGCAGAGCTGAACCTTGCGAGCCTCTTTTCCTCCGACCCGTCTACCCTGGGCTAATGTCACCAGGAACACATTGCCGCCGAAGCCGGCGATGCTGACTTTCCAAACAAAGGCTTGCTGGTCTCCTCTCCCCGGGCGGTAAACAAGATTTCCTGCTCTTTTTTAGAGCCAGTCCCTAGTCTCTCCAGAGCTCAGCTGGGAGAGAAAAGGGAAGCCGCGGCCGCCAGGGCTCTCCTCTGCTCTGGGCCCCGGGTGTCTCCAACCTCGCAGGGTGGCTGCCAGCGCCTTGCGCGCGTCCCCTCCCCCGAGTCCCTCGGCTCTGAGAGCGCTGTGCGTGCCCGTGAGTTTGCAGCTACCTCGCCGCGTCTGGAGAGACCGCGCCGAGCTGCAGTGTGCCTGGGGCCGGGAGGTGGGTGCGGGAGGAGCGAGCGCGACCAGGCTGACATCAGCAGCGGCCGCGGCGGGGAGGGTAGCCCCATCCGGCCAATGGGGAAATGGCAAAGAATGTGGAGGATTTAAACAAAACAGCATGTCTCTCCCCGTCTGCTGCCAGACGCCAGGGCTGTCCCGGAACCCAGAGCAGCGAGTGCTGGGGAGGATCGCAAAGAGGGGCTATCCTGAACTGTTCAAACATTGAGTTCTATTTTCAAATGTACCCTGGGTGCCACGGGGTTCTCTGCTTAGTCGCTCTGGAAACGCTCTGTTTCCAAAGTGCACAAGTGTCCCCTGACTTTGGGAACGGGGGTCTTTACAAATGCCCACTGCGAACATTTTTCTCTCTGAAAGGGTAAGCAAAGCCTGAGCAAGAGAAGTGATGGTTTTGAGAATGTGTTTTTTTGAGCATGCTCTCGAGACGGAATCCTGCAGCAGTGTGGGTGA
The DNA here is from genome assembly GCF_003668045.3 of Cricetulus griseus. Taxonomy (NCBI): domain Eukaryota; kingdom Metazoa; phylum Chordata; class Mammalia; order Rodentia; family Cricetidae; genus Cricetulus; species Cricetulus griseus. The sequence goes on from NC_048600.1 coordinate 120,449,096, forward strand.
AAAAGTACAAACACAGACAGAGAGAGACACAGAGAGAGACCCTGTCATCGCCTGTTACCTCCTGGCTCTGCAATCCTACTGCAGGCTTCCCAGAGCAGAAAGAATAGGTTTTCGTGTCAGCACTCTTAAGTTCAAAAAGTCACAGTGAAATGTCAATAAAAATGCCTGGGGTGTTGGTATTTCATCCATATTAAACAGATCTCTCATTTTAACTCCAAGAAGCACATTCTTCAGTTACTCAGGAAGCAGCATGTAACTGCTGAAGTCTGGTTTTCATTTGTCTGGTATTCATTTTTTTTTAGCTTGTTTTTCCAGAAATGAAAAAAAAACCGCATCCACTGTGTATAGGAGAATAATCTGTAAGCATCACTGGCTCTCAAATACATACACATAGATATGTATATATGTGTGTGTGCTTGTGAGCTCTGGTGACCCCACATCTCAAGGAGCTTACACTGGGCAATGCCTTGGTGGCACATTCCTTTAATCCCAGCACTCGGGAGGCAGAGGCAGGCGGATCTCTGTGAGTTCGAGGCCAGCCTGATCTCCAGAGCGAGTGCCAGGATAGGCTCCAAAGCTACACAGTGAAACCCTGTCTCAAAAAACCAAAAAAAAAAAAAAAAATTATGCAGGCCTCAATAATATAGTATTTTTACATAGTAATCCGACTGAGTTTAGAGTTCAGGGAATGTGATCTAGCCTACTAGGAAATGACACCTTAAATCTAGTTTATATTTTGGTTAAAAAGAAAAAAAACAAAACAACAAGCCTGGTTGGTGGTGGTACATGCCTTTAATCCCAGCACTCCAAAGGCAAGGGCTGGTGAATATCTGTGAGTTTGAAGCCAGCCTGGTTTACAGAGTTCCAGGACAGGCTCCAAAGCAGGACAGGGTTTTGAAACAAAACCTTGAAACAAAACAAAACAAAACAAAAAACCCACTTAAATAAAATAAGATAAAAAGTAAATAAATAAACCTGTTTTCTAGATAAATACTTCCCAAAGTCTGTTCAGAAACATTTATATCAGCTAATTAAAGCTAAACCAAATTCCTTGAGGTAGAGAATTTGTTTTTGTTTTTTAGAACGCAGTTTCTCCATGTAACAGTCCTGGCTGTCCTGGAACTCACCCTATAGAGCAGGCTGGCTTCAAAACACAGATATTCTCCTGCCTCTGCCTCCCAAGTGCTGAAATTAAAGGCTTGGGCCACAACCACCCTTTGAGGAAGAGAATCAGAGAATTTAAACGTGACACTGTAGTGTTGAATAATAACACAATGGAAGCCAGTGAAACAACAAAGCTGTTTTTCTTTCTCTTTTTTCTTTCTCTTTTTCCTTAGTGGCACTTAATCACCTTTGTAGTTCAAATCCTACAGGGATCCTCCCATGCATTTTCAAATATCTCTAGACTACTTATGCTATTTCATGCAATGTAAATGCTATATATATAAATAGTTGTTATTGCCAGTTGTTGGTGGCGCACCCGTTTAATCCCAGCACTTGGGAGGCATAAGCAGGCGGATATCTGAGAGTTCGAGGCCAGCCTCCTCTCCAGAGCAAGTGCCAGGATAGGCTCCAAAGCTACACAGAGAAACCCTGTCTCGAAAAACCAAAAAAAAAAAAAAAAAAAGTTGTTATACTGCATTGTTCAGAGAATAGTGACAGGGAAGCATCTGCATGTGTTCAGTACAGTAGTGTATCTGCGTGTTTCTGATCTGGGGGGGGGGGGCACTAGGAACCCAGTCGCTGTTGGCTAGCTGTTCTCTCCCACCTCCTGCTGCAAGATGGCTTCCCCCAGTGGATTCTCTTTTCCTTCTCCATCAGCTTTTTTATTGCTTGGTCACACTAATAGTGCGCAGGCACAGCTCTAATGCTAGCACCTTGAAAGCCTGTTGGTGATGGCAGGAGGGACCAGGCTCTGAGGCTGTCTCTCCCATGTCAGCCCTCTAGTATTTCCTAACCCTGATGGCTGCAGAAGACCTCCACTTTTCTGCTTTGATCCTTCTCATCCCATTGCCTTCTCAGAGGACCCTTCATGCCATCCCAGGCCCCGTGGCATTGTTTTAAAGGCAAACATTGACGATCTGAGTGCCATGGCAAGTGGTGCTGACGGCAATATGCTGAATTGGTTAGGACAGGTTACCAGAGGTGACTGTATTAACATAATACTACAGGAAACATATGGGAACATATGGACTAGACAGAGAATGAAGAAGAGAGGAGGAATATAAACAATCTGGGCAAGAATTAGAGTTGGCTAGTATTCATTACTATGGTTCTTGCTCTGGGGTTAGGAAGAGTTCATTCATAACTCTTTTAGTCTAAGGGAGGAGAGTGCCATCTACTGGTCAAGAGTGAATGCTTGCAAATCTTTCAAGTCCTGCCTTCACCAGCACATGCATGGCAAGAACTGTACCTTTTCTGGTTTTGTTTTTCGAAACAGGGATTCTCTGTAGCCCTGGCTGTCTTGGAATTCATTTTGTAGACCAGAATGACCTCGAACGCAGAGATCCGCCTGCCTCTGTCTCCCCAGTGCTAGGATTGAAGGTGTTCACCACGATGCTTGGCCATACCTTTGTTTCTCTTAAGCCAATGAAGGGTGATGCCATTGTGGTAATGGTTGGTAAGAAGGTCCCATTAGTGTTGTGAAATCTGTAGCTAGTGGTCATCACATAGAAATGATGTGGGGCAGTAAAGATATCACGTGTTGACTTGAGATAGTTGACACTTCATTGTGTGTGTGTGTGGGGGGTTACTTCAAGGTATTTAACAGCATTCTTGGTTTCACTTAATTAAAAGTGCCAACCCTCCCCCATCCAGCATTTGGCTGTGTTGGAGTGGGGGTTAGGGAATCAGGCTAAGATTCATCAGTCATATGCCAATATCTAGCTGCTCCAAACTTGATTGAGACTGACTTTCAGCTTGTCCAAATGGAACTGGAGAGGGGGAGCTGGGGCTGGGGCTGGGGTGCAGTTCAATGGGAGAACACTCATGTTCAAAGCCCTGGGTTCTTCCAGGTCTTTGTGAAAGAACTGAAGGAAGATGATGATTTAAAAAAAAAATAGGCCTTATGGGCTGGAGAGATGGCTCCGTGTTTAAAAGCACTTGCTGCTGTTCTAGAGGACACCAGTTCATGTTGGGAGCTGTGTGGCCTGGTCTCAGATCAGTTTATAAATGCCTGTCCAGTGGATCTCCTCGAGGCAAGACTGGTGGGGATGGTCTCTCACTTGGCAAGAACCAGTGGACCTCAGGGCAGGATTTTGCTGAATTCATGCAGCTTGCAGGCTCTTTTCTCTCTTGTTTTATTGTTGATTCCTTTGGCAGTTTTCAATGTCATTTTGTCAATCACCACATGCAACAGTTGTAATTTCCCCTGGAAATTCTGTTCTTTCTTGAATATTTTCCCCTTAGAATCATCAGGGGGCTAATGCTTCCCAAATCTCTTATGTGGAATTACTTACTACCACTCCTAATCCTGGGAGCTTTTCTGACTCATATGAGGAAACAACACTTGGAACATGAACCATGTCTCATAGTTCTGGGAAGGAGAGTAAGGCATGCATACACAGAATAGGGGGAAAGCCTCAAGAACACATAGAGTGCCAACTGTCGAGAGTAAGTCCCTGGACACCAAGCATAGATTCAATGAGGATCTGGTATGGTCCAGGAGGAAAAAATACAATACAAAATGTGGGATGGACAGATCCATCTTCACCATACACAGGAGCTTATAATGGTGGGGAAAGTGTGGTATAGGGGGCTGGGAAAAGAGTGTCTTATCAAAGTCTGCCTTTACAGAGAGACTGAGACATGGGACCCTGTTGTAGAAAAGGGAACTGTATAAAAGCATATCTTGCAGACATGAAAAAGTTGGATTTGAACACAGTTGTCCTTAAATCATTATACCCATGCCTATTACTTTTTAGACTTTGAAACCGCAAGTAGCTGCCAGCTGACAGTGCTGCAAGAGCAGTGCGTGTCTGGCTCGATGTTTAGTTAAGCCTGCAAAAATGAACTCTATGTCTAAAATAAGGTTATTTAGGGTGTGGGAAAGTGTATTTGGGGAAGTACAAAGGGGAACAATGGGGGCTTTTTATAATGATTACTTAAAAGTAAAAAATAGGAGCCAATAATAAAGCTATTCATGTAAGCTTTGTAGAAAAAAAACAACTCTGTTTAAGTATAAATAAAGACAGCTCGAGCTATTCAGGGCCAGAATTTTTCCTTGTGCCAATGCCCCTTCCCGGTCTCAGGATCTGAACCTGAGCTGAAGCTGCACCCTAGCAAGTTCAGTTCTTAGCCCCCACATCAGGCAGCTCTCAACTTCCTGTATCTCCAGTTGCAGGGCATCTAACATCCTCCTCTGACCTCTGAGGGCACACAAATACTCATGGAAAAGACACATATATGCACACCCATAATAATAATTTTTAAAAAAATCTTCCTGGGAGTAATGATGAATACCTTTAATCCCAGCATTTGGGAGACAGAAGCAGGTGGATCACAATGTTAGTTTGAGGCGTAGTCTACATAATAGCAAGGTCCAGTTCAGCCGGAGCTACACAGTGAGTTCCTGTCCCAAAAATTAATCAAGCAATTAAGAGAGATCTTAGCTCTGTTGTCATTGCCATTTAATTTTACATTACCAAAGTAACCGCTGACAAAGGCCCCTCTGCTTATTTTAGCCTCACTCTTGATCAGTTGGCTTAGGTGATAGCTGTCACGTTTTTTTCCACTGTAAAGATGCTATTTTTTTTTTCTCTTCCCATGCATTAGTCTGTCCTTAAGTCCAGCTCATGCTCAGGGGATGCATCCAAGACCCCTCTCCTCAGAGAGTATTTACATCTCTAACATAGAATTCCCCTTGTGTGTGGGTGTGGCTGCCTGTTTGTGGTGAAAGGAGACACCTGTGTGCACTTGCTGAGGCGTGAGCCGGCCAGCGGCTGAGGCAGCCAGCGGCTGACGCTGGGTGTAGTGCTTTTTCTTTTCTTTTTCTTTTTTTTTTATTTGAATGGGTGTAGTTCTTTAGGAGTGGTCCAGCTTGTTTTTTGAGGTAGAGTCTCTCCCTGGGACCTAGTGCTCATTGGCTAGGCTAGCTTAGACCAAGTTAGCCAGCCAGAGAGCTCCAGGGCCCTGCTGTCTCTATCTTCTTGCATGGGATTACAAACACAGGCCACCACACCAGCATATGGGTTCTGAGGATCAACTTAGGCCTTCATGCTTTCTCAGAAAACACTTGACTAACTTTCCTATCTCCCAGCCCCTATCTGATCTATTGATTCAGTTTTTTTTTTTTGTTTGTTTGTTTGTTTTTCCTTCAGTGCCGAGGACCAAATGAATCCCAGGCTGTACAAGGCAAGTAAGTGCTTTTTCACTGAGCTATGACCCTACCCCAAAATCTTTAAATATTTTTTAGATGCAGGGCTCTTTTTTTTTTCTTTTTTCCAAGACAGGGTTTCTCTATGTATCCCTGGCTGTCCTGGGATTTACTCTGTAAACCAAGGCCTTCACCTCACAGCTGGAGTAAAGGTGTGTGCCACCCCTGCCCTACTTCAACTTTGTTTACTGAAATATTAATTGCTTGGCTTCAGCAACTGAGAAGAACTATAAAGCATAACGGTGTGTTTATATATATTTGAAGACCTGTGCTCCTTTTTGTTTGTCACTAAGCAAAAGATAAATCCTTTCTTAATAAAAGCATAGGGCTGGAGAGATGGCTCTGCTATTAAGTGCACTGGATCGTCTTCCAGAAGATCCAGGTTCAATTCCCAAGACCCTTTTAGAGGCTCACAATTGTCTGTAACTCCAGTTCCAGCCGATCCAACCCTCTTTTGGCCTCAGTGGGCACCAGGCAAACATGGTGCATAGACATATCCAGGCAAATACCCATAACACATAAATAACAACAATAAAAGACAATTGTACAGCTGGGTGGTGGTGGAGGTGGCACACGCCTTTAATCCCAGTATTCAGGAGGAAGAGGCAGGTGGATCTCTGTGAGTTCAAGACCAGCTTGGTCTACAAATGGAGTTTCAGGACGGCCAGGACTGTTGCACAGAGAAACCCTATCTCCAGGGGAAGGGGGAGGAGGGGCATACCATTGTACCATTTATAGTCGGCTCCTCATTTAATATACATAAATCTATTACTGTGTCATTATTTGGGGCAATCCAGTGTCTTGGTGCATATAGCTCAGTGGTAGTGTGAATTCTAACTTGAGGTACTTGAGATTCCTGTCTTAAGAAACAAACAAGCAGCTTTAGTCCCAGAAGAGATCGATCCGCAGTCCGTAAGGCTAAGGTTTCTTTATTCGGATAAACACCAGTCAAGCACAAGCCAAAGCGTGCCAGGGGCAGCAAGGCAGCCAGGCCAGAGAGAGAAGGCTATCCACGTGTGCGCCGTCCCTTAAGATCCGTTCCTTAGACTTCCCCTCACCACACCCTCACACAGGTGTCCCAGCACACCTGTCTGGGGTACTAGGAGGCGGGGCTACAGTGTCTCCCTACAAGGCCCCAGCACTTGCAAGGCAGAGGCAGGGGAATCTGACTGAGTACTAGCCTAGCCTGGCCTACAGAGCAAGTTCAGGGCAGCCAGAGCTACACAAAGAAACCTTTTCTTGGGAGAAAAACAAACCAAAGAGTATAGTGGAGGGGCTGGGAATGTAGCTCAATGGTATGATGCTTACATAGCAGGTACCAGGCATTTGACCCCCAGCATTGTGAAAGACAAAAAGAGAATGGAATAATTTATATCAAAACCCCAGCTTAGGAGCTGTAAAGATGGCTCAGCAGTTGAGAGCCCTGGCTGCTCTTCCAGAGGACCTGAGTTCAATCCCCAGCACCCACATGATAGCTCATAACTGTTACTCCAGGCTCAAGAGGACTGATGCCCTCTTCTAGCCTCCTGGGCACCAGGCACACATGTGTAGCATAGGCATACATGAAGGTAAAACTCATACACATATTTTTTTCTTTGGTTTTTTTGAGACAGGGTTTCTCTGTATAACAATCCTAGCTATCCTGGAACTCACTTTGTAGATCAGGCTGGCCTCAAACTCACTGAGATCTGCCTGCCTCTGCCTCCCAAGTGCGCCACCACTACCTGGCTACATAAAATTTTCTTTTAAAAATGCTTAAATTTAAAGAAAAATCAACTGACTGTGGTAAACTGAACAACGGCCTCCAAAGATATCAAGTCCCGGCTCTGACAACCTGAAAATCTTACCTTACACAGGGTCTTTGGAAGTATGGTCACATTAAAGATTTTTTGAGATGAGGGTTATCCTAGATGAGGCCTAAAAAGTTTCAAAAGCCCATGCAAAAGAAGGAGCTACAGCAGTCGTTCTCAACCTTTCTAACACTGCCACCCTTTAATACAGTTGTTCCTCATGGTGTAGGACCTCCAGCTAGAAAATTGTTTTTGTTGCTACTTCAAAATTGTACTCTTGCCACTGTTATGAATCATATTATAAATATCTGATATACAGGATATCTGATATGTGACCCCTATGAAAAGGTTGCCTGACCCTCAAAGGGGTCGTGACCCACAGGTGAGAACTCCAAAGCTGGAGGCCCAATCTCCTTTTCATGGCAGCCAGCCTCCCTCCTGCTCCCTCCACATCAAATACACAGATTCATAGACGTACATATACACATATACATTATTTAAATACACAGATTCATATACGTACATATACACATATACATTATTTAAATACACAGATTCATATACGTACATATACACATATACATTATTTAAATACACAGATTCATATACATACATATACACATATACATTATTTAAATACACAGATTCATATACGTACATATACACATATACATTATTTAAATACACAGATTCATATACGTACATATACACATATACATTATTTTAAATACACAGATTCATATACATACATATACACATATACATTATTTAAATACACAGATTCATATACGTACATATACACATATACATTATTTAAATACACAGATTCATATACGTACATATACACATATACATTATTTTAAATACACAGATTCATATACATACATATACACATATACATTATTTTAAATACACAGATTCATATACGTACATATACACATATACATTATTTAAATACACAGATTCATATACGTACATATACACATATACATTATTTTAAATACACAGATTCATATACGTACATATACACATATACATTATTTTAAAAACCCAGCAGTTCCTCTAATTGCCTTAAACGTAGGCAATTTACAAAAAAAAGTATTTCCCAGGGAGGAACATTCCTTTAAAGCTTTAGGTACCACTAATCAGTATGATTCCAACTTCAAATTTCTACCCACAATGGCTTCCCTTAACCTGAAATGTACACATGCATACCCTTTTAGTGGGGGTGGGGGGTTCAAGACAGGGCTTCTCTGTTGTAGTAGCCCTGGCTGTCCTGGAACTCTCTCTCTGTAGACCAGGTTGGCCTTGAACTAAGACATCTGCCTGCCTTTGCCTCCCGAGTGCTGGAATTAAAGGCCTGTGCCACCACTGCCCAGTTCAGTCCATATTTTTTTACATTTAGAATTTTTGGGCATGGATGCAACTGTATCACAACCTCTTTGTTGTTTCCCGTTGTAGCTGCTGTCATACTGGGAATTGATCTTCTGCCTGTAGATATCCTAGCGATGAACTGCATCCCCAGCCTTCTTTGTTTTCTACTGTAGACTCGTTTTAGCCCGTGTGTGTGTGTGTGTGTGTGTGTGTGTGTGTGTGTGTGTGTCTGTGTGTATAATCAAACCCAGGGCCTTATATATGCTAGGTAAGCATTGCATCACTGAGCTGCATCTACAACATTAGGCTGTATATTTTTAAATATTTATTTCTCTTTATGCATATATATATATATATATATATATATGAGACATATGTGCCACACTGTTTGTTATATTAATGGCTGTCAATTTAATTCATGCCAACATATATATATATATATATATATATTTTTTTTTTTTTACTGTGCTTTAATAAAGATTTTGGAAAATCTTATCCACCCATAAATATTACATAACTGACAGTGAGTTTAAAATTTAAAATAGCAAACTACCCTCAACACCTCAAATATCTATCTGTGGATAGATAGATAGATAGATAAATAGAAAGAAAGAAATATATCTTTATGTATATAGAGAGAGATGGAAATGAAGTTATAGTGTGGTCATATGTTGTTTTGTATTTTTGGACAGGATCTCACTATTTAACTCTGGCTGACCTATAACTTTCTTCATAGACCAGGCTGGTCTTGAACTCACAGAGATTCATCTGCCTCTGCCTCCTGAGTGCTGGGATTAATTAGGCCTGGACCACCAAGCTGGGCTCTCTGAAAGTTTTTTGTTTGTTCATTTTTTTCAAGACAGCTCTGGCTGTCCTGGAAATCTTTGTAGACCAGGCTAGCCTCAAATTCACAGAGATCCGACTGTCTGTATCTCCCAAGTATATGCCATTACTGCCTGAAACTTTTGTGTGTTTTTTCCCCCCAAGGATCCTATGCTATTTCATAGGAATTCAGAGGGTGTAGATAATAAAACTTGTATGGACCTTAAAAATTGTAATTTTCAGGCCAGAGTAATTGTTCAGCTGGTAAGGGCACCTGCTGCCAAGCCTCAAGACCTGAGTTCAATTTCCAGGCCCCATAAGGTGGAAGGCAAGACCGACTCCTGTAAACTGTCCTCTGTCTTCCACACATGTGTCCATAGACATATAACTAAATAAATGTAAAGATAATGACGATAAAACTGGGCAGTGGTGACACATACCTTTAATTGAAGGATCTGGGAGGCAGAGGATCTGGATCTCTGCGTTGGAGTCCAGCCTGGTCTACTGAGTGAGTTTCTGGATAGCCAGGGATATACAGAGAAACCATGTTATGGAAAAAAAACCCCATATAATAATAATAATAAACTACAATGTTCTTAGAAATGTTACCTGGGTTGTCTTGGGGGATTCTTGTTATTGGCACGGTGGATTGAATGAAAACGAAACAACACTGCTTGTTATATTACTGAGCTGCCTGCCACCTTTTCTCTTAGGAGCGAGCAATTAGAAATCCCACAGATCAATGCAAGATTCTCAATCAGAGAAAACCTGGGAATTTTTGTCTTCTGGGTCAGCTTTAGCTTCCTCACTTATAGACGAGAACACCGAACGCCAAGAAAAGTCAAGTGGCTCACCGGCGGTTCTGGTCAGTCATATTTCGAAGCAGAGGACGTGAGAAAACATGAGACGTCCTGCTGTGTCACAGTCACGTCCCTCAGCCAGACACAGACACCTACAGCACAGCTCGGGCCAGGAGACTGGGGAGCCGCTGGCCGCGCCCCCAGGGAAGCCCCGCCTATTCCTGGGCCTGCCCTCGCGGCATAGCCACGCCTCCAGGGCTGTCCGCTGCACCGCCTGACTGGCGACCAGCGCAGAGGACCTCACGGGGTCCTTCCCGCGGGCTTCCGACGCACTGCCTGAGTGGAAGTGCGGGCGGCTTCCGGTGTGAGTGACGAGTGGTGGCCGAAGCTGGGGTGCCGCGGGGGACGTTTAGGCAGGGACCATGGCGGACGGCGGCTCGGAGCGGGCCGATGGGCGCATTGTGAAGATGGAGGTGGACTACAGCGCCACGGTGGACCAGCGGCTGCCTGAGTGCGAGAAGCTGGCCAAGGTGAGGCGAGGCCGGCCGGCTGTTGGCGGGCGCCAGCGGCTGAGTCACGGCGTGGAGCTTGCCTAGGCCTCAGGGGGCCTGCGGGCTGCAGCGCGCACCCCTGGTGCCTTCCTAGCCCGGGTTGGGCCTGCTTGATTGGAACACCCAGGGTATGTCCGCTCGGCAGTCCCCGAAACCGAAGTTCCCCAAGCCCGAGATAAATGGTCACCTCTTTTCCATCGAACTTGACGCCCAGTTTTGGTTTTAGTGCCTGCCGTTTCCTGGGACGCTAAGTAACGCTTGGTTTAGTCAGTTCTGAGGTTCAGGCTGCATCGGAGAGTTTGGTTGGACTATTACTGTCGCCCAATCAATTCACGTCCTTAAATCGTGTGTAAATCATGGCAGTGTGCCTGGTCTTTCCTGGCCAGGAGAACCAGGAAAGTGGTAGAACAAATGTAATGGACCCAGGCAGGACCCCCAAATATGGTGGTGAGCCATCGAAGTGAGTGTTACTGGAACGCAGGAGGAAGCTGTTCGTTCTTACGGGAGAGAAGCTGACATTTGTGTCGCGTTTGAGTAAGATTTTAAAAAGCGGAGCTAGAGAAGAGTCATCTCTAGAGGGGACAATAGGAAAGACAAGCGGGTATTAAAAGTACACATGATGAACGTGTTTTGTGGTGCTAGGCATCGAACTCGCAAATGCTCTACCACCGAGCTACACCGTCAAACCTCTCTGTCGTGGAATAAGAACTTACCTTGATCCAAACATTTCCACACTCTATGCTGTGAGTCAGGCAACTTTTTAGATCATTTTGTACATGAAGAAGCCAGGACTGACAGTATTTTGTCCAAAGTTATGGTTGGTAATAGCCAGAATCAGGCATTCAAAACTAGACTTGATCATTAGATGTTGTTGGTGATTGCTAAGGGTTACACCTTAAATGTCTTCTACAGTTCAATGTTGAAATCACCAGGGATGCACTCTATGCAAGTTGTTTGTTTGGTCCTAAAGAGCTTAATGCATAAGTACAGAATGCAGTATATTCACAAGGCTGATTGACAATGCTGTTTACATTGGAAAACTAGGAATAAGAATTTTATTTTATTTTATTTTTGGTTTTCCGAGACAAGGTTTCTCTGTGGTTTTGGAGGCTGTCCTGGAACTAGCCCTTGTAGACCAGGCTGGTCTCGAACTCACAGAGATCCTCTGCCTCCCGAGTGCTGGGATTAAAGGCATGTGCCACCACCGCCCAGCCAAATTTTAAAAATTTTATGTGTATGAGTGTTTTGCCTGTGTGTGTGTGCTTGCATACCTGTTGTGAAACCCCATATGTATGCTGGAACTCAAACCCAGGTCTTCTGGAAGAGCCGACAATGCTCTTAACTGCTGAACCATTTTTCCAGCCCCAGGAATATGGATTTTTATGTGAAATATTTTAATGTTTAGGAACCAGATGCTAATCTGTCTTAAAATGCTGTTTGAGTGGATAAGCTAAAGAATTTAGGAAACACACATGCAGGCCAAAGTCATCTCCTGAATGTCCCCTTTGAAGAACAGTGGTGGTCATAGCAGGAGACATACTCACTTTAGAAAGTACAACTGCACCAGCAGTGGTAACTCACACATGTAGTCTCAGTACTGGGAATATTCAAGCAGGAAGAGGAATGTAGACAGTCCTGTTCTGAATGGAACTGTTGCCTTCCTGGGTGGTCAGTGAGTAATGGATGTAGTCAAAACAAAGACTCTTTGGTCCTGTTCAACTAGTTAAAATGTAAAACATTTGAATTCTGGGGGATTGTGTTTGTGTTTGGCTTTTAAAGACTGTGTCAATGAAGCAAGGTATGTGAGTGAGTTGTGTTGGGTTTTGTTTATTTATGGATCAGGCAAGAAGGCTGTGAGGCAGGACGATGTATGAACCTGAAACAAGGGTTCATAGTTTCAACTTGTAGATTTTCTCACAATCCTGGTTAATGTTTCAGATCTCTTTAAACACTTTTGCATTTTTTTAAAGATTTTATTTATTATGTATACAACATTCTGCTTCCATGTATATCTGCACACCAGTAGAGGGCACCAGATCTCATACTGATGGTTGTGAGCCACCATGTGGTTGCTGGGAATTGAACTCAGGACCTCTGGAAGAGCAGTTGGTGCTCTTAACCTCTGAGCCATCTCTCCAGCCCCCACTTTTGCATTTTTAAATTTATTTTTTACATTCCTATCCCAGTTCCCCTTCTCCTCCTCCCGACACCCCCTCCCCCATCTGCTCCTCAGAGAGGGTAAGGCTTCCCCTAGGAAATCTACTACATCTCTCCCATCACTCCTGTCATCTCATTGAGGCAGGACTAAGGCATGACACCCCACCCCCTCACCCCCCCACCCGTGTCGAGTCTGGGAAAGTTATGTCTCCATATAGAATGGGCTCCGCTAAGTCAGTTTGTGCATTAGTGTTAGATTTTCTACCCACTGCCAGTGGTCTCACATATTGTCCCAGCTGCACCGTTGTCACCTATATTCAGAGTCTAGTTCTGTCCGTCCCATGTCGTCCCTCCCCCCACCCCGTTTTCTGAAACAGGGTTTCTCTTTCTTTCTCTTCTCTCCTCCCTCTCTCTGTGTGTGTGTTGCTAGAGGTTAAACTCGGGGCACACTAGGCAAGCACTCTACCACTCCACTGAGCTATGCCCTTCAGCCCTTTTAATATTTTTGTTTTGTTTTTTCGAGACAGGGTTTCTTTGTGCAGCCTTAGTTGTACTGTAACTAGCTCTGTAGACAAGGCTGGCCTTGAACTCTCAAGTGCTGGGGTTAAAGGCATGTGTACCCCACTGCCCAGCTCTTTTAAGGTTTTTCCTCCCTGCTCCTTTCCAGAACTGTGGATTAAACCCTGGGACCTGTATGTTAAGCAAATACTCTTGCCACTGAGCCTTTAATGTTACAGTTCTACTTTGGAACGCATGGGACATTTTAGCATATGTTTTTTTTGTTTTGTTTTTTTTTTTTTTTTTTTTTTTTTTTGCTTTGCTTTGTTTTGTTTTTATTTTTTTGGGTTTTTCGAGACAGGGTTTCTCTGTGGCTTTGGAGATTGTCCTGGAACTAGCTCTTGTAGATCAGGCTGGTCTCAAACTCACAGAGATCTGCCTGCCTCTGCCTCCTGAGTGCTGGGATTAAAGGTGTGCACCACCAACGCCTGGCTTTAGCATATGTTTTTGATTTTTTGAGTCGGAGTTTCTCTGTAGTTTTTGGAGCCTGTCCTGGAACTCACTCTGCAGACCAAGGCTGGCCTCAAACAGACAGAGAACTGCCTGCTTCTGCCTCCTGAGTACTGGGATTAAAGGCGTGCATCACCACTACCCCGCACATATATTTTATTTTTATTTTGAGCTCAATAACTATGAAGAAAGTTTTGTACTTTTCATTTGTAAGAAGACTTGAAAGTTCAGTGGCTTATCATGGCTGATCAAGCTCTGGTGGCCTGGCAACAAGAATAGTGATCAGTTTTTGCTGTATCTCATTTCCTGTTTAAAGGGTCATCAGTTCTGCACTTAATTTCCATCAGACATGTGAAGGTAGAAACTGTGGGTACAGATACTTGATGAGATTATGTCAGGTGTGGGCTGGAGAGATGGTTCCACAGTTAGGAGTATTAGCTGCTCTTTCAGATCTGAAATCAGGTTCCAGCAGCCTGGTCAGGTGGCTCACTCCAGCTCCAGGGGATCCAACACTGTCTTCCAAACGCACCCATACACCTGTGGTGCATGCACACATACACATAAATAAAAATATCTGATGAGAAAAACCACATTTAGCGGAAGCCTTAAAGGGCAGGTGGTGGTAGTGCACCCCTTTAATCCCAGCACTCCTGAGACAGAGGCAGGCGGATCTGTGAGTTCGAGGCCCGCCTGGTCTACAGAGCGAATTTCAGGACAGAATAGCCAAGGCTACACAGAGAAACCCTGTGTCAAGAAAACAAAAGAAAAGGGCAGACAAGTCTAAGCAGTACAGTTGCCTGGTTCCATTGGGTCTCTTGCAGGCGTGACCTATAACAATTCTGCGTCTACATCCTAACACACCTAGCAAAGAGCAGCTGATACTGTGATACAGCTGTGTCAGCCCTAGAAAGATGCCAGCTGTGGTGATCAAGATGCACACAATATGTTGTCTTTACAGCCATTGATTTAATCTTCCCTGAGAAAGAAGGTGAGGGTCAGAGTTGTGGGGTGCTTTGTTTTTCCCAGAGTTATACAGTGCAAGACTAAAATGTAGAGCCAGCAGTCTGGCTCCACAGCTTATACGTGTCCATTTTGTCTGGTGCTTGTATGGTGGCACATGGGGGCCCAGAGGCAGAATGTGTTAACTCAGTCTGAAGGGGCCTCTGAGCTGCAGATATTAGCGGTTCAGCAGTGGATGGTGCAGGGTACTTTCTGGTTGATGTGGGGTGCTGGACTTAGCGTTATTCAGAGGCTGTTTACAGTGTTACATGGTATTCTATGGTCTTTGTTTCTCCTGCCCCTCCAGACCTTTTTTTTTTTTTTTTTTTTTTTTTTTTTTTCAGTTACCTGCAGCTTCTCCCAAAGTGAATATTAGCAATAAAAAGTACATGAGGTATAGAACAGCTTAATGGTTGTTAACAGTGGACACAAAAGAACCCTTTGAGAAATAGATCCTATAAGGCTTTGAAATTCAACTATTTGTGCTAATTTTGTATTGGCTCCTTGTTTAGGTTGTTTAGCAAACTTAATAGATTAGATCTCTCAGGTTAATGGAGGCAGACTTAGAGAACCTACATACAGCTGCCCGGTACTTACAGACATTGAACATTACCTCATCTATGAGGATTTTCTATTTCTTTTTTAATTTTTTTTTCTATTTTTTAAATTTAAATTAGAAACAAACTTGTTTTACATGTCAATCCCAGTTCCCCTCCTTCCCTGCTCCCCACTAACCCCTTATCCCACCCATTCCCTTTCTGCTCACCAGGGAAGGTGAGGCCTTCCATGGGGATCTTCAAGTCTGTCACATCATTTGGAGCAGGGCCTAGTCCCTCCCCCCTGTGTCTAGGCTGAGAGAGTATCCCTCTATGTAGAATAAGCTCCCAAAGCCCATTCTGCTACACTAGGGATAAATACTGATCCACTACCAGAGGCCCCATAGATTGCCAAGGCCTCCTCACTGACACCCATGTTCGGGGGTCTGGATCAGTCCTATGCTGGTTTCCCAGCTATCAGTCTGGGGTCCATGAGCTCCCCCTTGTTCAGGTCAGTTGTTTCTGTGGGTTTCACCAGCCTGGTCTTGACACCTTTGCTCATCACTCCTCCATCTCTGCACTGGATTCCAGGAGCTCAGCTCAGTGTTTAGCTGTGGGTGTCTGCTTCTGCTTCTATCAGCTGCTGGATGAAGGCATCTAAAGTAGTCATCAATCTCATTATTGGAAAAGGGCATTTAAGGTAGCCTCTCCACTATTGCTTAGATTGTTAGTTGGTGTCATCCTTGTAGATTTCTGGACATTTCCCTAGTGCCAGATCTCTTTTTATTTTATTTTTTTGGTTTTTTGAGACAGGGTTTCTCTGTGGCTTTGAAGGCTGTCCTGGAACTAGGTCTTGTAGACCAGGCTGGTCTCGAACTCACAGACATCCATCTGTCTCTGCCTCCCGAGTGCTGGGATAAAAAGGCTTGCGCCACCAACACCCGGCCAGATCTCTCTTTAAACCTATAATGGCTCCCTCTATTGTGGTATCTTTTATCTTGCTCTCCTCTATTCTTCCCCCAACACAAACTTCCTGCTCCCTCGTGTTCTCTCCCCTCCTCTTCTCCCCTTCTCTTTCTCTTAGCTCCCTCTCCCCTCCCCTCATGCTCCCAGTTTGCTCAGGAGATCTTGTCCCTTTCCCCTTCTCTGGGGTACCATGTATATCCCTCTTAGTAATCCACCATGTAAACAAACTGTAAAAGAAAAACCACATGATCATCTCACTAGATGCTTAAAAAGCCTTTGACAAACTCTAACACCCCTTCATGATAAAGGTCCTGGAGAGATCAGGGATAACAGAACATACCCAAACACAATAAAAGCAATATACAGTAAACCAACAGCCAACATCAAAGTAAATGGAGAGAAACTTAACTCGATTCCTCTAAAATCAGGAACAAGACGAGGCTGTCCACTCTCTCCATGTCTCTTCAATATTGTACTTGAAGTTCTAGCTAGAGCAATAAGACAACAAAAAGGAGATCAAGGGGATAGACATTGGAAAAGGAGAAATCAAACTTTCACTATTTGCAAATGATATGATAGTTTACATAAATGACCCGAAAAACTCTACCAGGGCACTCCTACAGCTGATAAACACCTTCAGCAAAGCGGCAGGATGCATGATTAACTCAAAAAAATCAGTAGCCATACTATTTACAGATGATAAACGGGCTGAGAAAGAAATCAGAGAAACATCACCCTTTACAATAGCCACAAACTACATAAAATATCTTGGGGTAAAGCTAACCAAACAAGTGAAAGACCTGTATAGCAAGAACTTTAGTCTCTAAAGAAAGAAGATAGCAGAAAATGGAAAGGTCTACAAGGATTTTCTAAGTAAGGAAAATGAGTTACAGAAGTTTCATCTTCTGACACACTTTGGTATTGGATGGCTGCTACCATCTTATTCCCTTTGAGTTGAGGGACTCCCTGGAAGGGGGGGCATTTCAGGACTGTGACTAGACAGGGAAGAAGATGTGAAGTCATGGGTTGAACATGGAAAAGCGGGAGGAAGAAGTAAGACAGTTTTATTTAATGACGTGGTAGTTAATAAAGTTGATGTAGTGCCCCTCAGACAGCACAAACTTGGCAACCATATTGACTTGTCACATCCTCCTATTGTGACAGTCAAAAATTGTAAGCCATTAAGAGCTTTTGAATAGTTTTAATATATGTCGTATACAAGTTGGTATAAGGGAAGCCACAATTAAACAAGGGTCCAGGCCGAGGGGAACTCAGAGACCACTTGGTAGGTGGGAAATGTACGCTAATCACTATTATATAAGGTCTGAAAAGTTACCTTCAAGCTGAATGTGATCCCATTAGGCACATATATTGGAATGTTTAGTTACCATGGAGTGGAACTATTTGAGATAATTAGAAGGGTTAGGAGATGTGACCTTGTTAGAGAAGGTGTGTTACCAGGGGTGAGCTTTCAGGTTTCAAAAAGCCAATTCCAAGTCCAGAGCCTCTTGTAACAATAAGTTTCCCGCCCAAGCCCTGCTTCCACCTGGGCGCTTTCTGCCAGGCCGCCCAAGTTCTACTCGCCACCACGTTAAGGTCCCAAGTAACAAACAGAGACTTATATTAGGTACAAATGCTGCTTGGCCAATGACTAGGATTTCTCATCTGTTAGCTCAGTCTTAATTATCATAAATCTATATATTTTTATAAGACTTATCTTATCGAGGACGCCTTCCACTGGTGCCCTCTCTTGCCGGTGGATCACATGGTGACTCCAGAGCAGAGGCCAGCAGGAAGAAAGAAGGGAATGACTTTCTTCTTGCCCTTGCTTATATATGAGTCTCCCTGCTATGTCACTTCCTGTCTGGATCACCACTTCTTTACTACATTTCCCAGAATCCTCCTTGACTCCTAGTCCTGCCTAACTTGCTGCTTCATTGGCCAAACAGTGCTTTATTTATCATCCAATAAGACAATTATATGCACAGAAGCACTTCCCCCATCAGTCTCTCTTTCTGCTTGTGGTTCAGGATGTATCTCTTAGCTGCTACTGCAGCACCTGCTTGCATGCCGTCATATTCCCCACCATGCTGATAATGAACTAAACCTTTAAAACTGTAAGCCAGCCATAATTAAATGCTTTCTCTCGTAAGAGTTGCCTGGGCCATATGTCTCTTCACAGCAATAGAACAGCAACCAAGGCACTAAGTATGACGGCTCTCAGCTGGAGACTTGGCATAAGGAAGCCAGATGTGCCTAATGGGAGAATCATTGCAGGTTTGAGGATAGCCTGCTTGCTCTACAGAGCGTGACTGTGTCAGAAAGCAACAAAGGTATCTATAGAATAGTAGTACACGTTTGGCTAATGAAGCTACCATGATCAACAACAATTGCAGAGTTTACATTTCAGTGAGGTTACAAAGACAGTAAACATTAGAATCTAGTTCAGAGCTATTGCAAATTAGAGCTGGCAGGGTTAGTTTTAAATGAAGTGCAGAGTGACAGGTGATTTCAGGGAGCACTAGCTAAAGACCTCCTTTCCGATAAGATGGCCTTTTTGGTTTTTTTTGAGACAGGGTTTCTCTGTGGTTTTGGAGGCTGTGCTGGAACTTCCTCTAGGCTGGAACTCAAAGAGATCCACCTGCCTCTGCCTCCCAATTGCTGGGATTAAAGGCGTGCGCCACCAACGCCTGGCAAAGATGGCCTTTTTATGTAGTTGGTCCTACAGTGCATAGTCCACAACAGTGTGGCTCCCTCCCGTGGAGGGTGCAGTTCCTTCGTGTCCTGCTTCTAAGTTATGAGTGCCATATATCCCTCTACACTCCACTGACCTCTGTGACAGCTATCAGAGTGAACAAAGGATGTTTGGCATTTTAATTTTTCATATTCTACCATTTTCCTATAGAGAGTACTTTGAGCAAAGCACAGTTCAGAGCACAAGGGAAGCTGTATGCCGTGGTGGAGGGGTGGGGACCAGGATGCGCAGAGCCTGGGTCCTGCTCCTGCTGACACCTCAGTGGGTGATCAAATCCCTTAAACCCTCCAGGCAAATTTGCAGTTGACTTCCTAGCACTGATTCTTGTCTTTTGTGACTTAATAGCCTTCTAGGTTTATCCATTGTTTTTCCCCATGGTAAACATGGGTCCACAGGCCTTCTGAACTGGAGCTCCCTTTTGCTTAAAAAACATTGTTAAAACATGTTATATTCATATTCCAGATTTTATTAAATCTGGAAGTCCATAATCTGTGCTGTGTGGTTTGACTGGGATTGTAGTCCTATAGTGAAATGTGTGCTCAACATATACAAAGCCCTGTGATCAGCTCCTAGCCCATCCCCCAGACTCCAAACAAAATACATGCATACCTATATATGTATGTACACACACACGTTTTGCAGGTTGTCTTGGAAAATATGGCAAAATCCAAATATTATTTATGACCTAAACTCATAGGTCATAAAAGCTATCAAATGGGTGGGCACCATTTATGAATTGTCTATGAAGTCCCTAGAAGAACAGTAGATGGGGTGCTAAGGACACAAACCCAGGGCCTTGTGCGTGTCAGAGAAGTATTCTGCCACTAAGCTACACCCCTGGCAGACCCTTCTTCACATTGAGACAAGGTCTTGCCAAATTGCTGGGGCTAGCAATCCTTCTACTCTGTGCCTCCCTCTCTACTCTGCCTCTTGCATGTCTTGCTCACTTTCCCTCCTCTCCTTTCCCAGCAGGGTATATTTAGTCTGGATCAGCCAGCCTCTCCTTAAGAGCATGACTTTCAGGCTAGCTTGTGGGTGTTTTCTGCAAAACATTTACTCTACTATTTGGACTGTTCAGCGTCCTACCTGCTAACACTCTGAGTTGATAAATTAACAATGCAAAACAAAGACTTGGTGTTTTTCTCAGATGAAACATTGTAGTTACAAGTTCAATGTTTCTTGGGCTTTTTTTTTTTTTTTTTTTTTTTTTTTTTTTTTTTTTTTTTTTTTTTTTTGAGACAGGGTTTCTTTTGAAACAGCTCTCCCTGTCCTGGAACTAGCTCTGTAGACCAGGCTGGACTCTGCTTCCCAAATGCAGGCTTGCACCGCCACTGTCCCGTTTTGGAGCCTATCCTGGCACTCGCTCTGGAGACCAGGCTTGAACTCACAGAGATCCGCCTGCCTCTGCCTACTGAGTGCTGGGATTAAAGACTTGCGCCACCAACGCCTGGCAACTTCTTTACATCTTAAAAAAAGAAAAATTTTAAAAAAAGCGTGTGGGTCTGGGGTTATAGCTCAGTTGGTAGAGTGCTTACCTCACATTCTGGGTCACTTGGTTCTGCCCCTAGTACCATATAAACCAGATGTGGTTATGTGTATCTGTAATTGTGGAAGCAAGGGAGTAGAAATTCAAGGTCATCCTTGAATGAGTTTGAAAGCCAGCCTGGACTACATGAGACCTTGCCCCGGAAATTAGATAGATAGATAGATAGATAGATAGATAGATAGATAGATAGATGAATAGATAAATAAAATTAAGTAGTAGAGCAATGGTGGTGCACACCTATTTCATCCAGCACCTGGGAGGCAGAGACAGGCGGATCTCTGTGAGTTCCAGGACAGCCAAGGCTACACAAAGAAACCTGTCTTGGAAAACCATGAATGAAGGGAGGGAGGGAGGGGAACAAAAGGAAAACTTGTGTGCTTTGCTGGTATTGTAGCTCAGTGGTAGAACACTGCCTAGATCAATGTGCACTTATATATACAGAAGCAAGATGGAAAGCAGCTTGTGGGTCCTGAGTGGGAAATCCCGAACTTAAAGACTTCCCTGGGGAAGCAAGCCTTTCACAAATGGAGAGAAACAAACCAAGCATAATGGATGCCATTTTTCCTTTAGAATGGACATTGATTTAACTTTCCCAAAAGCTTGGGTCAGGTGCTGGGTCTGTGTTGGTGGTGCTTCTGTTGCTCATTGCTTTTTCTTGTTTCAGGAAGGTCGACTTCAAGAAGTCATTGAAACCCTTCTCTCTCTGGAAAAGCAGACCCGAACTGTGAGTAGATAGTAATGCAGACACAGTTACCAGTGACTGATTTGATGCTGCCCTACTTACCTGGCATGTCTTTTCTTGCAGGCTTCTGATATGGTGTCCACTTCCCGCATCTTGGTTGCAGTAGTGAAAATGTGTTATGAGGCTAAAGAATGGGACTTACTTAATGAAAATATTATGCTTTTGTCAAAACGGCGGAGTCAGCTAAAACAAGTGAGTTCCTGATTGCTTTAAAACACAAAAGACAGGGCTAGAGAGATGGCTCAGAGGTTAAGAGCACCAACTGCTCTTCCAGAGGTCCTGAGTTCAATTCCCAGCAACCACATGGTGGCTCACAACCATCCATTATGAGATCTGGTGCCCTCTTCTGGTGTGCAGATATACATGGAAGCAGAATGTTGTATATATAATAAATAAATAAAATCTTTAAACACACACGCGCGCGCGCGCGCGCGGCTGGGGCTAGAGAAATTACTCAGTGGGTAAAGGCTCCTGCTGCCAAGCCTGACCCCAAGACCTATGTGGTGGAAGGAGGAGCTGACTCCTGCTGCTGTTCTCCACATGTGGTCCATGGCACAGAAGCTCACGTGCATAATAAATAATAAATGTAAATAAAAATTTCCTCGGGCTGGGGAGATGGCTCAATGGTTAAGAGTACTGACTGCTCTTTCAGAGGTCCTGAGTTCAATTCCCAGCAACCACATGGTGGCTCACAACCATCCGTTATAAGGTCTGGTGCCCTCTTCTGGTGTGCAGATGTACATGGAGGCAGAATGTTGTATACATAATAAATAAACAAAATCTAAAAAGAAAAAAATTTTCCTCAACAGTATATTTGCATTAAATAAGGACTTTTCAGGAATTAATCTCTGAATTCACTGAAAATTTGTTTAACCTACAAAAAATCTAATTATATTCTAGAAGTAGTTTGAAATTCTCCTGGGATCTATCTATGGAATCTCCCCCCCCCCCCCAAGCTGGGCACGGTGTTACACGCCTTTAATCCCAGCATTAGGGGGGTTGCAGAGGCAGGTGGCTCTCTGGAAGTTCAAAGCTATCTTGATATACATAGAGAGTGCCAGACCAGCCAGCACTCCATAGAGAGACCATTTCTCAAAACAAATTTTTTTGTTTGAAGAATAAATTTCAATTATTAGTGGTTCTTGTATTTTATTAGGCTGTTGCAAAAATGGTTCAGCAGTGCTGTACTTACGTGGAGGAGATCACAGACCTCCCAGTCAAGCTGCGATTGATTGATACTTTACGGATGGTTACAGAAGGAAAGGTAAGTTTTGTGCCTGTGTGACTTTTCCCTGTGTTCAGTGTGGGTTATTGCATGTAAGTATATTTGTGTGGTGATTTTGTTGGTTTCGCTTTGTTTTATGACAAGATCTCTCTGTGTAGCCCTGGCTGACCTCAGACTCAATGTGTAGACCAAGCTGGCCTCAAACTCCTAGATACCTTCCTACCTCTGCATTCCAAGTCCTAAGATCAAAGGTGTGTGCCACCATGCCTGGCTATATTTTATATTTTTAACGGAATAAACAAAATGCTGTCACTTCAGTTCAACCATTGTTATTCTTCTATACCCATTTTTAGTAACTTTCCGTAAGTGAATTAACATTTATGAAGTGATATTTTTTACATAATTTCTAGGGATTAATAGGTTTTATTTGTTTGAGACAGACTCTTACTACACAGCCTTGGCTGGTCTTGAACTCAGAAGAGATCTGCCTGCCTCTGTCTCCCAGTGTGCTAGGGTTAAAAGGACATGCCACCATGCCTTCCCACAGTTAATGGGTTTGTGTGTTTTGTTTAGTTTGTTTGGTGGGTTGCTTGCTTTGGTTTTTGGTTTTTTGAGACAGAGTTTTGTTGTGTAGTCCTGGCTGTCCTGGAACTCTCTGTAGACCAGGCTATCCTTGAACTCAGATCTGCCTGCCTCTGCCTCCCAAGTGCTGGAACTAAAAGTGTACACCACCTGTGTAGCTTTTTGAGATGTGTGTGTAAGACAGAGACAGAAAGAGGTTGGGATTGAGAAAAGGTTTCACTGTATATGTAGCCTAGACTGGAATTACCATCCTTTTGCCTTGGCCTCTCAAGTACCTGGGTTATGTGACTTTTTAAAATGAATCACAATCTATATGGCCCAAGACATTGTAGATATGAGGAAGATTAGATAGATAGATAGATAGATAGATAGATAGATAGATAGATAGATAGATAGATTTGCAAGATGTCCAAGGGAATAAGGTACTTGCTGCCTAGTCAGATAGCCTGACTTTTGATCCCTGGGACTCACAGATTCTGTGATGACTTCCATGTGTTCTTCTGCATTAGCATTTGTGCACTAATAAATAAATAAATGTGATTAAAAAAAAAAGATATCTAGCACTTGGGAGGCAGAGGTAGGTGTATCTCAGTGAGTTTGAGTTCCAGGTCAGCCAGGGCTATTACTCAGAAACCAGGCATGGGGTGATAGGGATGGGGATATCTAAGTATCTGAATAGTTCATATGTATATGGAAGTTCTGGTTTGGGAATGGGTGTAGAAAGGATTGCTACAGAGCACAAATATTCATTGCTTGGGTTCTTTTGCTTATATGTATATTTTTTTGTTTTTAATTTGATAGAAATTAAAAATCTAATTTTATAGCTACAAAAACTACCAGTGACGGACACACACCTTTATTCCCAGCACTTGGTAGTCAGAGGCAGGCAAATCTCTAAACATTCCAGGACAGCCTGATCTACACAGGGAGGCCCTGCCCAAATAAATGGATGGATGGATGGACGGACGGACGGACGGACAGACAGACGTGCTGATTATTAGCAAGACCAAGATTAGAGTGGATGGGGGTAGAAATGGTGTACTTTGTAGCCCAGGCTAGCTTCTGACTGTAGGTCCTGCCTCAGTTTCTTGAAAATTGGGGGTTACAAGTAATGCTCCTTACCTAACCTCAGGTAGTTCTTAAATAGTTTTGTATTTAATGATGAATTTGCCTTAGAAGATGTATGTCTTAGTGGCTGTGCACATGCTTAGTGTAGATGAGAACTTGAGTTCATCCATAATATTCAAAACAAAGGATGGATCTAGTTTAGAGCCTTGGTAGAATTCAGATGTTGAGCTTTCAATACAGAGCTTCCCTGTACAGCCCTGCCTGTCCTAGAACTCATTTTGTAATAGATCAGGCTGGCTTCAAACTCAGAGATTACATGCCTCTGCCTCCTGAGTGCTGGAATTAAAGGCATGCACCACCACTGCCTTGTTCTTGTAAGTCTTTTAAAGCCATTTTCTGTTTTCTGTGCCATTAATACAGTTTGTGAACCTGTTGGTTGTTAAACACAGTAATTTTATATTTAGTTTTCCAGAGCAAAATTGAAAAATAGAGATAATGTTTTTTAAGTTATTTTGATTTGCTTAGGTGTGTTGGGGGATGGTGCCCACAGGGGCCAGAAATGAGTATCAGATCCCTTGGAGCTGAGGTTAAAGGCTTTTATGGACCTCCTGGTGTGGGTGCTAGGCTCCAAACCGCAGACCTTGGGTACAGCAGTAGATTCTGAGCAATGAGCTGTCTTTCCAACCTTGGAGAATGTTTTATTAAGGTTATTTGCTGCATCGTGGCTGTATGTGTGATATGAGAGATTCTTGAACTGTGCAGCAGGATGAAGCTGTTAGTCCTAACAGTGCAGTTTCTGCCTTTCAAATGTTAACAGGTAAGAGTTTAATAATCATCAATTTCCATTTGCAGATTTATGTTGAAATTGAGCGTGCTCGGCTGACTAAGACCTTGGCAACTATAAAAGAACAAAATGGTGATGTGAAAGAGGCTGCCTCCATCCTTCAAGAATTACAGGTAACGTGCTTTCGGAAAATAGTAAACTTTATGCTGAGTTGGCAGAATTTTCTTGTGGAAATGGCTTATTTTGTTGCCTCGTTGCTTTTTTTTTTTTTTTTTTTTTTTTTTCCCTAAGTGACCAAGAGTAAGCAAGCACACAGCATAGTGTGTTCTTTAGGCCCCTGAAAACCAACTTTGCAAGCTAACCTGCTAAACACAATTTGAAGAAAAGTTAGCATCAACAGATTGGCCTTAGTTTTCATAGAATACATTTAAGATCTGTTTAGAATTTAAATAAGTAAATGCATTACTTCCTTTGCCTTAGGGAATCTGCTATTAAAATTATTGGCTTTATTAGTGAATGAGAGATCACAGGTAAATTTCTAGACCAAAATGGTTTGGCAAAGGGAAATTGCCAAATCTGGGAGTTTTAGGATCTCAGTGTGTTTCCCTGGCATACTGAACCCTGGTTTGATGCTGTTTGCCAGGCTCTTTAAAGGCACAAATGATAAGACTAAGCATTCTGAGAAAAGCCAGAAAATGTTACGTGAGCTATGCTCAAAAAATTTTAAATAACTTTAGTGAATTCACACTCTAGAACCCATCAGAGGCTGTCCATAGGTTATTCTGACATTCCAGTTGAGTTCCTTATCTAGCTGGACTAAGGGAAGGGAAGGGAAGGGAAGAAATGATTTTAGTGGAAGGATCTAGTGCTCTTCATTCTCTGATCTTTTTTTTCCCTTACAAATCCTAGAGCCTTCATATCAGTGGTTCTCAATCTTTTGGGGTTTAAACAGTCCTTTCATAGGGTCGCCTGTCAGATAGCTTGCATATCAGATACTTACATTGTGATTCATAACAGCAGCAAAATTACAGTTAAGAAGTCTCAGCAAAAGTAATCTTAGTTTGGGGGATCACCACAACATGAGGCTCTATATTAAAGGGTCAAACCATGGGCTGCAGAGATGGCTCAGAGGTTAAGAGCACTCACTGGCTGTTCTTCCAGAGGTCCTGAGTTCAATTCCCAGAAACCACATAGTGGCTCACAACTATCTGCAGTGAGCTCTGTTTCCATCTTCTGGCATGGAGGCAGAACACTGCATACATAATAAATAAATCTTTATTATTTAAAAAAAAAAGTCACATGATTAGGAAGGTTGAGAACCTGCTTTATACTTCATCCCAAGAACCTTCCAACACAGCACTGCTGTTTTCCCCATTTTCCAGCCATGGAAACTGAACTTCTGGGATGTTAAATGATGTTAAATGACTGGCCATTACCAAACTGGAAATTTGTGGATTCATTCTGCTTCTTATTCCTTCAAATTATTATTATTATTATTATTATTATTATTATTATTATTGGTTTTTCGAAAAAGGGTTTCTCTGTGCGGCTTTGGAACTATCTCTGTAGACAAGGTTTGTCTAGATCTACCAAGATCCACCTGTCTACCTTCCCAGTATTGGGATTACCCAGCTCACTCATATTTAGTATTCTTTTTTGTTTACTTTGTTTTCTAAGACAGGGTTTCTGTGTGTAGTCATGTCTGTCCTAGAACTAGCTCTGTAGATCAGGCTAGCCTAGAAATCACAGAGGTCTGCCTGCCTTTCCCTGTTGTTTTTATTTTAGTGGGTCTACTACCAGTAAAGACTCAGGAGTCAGATATTGGGGTGAAAACCTGATAGATCAAAGAGGCAGTGAAAAAGTGACCAGCTGACCTTCCCTTTTTTTCTTTTTTAACCAGAGACCCAATAATCACATCTCTCTACCCTTCCCAGACCAAAAAGATTGCAAAATCTCTTAAGTCCCTACTATTTCCTGTTCTTCTATCCATCTACCTGACTCCTTTTTACTCTCTATGATTAGTTCCTGTCAACTAGTTGCTGGCTCCACCCCCTGATCCAAGGTTAATTTTATTAACACAGTCTCAGAGTTTCACAATGTGATCTTGAAATATCTTCCTCTCCAAGTGCTAGAATTAAAGGCGTGCACCGCCAGGACTGGAGAGATGGTTCAGTGGCTAAGAGCACTGGCTGCTCTTCCAAAGGACCCAGGTTCAATTCCCAGCACCCACATGGTACCTCACAACTGTCTGTAACTCCAACTACAGGAGATTCAACACTCTCACACAGACAGACATACATGCAGATAAAACACCAATACACAAAAAAAATATAAATAATCTTTAAAAAAAGGGGGGGGAGGGTACATCACCACTGTCTAGCTCTATTTGGCAGACAGAGCTGTGCTGAAAATAGACCATATGTTTGCCAGGACTTACGAGTAAAGAAAACTTGTGACTGCAAAGGGACAGCATAAGTGGGTTTGAATTTTCATTGAGATAGTGTTTATACAAACCCTCATGTGCATTAACATTTATGGGATTTTACACCTGCAGGGGTGGTAACTCCATTCCTTTGTGTCTTAATGCTTTAGATTATAAGATAACTTCTCTTTTAAATATTTATTTTATTTTGCTGGGTGTAGTGTTGCACACCTTTAATCCCAGTTTTTATGAGGCAAAACAGGTAGATTTCTAAGTTTGAGGCCAGTTCCAGGAGAGCCAGAGGTAGTGAGACTCTGTCTTGAAGAGAGAGAGAGAGTATGTAAGAGATCCTGTAGAAGAACATGAAGTACTTTTTACTGCTGAGCTATGTCTCCAGCTCCAGAACTTGCTTTTTCTATAATCGCTAACATTGTACAATTAGGCAAAGTTAATATTTGACCTGGCTAAATATTTTAATAATCCACTAAATAATTGAAACTTACTTGAGGGATTGCTCTGCTAGGTGGAAACCTACGGGTCCATGGAGAAGAAGGAGCGAGTGGAGTTTATTCTGGAGCAGATGAGACTCTGCCTAGCTGTGAAGGATTACATTCGCACACAGATCATTAGCAAAAAAATTAACACTAAGTTCTTCCAGGAAGAAAATACAGAGGTAAGCATTATTTCTGCACAGTATATTTGCATTCAGAGTGTTTAGCTAGAAGCCGTATGCCCAGCCTACTTTGTCAACTTCTTTCAGAAATTAAAGTTGAAGTACTACAACTTAATGATTCAGCTGGATCAGCACGAGGGGTCCTATCTGTCCATTTGTAAGCACTACAGAGCCATCTACGACACTCCCTGCATTCAGGCAGAAAGTGAGAAGTGGCAGCAGGTAAGGAGGTGTGCAGTGAAACTGATGCTAGAACAGCCTCAGGACTGGGGTGCAGCTCAGTCTGGCCCTCGCTTGGCTGGCATAAGTTCCTCGGTTTGATTCCTAGCACGAGGAAGAAAAAGGGGAAAGAATAACTTGCTGTTTCTTCATCACTGTAAGTGCTATATTGATGTGCCCTATGGCGCTGCTTTGTCTTCATTGTGTCAGACAAAATAGGACGATGTTGAAAAAAAATAACCTGTTTAACATGTCCAGTAGGTTACAGGTAACAATAACTTTGGGGTTTTTTGGGGGGGGGCGGAGCTTCGAGACAGGGTTTCTCTGCGGCTTTGGAGGCTGTCCTGGAACCGACTGGTCTCAAACTCACAGAGATCTGCCTGCCTCTGCCTCCTGAGTGCTGGGATTAAAGGCATGTGCCACCACCGCCCAGTGGGTTTTGTTGTTTTTAAGGCTCCTTGCTCCCTTTTTTTCTGAGTCTCATGTATCCCAGACTAGACTCAAACTCTGTGTAGTCAAGGCTAGCCTTTAACTCCTAGTAGTTCTGCATCCACCACCCAATACTGGAACTAATGGTGAGCACCACCAGAGCCAGCTGCTATTAAAATCTGCTTTAAAACATGAGAGGATCAGTAGGGGTCGTGGCACACGTCTTTAATCCCAGCTTTGGAGGCAGAGGCAGGCAGATCTCCATGAGTTTGAGACCAGCCTGGTCTACAAAGGTACACAGAGAAACCCTGTCTCAGGGAAGAAAAAAAAAAGGCATGCACCAACATGCCTGATCCCTCTAAGACTATTTGAGTTTGAATTTAAATTAGAACATAGAGGGCTGGAGAAATGGCTCAGCAGTTAAGAGAGCTGACTGCTCTTCCAGAGGTCCTGAGTTCATTTCCCAGTAACCACATGGTGGCTCACAACCACTTATAGCGAGATCTGGTGCCGTCTTCTGGCTTGCAAGCATACATGCAGGCAGAGCACTATACAAAATAAATAAATAAATAGAAGGGCTAGAGACATGGCTTAGAGGTTAAGAACACTGACTGCTCTTCCAGAGGTCCTGAGTTCAATTCCCAGCACCCACATGGTTGCTCACAAACATCTGTTATGAGACCTAGTGCCCTCCTCTGGTGTGCAGATATACATGGAAGCAGAATGTTGTATACATAATAAATAAATAAAATGTTTAAAAAAATAAATAGAAATTAGAACATAGAACTATTTCACTGTTCCCTTGTTGCTCAATTCCATTGCATTTCCATTTCCTTATGAACTATTGTTTATCACTTCCTTAGGCTCTGAAAAGTGTTGTTCTCTATGTTATCCTGGCTCCTTTTGACAACGAGCAGTCAGATCTGGTTCACCGGATAAGTAGTGACAAGAAGCTGGAAGAGATTCCCAAATACAAGTAAGTGTGGGTCTCTGTGAAAACCTCTCAAGATGGTTGTGTTGTCACAAGCACTAATGTAGTGAGAGTAGAGTGTATTTGCCGCTCAGTTCCTCTGCTACTGGGAATTCTCTATCAAACCTGGCTTAGTGGCATTTGGTTAATAATCCATTTTTAAAGGTTCCATCACTAATAGCCTGGACCTTGTAGTTTTCAAGAGTGTGTCCATCTGGAGCATATCTATGTAAACAGACGTTTTTCTTTGAAAGTGGTAGGCTTTTTTGGTTTTTCAAGACAGGGTTTCTTTGTGTGGCACTGGCTGTCCTGGAACTGGACAGGCCTTAGACCTGGCAGGCCTTAGACTCACAGAGATCCTCCTGCCTCTGCCTCCAAATGCTGGGATTAAAGGTGTGCAGCACTACCTGGCTGACTTATTTTCTTATATGTCTTAGACTTCTAGGGCTACATTCAAATCCACTAGGTCACATGAGGAATTTTCCATTTGTGACGTTGTGTCAGCACTCTAAAGTTTCAGGTCTGAGGCCTGCAGGATGGCTTAGTGAGTAAAGGTGCTTCTAACCCTGACAGCCTTGGATCTCTCCCAGAAGCATCTAGTGGAGGTGGAACCAACTCCCACAGGGGAGACGTTCACTCCCCCACAGATACCAAGTCAGTAACAAATGTTATTTGTTGGAGAGCACTTGCTTAGGTTTGGGGCTTGGGATTAACACCCCTAACACTGCTAGGCAGATCTGAAACACTGAGTTTCATGTGCTTTACAGGGATCTGCTGAAGCTTTTTACCACAATGGAGCTGATGCGCTGGTCCACACTTGTTGAGGACTATGGGGTGGAGCTACGGAAGGGTTCCCCGGAGACCCCGGCAACTGACGTTTTCAGTGCTACAGAAGAAGGTGAAAAAAGGTGGAAAGACTTGAAGAACAGAGTCGTGGAACATGTAAGAATCAGGAGTTGGCTGGCTCTCATTTTACCTTTTGGGTTGTCTTAGAACTAAAGGTGGGTGAATTTGAGCATAACCCACTTCTTTCTGTTGAAGGGGGCGTGGAAACAAGGTCTCATGCATCCCTTATGAGCCTAGGATTCACTCTGGGCCAGGCTGGCTTTGAATTTGCCTTTGCCTCCCAAGTACTAGGATTACAACTTCAAGCCACCAGGCCTAGCTATAAACTTTTGTTTTTAATTTTTATGTTATATATGTGCCACATGCATGCAGCACTCTTGGAGGCCAGAAGAGCATATTGGATCCTGTGTTGTTGGTGGTGGTGGTGGTGGTTTGTTGTGGGGCCAGTATTTTTATTTTTCTTCTTTTTTGTTTTTTTGTTTTTGAGACAGGGTTTCTCTGTGTAATAGTCCTGGCTATACTGGACCTCACTTTGTAGACCAGGCTGGCTTGAGATCCACCTGCCTCTGCCTCCTGAATGCTGCTAGGATTAAAGGCATGCGCCACCAAGGCGCCACCAAGACATAACTCTTTATGTCTGTGCTCAGTATAGTGATAGCAACTTGTTTTAGATGTTCATTCTTTCCAGAGCGTACCATAGTTTATCTTATCCTACTTGTCTATTTCCCCCATTTTGGGTGGGTTTTTTGTTTGTTTGGTTTTGTTTTTTGCTTTACAGAACAGATAACTACTCAGGTGTAGTTGCACACTCCTGTAATACTAGCACTGAAGAAGCTGAGGGAGGAGGACTTCTGAGAATTTGAGTTAGTCTGTGATATATAACTAGATCAAGCTAGCTAGGGATACTTAGTGAAACTTTTTCTCAAAAAGAGGAAGAAACAACAGGTTGTTGCGGGGGTGTTTTATTGTCCCGCCAGGTCCGGCCGCTTCATCCCCAAATGAACACACAGAGACCCTATATTAATTATGAAACTGTTGGCCGATGGCTAGGGCTTCTTTTTGGCTAGCTCTGTCTTAATTATTAACTCATAGCTACTGATCTGTGCATTTCTGCATGGCCTTATCTTACCAGAGAACACCTGGTACATCCCGGGCTCTCCATGGCGTCTCCTGTCTCTCTCTGCCTACCTTTCCCAGAATTCTCCCAGTCCCACCTATCTTTCTGCCTCTATTGGCTATTGGCCAAACAGTGTTTTATTCATCAACCATGAGAAACATATATACAGAAGAACATCCCCCATCAACAGAGTTAGTTATATATGAGCACTTTTCATTCTGGAAGAATCCATAGGAATAATTGATAATCTTTTTTGTTTTGTTTCCTTTTGAGATAGAGTTTCTTTGTGTAACAGCCCTGGCTGCCCTGGAACTTGCTCTGTAGAACAGAATGACCTCAAACTCAAGAGATACCCCTGCCTCTGCCTCCCAAGTGCTGGGAATAAAGGTGTTTGCCGCCGCTGCCGCCGCCTGGCTGAAATCCATTTCTTTTTTTTTTATTATTATGTATACAACATTCTCTTCCATGTATATCTGCAAACCAGAAGAGGGCAGCAGATCTCATAACAGATGGTTGTGAGCCACCATGTGGTTGCTGTGAATTGAACTCAGGACCTCTGGAAGAGCAGCCAGTGCTCTTAGCCTCTGAGCCATCTCTCCAGCCCTGGAATCCAAAATTTTAAAGGCAGGCACACACCTGTAATCCCAGTATTCAGGAAGAAGAGGCACTAGGATCAATTGTTCAAGCCCATTCTCAGCTACATGGTAACTTTGAGTCCAGCCTGTGCTATAAGAGACGCCCCCCCCCTTTTTTTTAAGTGAGTGAGTCAGACCATTGATTGTGTTCAAAGGGGAAAGGACAGGTAGCGTTGAGAATATGGAGCCACCTCAGGCTTGCTGGAGGCTAATGTTGGTTTCAGCCTTGATGGACAGCGGAGATGCCCTCTTCAAAGTTCATGTCTCTGCCTGTGAGTCCTGGTGTTTTGCTAAGAACACTGGTGTTAATAATAAGAGAATCTTTGTCTAACTTCACCACTTCCCATAGAAACTTGGAAATGTAATTTATTTGTGTTTTGTTGTTGTTTGTTTGAGATAGGGTCTCATAGCCTAGACTGTCCTTCAAAGTCACTATGTAGTATATCTTCTGGAGTCCTCCTCTCAGATGTTAGGTTATAGACAGCATTTAAACTATTAGAGTCATTAATACAAGTATTTAAGTTTTTCTTTTGAGGCAGAGTTCTGTTATACAGGTCATCCTGGTCTTCATGGAGTTCCAAACCTACAGGGGCTACATAACGAGACACTGTCTAAATAAATGAATGATCAGTTAACAGAATACTAAGTTCACAAATAATGCAGAAACTGATCTTTCCCTCAGAGTTCAGTTTTCCTTTTGAAATTTAGAGGTAGCTTCTTTCTGGTGAGGGAACTATGGAAAAAGCAACAGCTCTGAGTCTCATGTTGCCAGTAATTTATCTGGGTATGTAACAGCTGAATTTCCAACCAACTGACGACTGCTTTGTGTGTCCCCTGACAGAACATCAGAATTATGGCCAAGTACTACACTCGGATAACAATGAAAAGGATGGCACAACTTCTGGATCTCTCTGTGGATGTAAGTACTGATGGGTTGTCTGTCATGTGACCCTTTGTGTTGTGTCTGGAAGTGAGAATATAGTTGTTTCACTACTGTCGATTTACTTGATGAGACACAAGTTCTCACCTCACTCTGCCTTCCAGCGCCCTATATTCTCTTTCCATCTTCCACCCCAGTCCCCTAAGTGTTGGATTGCAGACATGCACTATCACCTCTCGATTTTATTATTAATTTAATTTTTTAGCCGGGCGTTGGTGGTGCACGCCTTTAATCCCAGCAGTCGGGAGGCAGAGGCAGGCGGAACTCTGTGAGTTCGAGGCCAGCCTGGTCTCCAGAGCGAGTGCCAGAATAGGCTCCAAAGCTACACAGAGAAACCCTGTCTCGAAAAACCAAAAAAAATAAATAAATAAAGTAACTGTAGGGCCAAGCAGTGGAGGCACACTCTGGAGGCAGAGACAGGCGGATCTCTGTGAGTTTGAGGCCAGCCTAGTCTACAGAGAGTTCCAAAACTATAGGCTCCAAAACTATAGAGGAAACCCTGTCTTGAAAAACAAAAAATAACTGTGGGTTAGGGATCCAACTCGCCAGTGGAGTGTGTGCCTGGCCTATAAGAGGCCTTGCATTTGATTCCCCAGCACTGTAAAGGAAAGGACTGGGGTGGTGGCAGTTCATTGTTGGTGCCAACCCCTTCCCTATTACCACCAGGGTTAAATCTTCAGAGTCCCATTTAGACTCAGCCCTGGCTCTGGAGACACTCAGATGTGGTGTGTGTTGGTTGGTGATAGAGTCTAGCCTTTTCCACTTCCTGATTTCGTTGTTAACTCTGTGTTTACAATTGATGCAGAAATATACCACATTTCTGTTGTCTGAATATGTAAATCAAGCTGTCCTTCAACTTCTGATCTTGCTTTAATCTCCCTAGTGCATGGAGCTGTCACCTCATCTGACAGGTGACTCATATTCTCTCTCTCTCTCTCTCTCTCTCTCTTTCTCTCTCTCTCTCTCTCTCTCTCTTTGGTTCTTGGTATTTGGTTTTCCAGACAGGGTTTCTCTGTGGCTTTGGAGCCTGTCCTGGAACTCACAGATATCTGCCTGCCTCTGCCTCCCAAGTGCTGGGATTAAAGGTGTGTGCCACCACCGCCCAGCTGAGACTCATAGTCTCTTCACTCAGTAGATGATCACCAAGGGTTGTGTGTATGTTATTATGGTCAGCAGTTGGTAATAAACTGTCAGTGATCTTAGTCTGTGCTCATGGGTGAAGACTTCAAAGTTTCTCTCTGTAATTATCCATCTTAATCCAATTTGTTTGTCTCTCACAGGAGTCAGAGGCTTTCCTCTCCAATCTAGTCGTTAACAAGACCATCTTTGCTAAAGTAGACAGGTTGGCTGGAGTCATCAACTTCCAGAGACCCAAGGATCCAAATAATTTATTAAATGACTGGTCTCAGAAACTGAACTCGCTGATGTCTCTGGTTAACAAAACGACACACCTCATAGCCAAAGAGGAGATGATACACAATCTACAGTGAGGCCTGGATGCTTTTAGGAAAGACACAAAATTGGAGGTCATTAAAAAAGAAAGACTGTTTTCATGGTGTATATGTTGTTTTTTTCTTACTCCTTGCTTTTTTCTAAAATTTTAAGATAGTGAATGTGTTTGAGCCCCCTTCTGTCTTCCCCTCTCCCCAGTTTCATGTTGACTCTGCTTTGCAATTGGTGCAAAAATGTCCACATTTCCAGTGTCTGAAGACGGGAAGGTTTATGCCTCAGCTTTCCTGCCATTTGTTTTTATTCACCTGACAACAACATGACAATAATAAAAACAGGATGTTGTGTGTTAGCTCCTGGAGTTGCCTCTCCTTGGAGGGATAGTGATTTAACAGGTGTTTATAAATAATTGTGTCATAACTATTGATGACTTACTAGAATAAAAAAAAAAAACCATAGAACATGGAAGCATCTTCCTCATGGAGTTACTCTTTATGTTTTGATATTGTGGCAGGAAGTCTGTGACCAGAATGCATTTGGAATGCTCTCCCAGAATATAAGAGTTCTTTCCCCAAACTTCTCTCTGGTGGAGTATGAAGACCTTGAACTTCAGATCCTCCTTCCTCTTCTTCCCACGTGCTAGGATTACAGGTGGTGCCTGGGCTGAACCCTGGGCTAACATGCTAAGCAAGCACTACGCCAACTCAGCTTCATTTCCAATTCCATAAAATGTCAATCACTGTAGTTTGATTATACTGTGCCTCTCCTACTTCCTTTGGTTTCAGGTTTGTTTTGAGGTGGTTGTATGTAGTCCAGGCTGACCTGGAACTTGCCATGTCATGGGAGATGACCTTAGACTCCTGATCTTCCTGCCTTCGCCTCCCAGGAGCTAGGCCTGGGTATGTACTCAGGTATGTACTCGTAAGCCCATCGTGACCAGTTTTTAACAAAGTCAGATGATACCACATGGACACAGGCTGTTTTCTGCTCAATCCTGTTACAGGAGTTATTCTTGGTATGTTTTTATACTTGTTTTTTAATAGGGTCTCACTAAGTTGCTCAGGCCAGCCCTGAACTCACTCTAGCCCAGCAGGCCTTAAACTTGGAATCCTGTATAAACTGGATAAGTAGCTAGGATTATAGGCCTGTGCCTACAGATATGGTCCATCAAAGTGTCGTTCTTGTATGATTGCTCCCAGGCTTCATGTCTAGTTCTGTCCTTAATATGCCAAATTCATTGTCTCTGTAGGATCTAAATAATCTAATTGCTTTTTAATATTTTAGAATGACTGAAAGCCCCCCACCCCCCTTTTTTTTTTTTTTTTTTTTTTTCAGTTTTAGGAGACAGGGTTTCTCTGTGTAGCCTTGACTGTAGAACTTACTCAGTAGACCGCAGGCTGGCCTCCAACACAGAGATCCCCCTGCCTCTGCCTCCTGAGTGTTGGCATTAAAGGTGTGCACCACCACCGCCCCACTGACTGAAGAGCTTAAGCATTATGGGTTTTTTTATGGAATTAAAGGTAGCTTTAATGTCAACATCTGAGATCTATTAGTATGAACAATTTTGGGAAGTATTTTTAATTTCAGAGAAATAGAAAAATGAAATGATGTTGGAAAGTTATTTAAGCTCTCCCCCCCTTTTTTTTTTAATAAAGGAAGTGTGGCACATGGCTTTTGAAAAAGTACAAATGAGTAAAACACACTCTAGAAATGGCATTTTTCATCATATCCCACTTAATGGCCACCAAATTGTTCTATTTCATGATCCCACGATTTGGGACAATTGTGGGTTTTCTGTGGTATTTATGTCCTGAGTCATTGTGTCACATAATAAAGTAATCTAATTGATTCTTGGGAAATTAAAGCTTTGGTAATGTCAATATCTTCTGTCATTTATCTTTTAAAAAGAAAATTTGGCAGTTTGAGAAACCCTAGGCGCCTGCACTCATCACTAAGGTCCTGGCTTTAGTTTTCCCATTGTTGATTCTCATTAGCAAGTTGGAACTGATGGACATTTGGCTTTGTCTAGAGGGACTCAAACAGTGAAAGCCTTGCCAACCCTCAATAACCAGCTGTGTGTAACTGTCCTGGTGACCAGATCTTGGTGAATCTGGCATGGCTTGCATTTTCCTGTCAAATATTAAGCAAATAGTAACTAGTTTAGAAAAAGTTCATTAGCAGAAGATCATTGAAATTTGAGATTTTGGACTGGCAAGGTAGGTCATCAAAAGCATTGCTGCCAACCCTAAGAACCTGAGTTCAGGCCTCAGGACGCACATGGTGGAAGGAGAGAACCAAGTTATCTGACCATACCCATTGGCAATATGCACACAATAAATAGATGTTAAGAGTTGTTCAGAATCTAAATCCCTTTCTTCTGTATTGGTTCAGAGGCAGGCTGATCTCTGTGAGTTTGGTCTACAGAGTGAGTTCCAGGACAGCAAGAGCTGTCCTGTCTCAAAAAATCAAAACCAAAAGTAAATTTAAAAAAAAAAAAAAATGTTTTGGTTTAATGTGAGCATACTACAGTAGAGTTGCCATCATTTCACTAGTTTACTAACCAGTAGGTGACTTTTATGAGTTGGTTTGTGTTTTCAGATAAGTTTAGGTTCTTATTTTAGAGTCCAGTAGCAGTCTCTGTAATCTTCAATTCATATGTGATTATTACTGGGTCACTGAAAAAATATGATTCATAGTTCCATCTTGAGTAATAAATGTGTAAATGTATTTAAGTAGTTCTGCTTCTAGCTACAACAATAATAAAAACACTAATTTGTAGATTTTTAAGAAAACCCAGGGGATAAACTCATACTTAAAGTTCTCAGTTCATTTCTTAGCTATTTGAAACAAATCATGATTTTCACCTTCTAAAGATTGTGAGTGTCAGACAGACAGACAGACAGACAGACAGACAGACACAAGATTTCACATGGATATGGGTGCCCACAGAGGCCAGATTGTGAATTAGAGGAATTTGTGAGCTGCCAGTATGGGTCCTGGGAACCTAGTAGGTCTTCTGGAAAAGCAATTACTCTCAATTACTGAACCATCTCTCCAACTCCCCCCACCCCCCTTTTATAGCAAATCTCTGTTTTCTTTTTCTTAACAACAAAAAAAGCAAGTTAATAGGTAGTGGTGGTGCATGCATGCCTGTAATCCCAGCACTCCCGAGGCAGAGTCAGGTGGATCTCAGTTCAAGACCAGCCTAATCTACAGAGTAAATTTCAGGTTAGAGAAAGCTACAGAGAAACCCTGTCTTGGGGGGGGGAAATTGTATTTCATTTGTTAATTTAATTTATTATATTTTACATGTTAGTGTTTTATCTGTATGTATGCATGTGTACCATTTGCCCATGTATGTATGTCTGTGCCCATGGAGACTGGAGGAGGGTGTCAGATCTTCTGAAACTAGTTATGGATTGATGTGAGCCACCATAGGGGTGCTGGGAACCAGTCACAGGCCCTCTGCAAGAGTAACAAATGCCCTTAACTGCTGAGCCGTTTTCCTGTAAAGTTGAATAGGTGAAGACCTTCAGTCTGGCAGATCACTGCCTGTCAACACACTCAGCCCAACATAACTCTGGGTTTCATTCTTGGAGACAACCTGCAGTTTCAGGTCCTGTATGACTGTATGGATCCACCCTGACCTCCTAAGTCACTGTTCCACCTCTGGCTAAGCCCTCAGCTTTTTACTATCTGTAATTTTGCCTCTGCGGACTGAGGCTGTGACTCAACGCTAGAAAACTTGCTTAGCATGCACAAAGAAAGCCCTGGGCTCAATCCAGCAACACAAAGAACACAAATTCCACTCTGATCTCTTCTAGTAGGTCGCATAGTTGAAATCAAAGTATGCCACTTTGGTAGCTTCTTTCACTTGGTACTTTGATGTATGTTTCTTCTGTGTCTTTTTTTTTAAGGCTTGCACCACCAAACCCAGCTTGTGTTTGTTTTTTAGAGAGGGTTTTTGCTGTTTGTTTCACTCTGTGTGGGGCACAGGCATGGGGAAGAAGAATTTAAAAGGATGAGCAGGTAATGTCAACTTCAGTTTTTACCAGTAACAGAGGATGTATAACAAGCATGGGTGGAGTTCTTGGGGTGAGATGGCAAAAGAGGTAAAGGTGTTTCCTGGGCACTTGTGTGGCAGTCAGAGGACAACCTCAAGTCCAGTATGTGCTTTCCTTCTCACTAGAGACTGTCACTGCTATACACACACCAGGACAACTGCCCAACACTATACACACCAGGATAACTGCCCACAAACTTCTAGTGATTCTCATCTATCTCCCTGTAAGAGTACTGGGATTACAGATGCTTTCAACCATTCCTGGCTTTCTGTGGGTTCTGGGGATTTGCTCTCAGGGCCTCAAGCTTGTGTATCAAGTGGACTGAGCTAGCCAGAGGTTGAAGTTCTTTTATTGTTTTATGTATGTGGGTATTTTGCCTGCACGTGTGTCCATTGCCAGGGAGGTCAGAAGACAATGTCAGATCCCCTGTGATGAGTAACGGACCTTTGTGAACCTCCAT
This sequence comes from Cricetulus griseus, assembly GCF_003668045.3. Lineage (NCBI taxonomy): Eukaryota > Metazoa > Chordata > Mammalia > Rodentia > Cricetidae > Cricetulus > Cricetulus griseus. The sequence goes on from NC_048600.1 coordinate 120,488,399, forward strand.
ATGAGTCCTGAGAATTGAACCCAGGTCCTCAGCCAGTGCTCTTAATGGCAAAGTGACAAGTGACCTCTCAGTTTCCCCTACCGTGTGTGTGTGTGTGTGTGTGTGTGTGTGTGTGTGTGTGTGTGTGTGTGTGTGTGTGTAAAACACTGAGCTATAGTGTACATGTGGAGACCAGAAGGCAACTTGTGAAAGAGAGCAATTCTCACATGTTGTCCTCTGACCTCTAGATAGGCACCATGGTAATTAACACTGTGCACACATACACATGAAATACATCTTTTTAAAAAGCTATTACCAGCTGGGATAAGTCACCTGTTTGGAAGTAGTGGGAACATATCCTGCACATTGTCTACAAAACCTGATGATTGGCTAGAGATGGGACTCAGCACACTTGAACCCAGCACATCAAACCCAGCACACCCCATCTACACAGAAACCCTGTCTTGAAAAACAAAACAAAAAAGTTTTCATGCAAAAGAAAGTTCAGGGTGTACCTGAGCTGAGGCCGGTGAAACGCTGGGGCTTCAGTGGACTCTTCAATTGCAAGCTTTTTAGTCTAGTGATTTGAAAGCCAGGATTCATAAAGCCTCCTGAGCCTGTTTGCATACTTCAAGCAGCTGGAAAACTGTCCTTAACTTGGGACTTAATAATATATTAATATTATTGCAAGTTTCAATCTGTTAGTTTTCTCTCCTAATGAGGTTAGGAACACATGGTGTGGTGGCACACACTAACTCCAGCTGAAGCAACAGATCACAATTTCAAAAGCCCCTGTCTCAGGCTGGGGACATGGCTCAGTTCAGTTCCCAGCACTTGGACGATAGAGACAGAAGGCCAATGCAAAGGTCTCTGATTATAGTGAACTTGAGGCCAGTCTGGACTACATGAGTCCATCTCAGGAGAAAAAAAAGTTACTATCTATATTCATTTTAAATTTCACAATATTTGTTTACCTTACATGTGAAGGTCAGAGAACCACTTGTTGGAGTATGTTCCTTCCACTAAGTGGGTCTCGGAGATCAAACTCAGCTTGGGCTTGGCTGCAAGCTCTTTCACCAGCTGAGCCATCCTGCTGGACCAAGGAACTTTATCATTTGTATCCTTTGTTGCTAGTGGAAACCTCAGTGCTCATTGAGTCACTTGACCTGCTCATCTTTTATAACCCTTCATTCCCATGAATCTCTGCAATGTTTGGTTGTTTTTTTGGGGGGGGGTTGTTTGGTTTTTGAGAAAGGATTTCTGTGTGTAGCTCTGGCTGTCCTAGAACTTGCTTTGTAGACCAGACTGACTTTGAACTCACAGAGATCAGCCTGCCTCTGCCTCTCGAGTGCTGGGATTAAAGGTGTGCTGCCCACCACCGCCTGGCAACATTGCACATTTCTAAAGCAACCTTGACTGACACTTTCCCGGATAACAGTAGTTTCAGCTGCACAGCATTGTGAAGGCCTCCCCCACCCCCTCACCCCCATGAGTTAACTCCAGACAGAGACTTAGCTTCCCTTCTTCCCTCTCTGCCCCTTGGGCACTCTGACTTATGGGACACATTCCTGTCTCCTTGGCTCTCTTGTGATGTTGTGGTGTACCACCCAGACTGTCCCTCAGACTCAGTGTCTTGTGTGTTAAGACCGAGTGAATTTGTCCTTGCCTGCCTTCCAACTCCCCTGGTTACTCCATTGGAAGAGGCAGCTGCTTTCATGGGCACAAGAATATAAAAATCGGGGCCTCCTGCTGCAGGGGCCCGGGTGTCTGGGGGTGGGGGATTACAGCTCTGAAGGGCCATCCAGCCCTGAGGGCTCCCTCCTGTGCATTGATGGAGGCCTTTGCTTCTGCCTTGTAGTTCAGCTTTGCCCTCTGAATCCTGTTTTCGCTTGTCCATAGGTACAGATCGTCCAAGCAAGACCCCACACAAGCTCCCTTGGTGCCAATCTCTATCTGGGCATCTGCTTCTAGGGGAACTGGACTTATTTCAGTTAGTGCTGCCTGCTAGCCAAGAAAACTGACTCTACAATGGGGTTTTGTAACCAACTCAACCACTGACTCTCTGGCAGTAAGAACCCCAGCACTGCTAAGAGAGGGAGCTCCCATAGGTCCTGGTAAACAGTGCGGATGCTTTGTTAGAACTAGCCCAATTGTCTTAGGCTGACTGATGGATAGAAGGGAAGCCTGGACCTTTAAGAAGTGTGGTGAAGGGGCTGGAGAGATGGCTCAGAGGTTAAGAGCACTGACTGCTCTTCCAGAGGTCCTGAGTTCAATTCCCAGCAACCACATGGTGGCTCACAACCATCCGTTATGAGATCTGGTGCCCTCTTCTGGTGTGCAGATATACATGGAAGCAGAATGTTGTATACAGAATAAATTTTTAAAAAATAAAAAATAAAGAAGTGTGGTGGACATGGTCCAAGGGTGTGTGGAACTGAACGGCTGTTTTTTTGGGGGCAGTTGATGATGTGGGAGAAAGACAAAGCTTTCATCAGCTGAGGTAAAAACCAGAAGGCACTTGAAGAGACCTGTCCACAGAGGAGGAAGCTGTCTGAGAATCAGACCTTGGGACTGCATGAGTGTGGTAGTCTGCACACTGGAGAAGCTAACAGCCCAGTAGCCAGCCGCCCAGTCCATGAATCTGGGTAGCTCAGCATCCTAACCTGGAGCTGAAGACAGAGGATTCTGGGAGAGTCACTGTCCTTTAGGCCATGTCAGATGCCCAGGACAACTAGGTACTGATGTCAGCAAAGCAGGAGGTGGGAGAATCAGGGGAGGTGAACTCTAGCCAGACGCAAAGACAAATGGTAAAAAAGCTGGCTACACAGTGAGATCCTATCTCACCCGGGTTCAATTCCCAGCACCCACATGGCAGTTCACGACTATGTAATTTGAGTTCTAGTTACATAACTTAGTTTCTGACACCTTCACACAAACATACACACAGGCAAAACATCAATACACATAACGTAAAAATAATTTTTTTTTTTTTTTGGTTTTTCTAGACAGGGTTTCTCTGTGGCTTTGGAGGCTGTCCTGGAACTAGTTCTTGTAGACCCGGCTGGTCTCTAACTCACAGAGATCCACCTGCCTCTGCCTCCCGAGTGCTGGGATTAAAGGCGTGCGCCACCAACGCCCGGCCTAAAAATAATTTTTTTAAAAAAATTAAAAACAAAAATCTCTTCAATGGGGTTCAGACATGAGGCCACCTGTACCAGGCTTCTTCTTTGGGGCCACCAACCAGCTCCCAAATCGTGACACAGAGACTTACTCGTTTTGAACGCTTGGTCTAGCTTAGGCACATTTCTGACTAGCTCATTTATTTATTTATTTATTTATTTATTTATTTATTTATTGGTTTTTTGAGACAGGGTTTCTCTGTATTGCCTTGGAGCCTGTCCTGGCACTCGCTCTGTAGACCAGGCTGGCCTCAAACTCACAGAGATCTACCTGTCTCTGCCTCCCGAGTGCTGGGATTAAACTGACTAGCTCTTTTAACTTAAACTAACCAGTTTCTCTTTATCTACTTTTTGCCTGGGGGCTTTTTACCTTTCTGTCTGTCTTACTTTCATTGCTTCTGCTGGCTGCTGGCTGCTGGCTGCCTGGCTTCTTGCCCCGGGGAAGGCCCTCATTCTCTCCTCCCATTCTTCTTTCTCTTGTTGTTTTTCCAGCCTCGATTCCTCCTGTTTAGTCTCTCTGACTGCCAGCCCCACCTGTTTTCTCTCTGCCTCGCTATTTGACCATCCAGCTCTGTATTAGACCAATCAGGCAGGCAAGGTGAAACAGATGTGTAACACAGCTTTATAGGGTTAATAAATGCAGTGTGAACAAATGTAACACATTCTTGCCTGGTTAAACAAATATTCCACAGCAGTCACCAATCTCTAAAGGAAAGTATTGTGCTTCGCCTTCTTGGGTTGGGCATGGTGGCACATGCTTATATCATCACAGCACCCAGAAGGCGCAGGCAGAGGGATCACCATGAGTTCCAGGTTATCCTGGGCTATGCTTACACAGTTCTTGTCTTTCTCGTGGGTGGGATAGGACTTCACACAGGAAGAGCACAAGTGTGATACCATGAACTGGTTACTCTCTGGTCTTCGCCATCAGTCCTTTCCCCATAACATCCTTTTCTTTTTCAAAGGTTTTCTTAATTATTTTTATTTTATGTATGCAGATGTTTGCCTTCATGTATGTATGTCTGTGTACCGCATGTGTGTGTGGTGCCTGCAGAGATTGGAAAAGGCACCGGATCTCAAAGTTCTGCACGGTTGCAAGTCCTCCATGTGGGTGCTGGGAATCGAACCTGGGTCCTCTGTAGGAACGAGTGCTCTGAACCGCTGAGCTGTCTCTCCAGCCCATTTCTTTGAACGCTGTATTTCTTTCCAAAGAAGAATGAAGAGGTGGAGGAGCAGCCACTTCTTCCAAGACACAAGTCAACACAAAATCATTGAAAACAGGACCCCAAATGGTGTTTTGAGTAGCACTGCCTGCCACTGTACATGAGTGACACAGCCCAATGTCCTCCATCGGGTGGATGAATGAACAATGTTTGCTGCCATCTGTCTTCTTGTCAATTCTCTAAACAGTCTGTACATGCTACTTTTTCTATCTCAGTTTTCCTTTTTGTTGTTGGTAGGTTTGAAAACTGCAGCCTTGAATGTATGTTTTTATATGCTCTACTACTAAGCTACACTCCCAATCCTGTATGTTATTGTTCTGATTAAACTGTAGCAAAATAGGGGGCTACAGAGATAGCTCACGTATTGCTCTTACAGAGGACCTGGGTTCAGTTCCCAGAACCCACCTCAGGTGGCTTACAACTGCCTATAACTCCAGCTCCAGGGGGTCAGACACCCTCCGGCTTCCATACCTGTATCTACGTAATTCACATAAAAACTCATGAAGGTGCACATACATGCATTTATATTAAAAATAAATAAATCTTAGCCAGGCAGGGGTATGCTTTTAATCCCAGTATTCAGGAGGCAGAGGCAGATGGATCTATGTGAGTTTGAGGTCAGCCTGATCTACAGAATGAGTTCCAGGACAACCAGGGTTATACAGAGAAACCCCGTCTCAAAAAAAAAAAAAAAAAAAAAGCCAAAAGATGCATAGCTATGAGCCTGGGTGTGGCTCAGCAGAGCCCACAGTGAGCCTTTGAGTAGGCTTGGGTTCTAAATTTAGCAAACCATTCCATTCCTACCTTCATCTGAACTTTGGAGATCATCTTTGAAGCCTGGGAAAAAACTTCCTGTTTCCATCTTTTCAAGGCATCAGTGTTACTCAAAAGCACAGAACCTGAGAAGAGGAAAGCAATATGGGTAACTGGTTATGGTTTTACAATGAACTCCCTCAGAATCTGTGAGGGTGTGAAGGATTAGATGACTCCACAGAACACCAAGAAACAAAACTCGTCTCCAAGCAAGCATGGTGAAGCAAACAACTAAACAGGTTCATTCTATTTGTTTATGCATGTCTCTCTGTGTGTGCCGGAGGACAGCCTGCAGGAGTCCATTCTCTCATTCCTTCCTTCGTTTTAAGTCTAGGAAGGGATAAACTCAGGTGGTTGGGCTTGCCGGAGGCACCCTCCAGGCTGAGCTATCACACTGCCCTTTGGAACACATTTATGCTGGATGGAGTAAGACACTTCTTAAAACACACATCTTGTCTACTGCTGACAAAGGCTCTCTGTTCCACGTCGCTGATGAATACTAAACAGCTGCCCTCCTGGTTCCTTCTCCGTTGATTCCCATTGTCTCTAGACTGTTATTCAGGGCATTCCCGCTAAACGGAAAGGCCCACCGCTTTTCTTTGGCTTTACATTTTTAGTTATTTGTATGGGGGTGTTTTAACTGCATGAATGTCTGTGCATCACATTTGTGTCTGGTGCTGAAGGATTCCAGAAGAGGGCATCAGATTCCCTGGGGACTGGATTGATTGAGGGTTGTGGGCTACCATGTGGGTGCTGGAAGAACAGCTAGTGTTGGCTGAGCCATCTCTCTACCTATCCCCTGCCCCCCCCCCCGCTTTCTCTTCACCTTTGAAAGTGCAGGGCCAGCAAGATTGCTTAGTGGGCAAAGCCTAAAAACGTGACTTTAATCTCCAAGACCTAGATGGAAAGTTATCCTCTGATCTCCATGCACGGCCTGCCCTAACCCCACCCAGCCAATACATAAGAATATTAGAGGCCGGGCGTTGGTGGCGCACGCCTTTAATCCCAGCACTCAGGAGGCAGAGGCAGGTGGATCTCTGTGAGTTCGAGGCCAGCCTGGTCTCCAGAGTGAGTGCCAGGACAGGCTCCAAAGCTACACAGAGAAACCCTGTCTCGAAAAAACAAAAACAAAAACAAAAAAAAAAAAACAAAAAGAAAGAAAGAAAGAAAGAAAGAATATTAGAGTGCAAATCTTGAAAGGAAGAATGGTTTCCTTTTGCTGTATGCCTGTAGGGATGGATGACAGAGAGGGTTAGATCAATTCTTCCTCCAAATTGAGATTATGGACCTGGGCATGGTGGGACACTGGGGAGGTTGAGGCAAGATATCAGGCATTGGACACTACTAACACAAAGAGAATTACAGTGATTTCAAGGCTAACCTAGTCTACAGAGTGAGGCACTGTTAAAAAGAAGAAGGGGGGTATGGCATGGCTGGAGAGATGGCTCAGCAGTCAAGAGTATCTGCTACTCTTCCAGAGAGTGTGAATTCAATATACTGGCCCCTCACGATGAAAGGAGAGAACTGACTCCAAGTTATCTGCTGACCTCCACACATGTGCCGTGGCAAGCATGCACTCTAGAGAGTCAAGCGCACCCACACACTTAGACACAAGTTGGAGAGCAGCCTATACTATAGAAGTCTTTATCTCAAAAAAAAAAAAAAAAAAAAAAAAAAAAAGTGTGCGTGAGTGCCCAGGTTTGGGAGTGAGTGCATTTCTATTTATTTAATTTGGTTTTTTTCAAGACAGGGTTTCTCTGTGTAGTCGTGGCTGTGTAGTCAAAGCTGGCTTCAAAATCACAGAGATCCACCTGCCTCTGCCCTCCCGAGTGCTGGGATTAAGGTATGCGCCACCACCGCCCGGCCAGAGCTGGATTTTATGGAGACATTTCCTCAACTGAGGCTCTTCCTCTCTGATGGCTCTAGCTGGGTCCCCGGGCTGACTGGTACAGCACAGAGGGAACCATGCTTCTGCACGGGGATCCAGACTTCATTACTTAGAGCTCCACGTCCCTGGGTGAGTTTACTCTTTCTTTCTCTACATCCTCATGTCTAAAATGGAGATGATGCTACTACTACTCATGTCCTTGGCTAGAGGTGTGTGACAGTCCAATCAATCTAACTGGGTATAGCAATGCACACCTACAGTCCCAGCACCGGGAAGGCAGAGAGACTCCTCCACCTTGCTTGCTTGCTTGTGGGTTGAAAGCGCCCCTAGGCTCCTGCTCATTCCTGCCTCTCTTTCCCAGACCCCTTTCCCTCTTTCCTAGAGGTGTGTGAGATGGTAATGGGCACTCCCTCTAACAGTGTTTTTACATGTAGTGTGTGTGTGTGTGTGTGTGTGTGTGTGTGTGTGTGTGTGTGTGTGTGTGTGTGTGTGTGCATGTGCACACTTGCATGTGCAGACTTGTTTGATCCTGGACCACAGAGTTTATGTGGAGATCAGACGACAACTTGCAAGAGTGAGTTAGTTCTCTCCCTCCACTGTGTGGATTTCCTGGGATCAAACTCAGTTTGGGCTTGGTGACAAGCCTTTACTGATAAGCCATCTCACTGGTTTCTTCCCTACCTCTCTACCCCACTCTACCCTTATCTCACTCCCAAACCTGGGCACTCACGCACACTTTTTTTTTTTTTTTTGAGATAAAGACTTCTATAGTATAGGCTGCTCTCCAACTTGTTACATGCCAGAGGCTGGCCTTGAACTCTTGTTCCTTCTTACTGCCTGGCACCCCACCCCAAACCTAGGATTATAGACAATGCAACACCATTCCCTGGTTTTGTCTTTTATGAAATTGATTCTAACTTCTGTATGTGGCCTGGAGGCTACCAGGGGGCAACTATCACTGGGCCTCACTGCCAGCCACGCCTTGAGCTGCAGCGTCTGCTAAAGCAGGAAAGGCTTGGACTGGCTGGGCAGGCTTTCCAGGCCCGAAAAGGGCAGCATGAAGCAGCTGCTGTCTCCTTGCTGAGGTAGGGCTGGTAGCCCAGGTGACTGGTGTGTGAACACATGCCCAGAGCTTGAGACACATACCAGAAATCTGGGACCAGCAGGAGAGATGGTGCTGAGACTTAGGGGGATTTTCCTTCTTGACCAGGAGAAGCCCAGTGAGAAAATAGGGGGAGAAGAGGTGAGAAGATGGGTATTGGCTCCTGCAAAGGTGGGTTTACTAATTTTTTTATTCTAATATATTTGTAATATCACACACACACACACACACACACACACACACACACACACACACACACTGCATGTAACCCTGCAAAGAGGGCATCAGATCCTATTATAGATGGTTTTGAACCACCATGTGGTTGCTGGGAATTGAACTCGGGACCTCTGGAAGAGTGACCAGTGCTCTTAACCTCTGAGCTAACTTTCAAGCCCCTAATTTATCTTTGTATTTGATGATGGTGGTGATGATGATAACAAGGAGAACAAGAACAGGTTCACCTGTAGCCGAGTCTGGCCCATAACTCATTATGTAACTGAAAATGACCTTGAATTTTTGATACTCCTGTTATATAACAGTCTCTTTTGAGATTGAATCATTCGCTCTTGCCTCAAGCTCTTTAAGCAGACAGGTAAACAACTCAAAATAGCTTCAGGAAGTCCCTGAAACCATCAGAGTCACTAGGCCCCTCTGTGAGACTTGGTTGGTCTAAACCTCTTGCAGGCTGCTGGTCTGGACTAAGAATCTTTGTAGATTTCTTGGGTGCAATGTGGGGAAGGCGCCACCAGTGGTGGCCATCTACTCCCTCAAGTGGAGTCCCCTTGCCCTGATTGATCAGGATAGAGCCATCTTGGTCTGGATGAATGAAGAGAAGACCAGACTTACCTGGGGTCTAAGTATGGGCTAAGGGTTCCTAAGAACAAGGATATTTTCCCACTCAGCAGGAATATAAAAGACCCTGACTCAGGGCTGGGTGTGTAGGCTAAGCAGGAGAATGCACCACCTTCACCTTCATGAAGCTCAGGCTTCCATTCCCAGTCATGCAAAAGCCTTTTCATGATGGTGCATTAAGGTAATCCCAACACTTGGAAGGTGGAATCAGGAGGATCAAGTTTAAGGTTGGAGAGGACAGGTGGCTCTGTGGCAAAGAAACAGACTGCCATTGCAGAGGACCCAAGTTCAGTTCCCAATGAAGGGACCTGCTCCCCTTTTGGCAGCCATAACAGCCGAACACGTGCTTGCCATAAACTTGCCTTGGTCACTTAGAGGTCAGATGCCTGTCTCGTGACAAGGAACCCATCAGAAGTTAGCTGGTGGCGCTATGCTTTATGACTCTGGGTGTGCTTTACGGACACAGCAATGACGTAGAGAGCATAGCAACCACCCTGGGAGGGCCTATGGACTATAACAACCAGTTGACCAATCAACACAGGGCAAGCCCTCCAAGCCTGGAGGCACACCAATCCTGAGCCTGTGCGTACCCCTAGACACTCCCCTTACGCTGTCCTATAAGATCTCTTGGGAAGCCCTAGGAGCCAGGGCCGTCTTTTCTAGCCATCCGCCATGGCGGGTGGGTGAAAGACCCGAGCTAACATGGGGTTAGCTCGTTAAATTACAATAAAGCCTCGTGCAGTTTGCAGCAAGCCTGGTGATTGGGGTGATCGCAGTCGTGGCCTGGGCTCCGGATACTTGAGTTTTTGGGGGTCTAACACCAACACTGGGCCACTCACAGCTATCTGTAACCCCAGCTGCTAGGAATCCAATGCCTTTGGCCTCCAGGGGGTTACCAGCACTTGTGTGCACATGCTAGCACACGGGCACAAACATGCACAAAGTTAAAAATGAAGTAAATCTTAGCCAGGCAGTGACGGTACACACCTATAATTGCTCTACTCGGGAGGCAGAGGCAGGTGGATCTCTGTGAGTTCAGGCCAGCCTGGTCTACAGAGTGAGTGCCAGTATAGACTCCAAAGCTACACAGAAAAACCCTGTCTCGAAAAACAAAACAAACAAACAAACAAAACAAGTCCCCCCCCCAAAAAAAAGAATAAGAAAAACTAATATAAAATAAATCTTTAAAAAAATAATAAGTTCAAGGAAATCCTTGACTACATGGGGAACTGGAACCAGCCTGGGCTACATAACACTGCTTCAATCAAGGATCCTTCCTAACCTTCTATGTCCTCCTTTGCTGTTCTTCTACCTCAAGAGGTCTTATCAGCAGGACAATGTCCTCCTGGTTGGACAGAGGAACCATCCCTTCAATCACCTATGTTTCCTCATGGAGGAGTGGGTAACAGCTGGAGCCAGGAAAACCTAACTCTCTTCCCCTGCTTTCCCCTTGGGTTGGGCCCAGGTCCAACCCTCCCTCCCTCAGCTTCAGACTCCCCTGCTCTCCGCCCTGGGTTCTCCCATGCTACTCACTCCCTAAAGCCACCAGTGAACCACGTGCTTGCTCCATCCCCAGGCTGGTGGGGGGGGGGTAGGGGTGGTGGTGGTGGTGGTGGTGGGGTGGTGGTGGTGGTTCCAAGTCCCAGGTGGAGCTTCTGAAGAAGCCACTGCAAACGGATCTAGGGAGGAGGTGTAATTTTGCTCTTTTGAGGTGCCTGGGACACTGTGGCATTTATGTGAGAAAGTGCAAAACTTTGAAAAATTAAAGCCCACAGAAGTGCTGTGCTTTTTCTCTAAGGCCAGTAAAAGGATTCCTGTGGAATCCAGAGACATCTGGAGTGCCATTCACTCATCCCTTCCTCAGGGTGAGCTCAGTTTTTCCTCCAGAGGGGAAGCCAAATGTTCCTGAAGGACAGCCTCTGTCTGTGTCATTATCCACTTCATGGCTGCCTTCAGCCATGTGGTCTCAGCATGGCTGGGGAGACAGGAGTGACCGGGAATAGAGCCCCATGCAGGCAGCCAACAGCCCAGGCCCTGGGGGTTTGAGTCCCACTCTCAGAGTGTCAGAGCCTTGTGACAAGCCCGTATCAAAGGCTTTCTACCGGGTGGGGATAGAGGCCTAGGAGTGGAGTCCAAAGGCTGTCTCCCTGTGCTTTGAGCTTCCTGTTCTTGGGAAAAGGAATATCTGCTACTGTGTTTCTTGCTAAACAGGCTGGCAACTGAGGAAAGCAGAGCAGCCATGAGGAAACCCTGAGGCAGGGAGACAGTGGGTGGACCTTCCAGAAGCTCGGCTCACCCACTGCCAGCATGCTGAAACCAACAGATATTTCTGAAACGCATTCCCCACCTGTTTTCATGTTTGCCCCATGGCCCCCACCTTCTCCCATGCTGAGGGACTGCGGGAATGATGCAGTGTGGGGTGATGTCTGCTATTACAGATGTGTTTACAGTGATCAAATGACACACCTCAGCTCTGGAAAATTTAAAAACAAAGAGAGACACAGAATTGAGATTAAAAAAAAAAGTTCTGTTACCCAATATGATAATATTATAACACATTTCCTTCTTTTTTCTGTCTACATGTATGCTTGGACGCCAGGAGAGGGCACCAGATTTAATTTCAGATGGTTGTGAGCCACCATGTAGTTGCTGGGAATTGAACTCAGGACCTTTGGAAGAGCAGCCAACCTCTGAGCCACCTCTCCAGCCCCCAACACATTTCCTTCTATTCTTGTTTGGTCCACTCTTTTTTTTTTTTTTTTTTTTTTTTTAAGTGGGAGGAGGGGGAGATGGCTCAGTGGTTAAGAGCACTGGCTGCTCTTTCAGAGGACCCAAGTTAGAGTCCAAGCACCCACATGGTGGCTCATAATCATTTGTAACTTCACTTCCAAGGGATATAACATCCTTCTCTGACCTCTCCAGGCACTGAAACACACATTAAAAACAAGTGGGGCAGGCAGTGGTGGCACAAGCCTTTAATCCCAGCACTGGGAAGGCAGAGGAGGAGGATCCCTGTGAGTTCAAAGCCAGCCTGGCCTACAGATCAAGTTCCAGAACAGCCAGGGCTGTTACACAGAGAAACCCTGTGTTGAAAAAAAAAGGGGGGGGGGGTGTTCTAGGGGACTGTGGTGATGAGATGGATGGCTCAGTGGGTAAGGAGATTGCTGCCAAGCCTGACTGCCTGAGTTTGATCCCCCACTCCTACAAGTTGTCCTCTGACCTCCATATATCTGATCCCAGTCTCAATCAGTCAGTGCAATAAAAACCAATCAAACAAACTTTATGTCGTGAGCATTTTTCCATGGGTGATATTCCCCTAAGAGATTTCTGGACCCAGGCAAAGTCAGCAGGCAGGCTGTGCCCCTCCTTCCAGGCTCCGAAGTGTGGGACCTTCACTGCCCAGGCTGAACACTGCCGGGGTCTTACCCCAGCCCGCTGCTCCTTTCCAGGTTCAGGCGGAGCTGGGAGCTGCCCATGCCAAGCTTCCTCCCATGGGCCCTTGGGAAGCTTTCCACGGCTTCAGCATCAACGGCACTTTTGTCGGCTCCACTTGGGGGAGAGGATTGGATAATCTGGTTTTTGTGTCCTTGATGGATCCAGCCCAAGTTCCAAAGATCCATGTACTTGCTCAGTTTCCCTAGATGGCCGGGCTCCAAGAACAACTCAGAAGCCAAGAAACCCAAATCCCTGCCTTGGCAGCCAAGATGGACAGGCTGTTTCTTCTCTCTCTCTCTCTCTCTCTCTCTCTCTCTCTCTCTCTCTCTCTCTGTCTGTCTGTCTGTCTGTCTTTCTCTCTCTCTCTGTGTGTGTGTGTGTAAGAAACATGTTACTGCATAGTTCCACAGTTTTCTTCCAGCTGTCATGAAATTTGACGACCTAGCCCTTCCCAGCTGACTGAGAGATAAGGAAGTAGATGTGAGTGACAGTGTTTAGTGGTTATCTCCATAGAAGACCTCCTTAGGGGCCAGTTCTTGCACAGAGTCCACTGTGGTTGAAGGTTTGGTCCACTGGGCAGCACTATTATAGGTAGTGTAAAGTTAGAGAGAATTTGTGGTGGCTCACACTGAGAAGGCAAGTGGCAACAAGACCGCTGTGAGATCAAGGTCAGCCTGGTGTATATAGGGAATTCCTGGCTAGGTTTGACTTTATGGAGGAAGAAAAAGAGAGGAGGGGGGGAGTGAGTAGGGGAATGAAGGGGAGGAAGAGGAGGAGGAAGAGGAGGGGGAGGAGGAGGAGGAGGAGAAGAAGAAGAAACACCAAACACAGGGGATTGAAGGACTTCATTCTCCCTCTGGCTTTCTGTATAAGATGTAACCACTTGCTTTCATGTTGTTTTTATTATTTTGTGACAGGGTCTCTCTGTTGTGCCCAGGCTATCCTGGAACTCACTATGTAGAACAGGTTATCCTTGAAATCATAGAGCTCTGACTGCCTCGGCCTCCCAACTTCCAGAAATGATCACTTGTTTTTAACCAAGCTATTATCAACTTGGGCCTCTGTTTGGTGCCCTCAGCTTCCCTCCCTGAATTCATGATCTTGGGTTTAGAACCTCCAGAATTGTGGCCAAGTAAGTTTGCTATCCTGAGGTGTAGAGGTGCAAGCCTGTGATCTCAGCATGGAGAAGCAGCAGCTTGGGAATCTTCAGTGCTAGCCTGGTCTAAACACTGAATCCCAGGGCAGTGTATCAAGGCCTGTCTTGGGCTAGAGAGATGGCTTAATGGTTAAGAGCACTGGCTGCTCTTCCAGAGGACCCAGAATCAATTCCAAGCACCCATATGGAAGCCCATAAACACCTGTAATTTCAGTCCCAGGAGATGCCCTCTTCGAGCCTCCTTGGGCACCAGGCACACATTTGGTGCACAGATATACATACAGGCAAAACACTCATACACACTTATAATAATAATCATAATAATTTTTAAAAAGATTTTATTTATTTATTATGTATACAACATTCTGCTTCCATGTATATCTGCACACCAGAAGAGGGCACCAGATCTCATTACATATGGTTGTGAGCCACTATGTGGTTGCTGGGAATTGAACTCAGGACTTCTGGAAGAGCAGCCAGTGCTTTTAACCTCTGAGCCATCTCTCCAGTCCCCATAATAAATTTTTTTTTCATAATAAAATTTTTAAAGAAAAAAATATTTATTCCGTTGTCTTCCCAGCCCCTATCAACCACTGTTATACTTTCAGACACACAAATAGTATTTTGAGAAAGGCCCGGGTATCCCTTGGCTGATTATCTAGTCAAGGCTGGCCTTGTCACTTCCCAAGTAGTTCAGGGATGACAGGCATGCACCACCATACCTGGTTTATAGTGCTGGACAATGAACCCAGGGCCTTGTGCACACTAAGAATTCTGCCAACAGATCAACATCCCTAGTCCCTAAGCTTTGTTTTTGTATTTTCAAGACAGGTTCTCACTATGTAACCATGGCTGTACTGGAACTCAATATGTAGACCAGGCTGGCCTCAAACTCACAGAGATGAGCTTGCCTCTGCCTCCCGAGTACTGGGATCAAAGGAATGTGCACCAATGGCTGACTCCCCAAGCCTTTTATAATTGAGGCATGAGTACCTCACCTAGTTTATTCCCATCCAACAACTTAATCTCTCTAGGGCAGTTTGAGACTCCTAGCAAACTTGAGAGTGGGGGAGGATATGAGGATTTCCCATCTGCCTCTTATCCTTGTGGACAACCACCCAGGAAGAGCATGTTGCCCAACAGGGAGTTCTGGTTACAACTGAGACCCCCACATGGACACCTCGGGGCCACCCAGAACCCAGTGAACAGGAATGTTCAGTCTTTGTGGCATTCACTCCAAGGGTTTGGAAGGCTGGATAATCCCCCACCATCTGACATCCAACAGAATTCTTTTCTAACCCAGAAAGCCCCTGCCCTTGCTTTATTCATCTAGGTCTCACCATTTTGCTGGGAAAACCTGCCTGGCCCACTCTTCCTTGGATCCTGGACTTGTATTGTTCTTTTCATAGGCTAAGGTAGAAATACAGTCACCATGCAAGCTAGGGACAGAAGCCCAGAAAGAGACAAAGCAAGCCTAAGCTAATGGCACACATGCTTGCCCTCTGTGGGATTTCTCTTCAGTGCTCTGTTCTCTTTTTCTTTCTTTCTTACTATATTTTTGCATTTGTTTTTTTATTATTTATTTATGTGTGCATGTGTGCCATGGGAGGCATGCAGGGGTGAGGGGACAACTTTTGGGAGTTACCAGGGATTGAACTCGAGTCTTTACAGTTGCAAAGCAAGAAAGCAATGCCTAACCTGTTAAGCCCAGCCCAGAGATAAAGATAAATCTTTAAAAAAAAAAAAAAAAGGGCTGTCATCATCCCCTAATGGATGGGGATGGGTTTGGAAGGCCACACTTCCCCATAGCTATTGGCAGTTAAAGGTTGTTGGGGAGAAGTCTAATTCCCCAGTCCAGTAGCCACTGATAAATTTGCTTGAGGAAATAACTACTGCTAACTCATGTTTGTGCAGTGACTCTAAGTGAAAAAGCAGACCACAAAAAACAAAAACGGACAACAAAAGAAAAAAAAAAAAAAAAAAAAAACGATGGCAAAGCCATAGAAACCTAAGAACTGGGTATGATGGCATATGTTTGTAACCTCAGTACTTAGTGTTGGCAATCTGTGCTCTGGTCTCATGATGGGATATGTCCTTCTGTATATATGTTTCTTTTATTGGTTGATGAATAAAACACTGATTGTCCAGTAGAGGCAGGAAGATAGGCGGGACTAGGAGACGAAAAGAATTCTAGGGAGAGAGGCAAGAGAAGTGATGAGAGCCGAGGTAGAGACTGGGAGGACAGGACGCACCAGGCTTTCTCTGCTAAGATAAGGCCATGTGGAAACACATAGATTAATAGGAATGGGTTAATAATTAGGAGAGAGCTGGCCAGTAAAAAGCCGTAGCCATTGGCCAACAGTTCTTATAATTAATATAGTGTCCGTGTGTTTCTTTGGGGTGAATAGGCTACGGTACCAGGCTGGAAAGAAACTCCAGCAACAGTCTCACTCCGCCATTCCAAACCCTACCTAGAAGTTTAGCTGGGAACTCTGCTTCTGCCCCACCTCTCTCTCTCCAGACCTGGCCTTCAGAAAGCCCACTATTGGCAGCTCCCCCACCCCCCTCCAACTGCTGAAGACCACGCCTACAGGCTATTTAAGACCCTGTTCCGGGTGTGGAGAGATGCCTCAGAGGTTAAGAGCACTGGCTGTTCTTCCAGAGGTCCTGAGTTCAATACCAGCAATCACATGGTGGCTCGCAACCATCTTATAATGAGGTTTGGGGCCCTCTTCTAGGATGTAGGCATACATTCCAGAACACTGAATACATAATAAATAAATAAATCTTTCTTTTAAAGATTTTATTTATTTATAATGTATACAACATTCTGCTTCCATGTGTATCTGCACACCAGAAGAGGGCACCAGATCTCATAACTGATGGTTGTGAGCCACCATGTGGTTGCTGGAAATTGAACTCAGGACCCCTGGAAGAGTAGTCAGTGCTCTTAACCTCTGAGCCATCTTTCCAGCCCAAATAAATAAATCTTAAAAAAAAAAAAAAATCCTAGACCTGCCACGTGATTTCTTTCCTGCCTTTCCCAAGAATCACCCAGGAATTGCTGTGCTCTGTTTATTAAACCTTGTCTTATTAATTTGGCTGGATTTAGCTTATTGCATCTGTGGAGCAACCTACAGCCAGGGATTTTCAAAAT
This sequence comes from Cricetulus griseus, assembly GCF_003668045.3. Lineage (NCBI taxonomy): Eukaryota > Metazoa > Chordata > Mammalia > Rodentia > Cricetidae > Cricetulus > Cricetulus griseus. The sequence continues at coordinate 120,505,183 of NC_048600.1, forward strand.
ACTTATCACTTAGCAGGTAGGGGATGGAGGATTTAGTGTTCAAGAGCCAGCCTTAGCTAAGCTGCAAGTTCAAAACCAACCTGGGCTACATGCAACCCATCTCAATTAGAAATAGTATTTTTGGCCAGGTGGTGTTGGTGGTGCACACCTTTAATCCCAGCACTTGGGAGGCAGAAGTATATGGATCTTTGTGAATTCGAGGCCAGCCTGGTCTACAGAGTGAGTTTTAGGACAGCCAGGGCCACACAGAGAAACCCTGTCTAGACAAAAAGAAAGAAAAGAAAAAAAAATTAGTACTTTTGGAAAATGAAAGTAGGAGAGGGCCAGGTCTGAAGGAAAAGGGGTTCAGTGGAAGGGGAGGAGGCTATGGGGGGGCATTATATATGCAGGATGGCTCAGTGATTAAGGGCACTGTAGCTCTTGCAGAGGAGCCTAGTTCAGTTCCCAGCATCTACATTGGGCAGTTCCTAACAGAAAAGGAGCCAGGCATGGTGGCACATGCACACTGAGGGTAGAGGCAGGTAGATCTCTGGGAGTTCAAAGCCAGCCTGGTCAACAGAACGAGTTCCAGGATAGCCAGGGCTACATAGTAAGACCTTGTTTCAAACAAACAAAAACAACAAAACAAAAACAAAAAAGAGGAGACTTATTGAGTGTGGCCACATTGGGAACAGGGACAAAGAGATCTAGTGACCGCCCCCCAAGTCCATCTTTGGGGTCCAGAGGTGAGGGAGAGATTAAGCCAAAAGCAAGAAATATGCCTAAAGTGAGGTGAGGTTCCTGTCCACCATTGTCTCAGCCCCTAGTCTCTCTGGCAAGATCATCAGATGAGATGTCAACTTTTCCCCAGGAGACAAGTTTACTCCTCTAGTGGCTCCCAGGGCCCCATCTCTCTCCGCAGGAGATTTCCAGGATGGGGGCAGGGGATTCTAATTCTTCAAATAGTCTGATAGCCAAGGAGGAACACACCATTTCTTTAGAATGTTTCTATTTCTGCTACACAAACCAGTTACAGTTTCCCGGGACCTTGATTGTTCTCTAACCCCCCTCCCCACCCACTTTGTTCTGAAGGCTCTTCCGTTCCCTCAAATGTCGATTAGATAAGCATTCAACACCCTTCTGGAGTCGTCTCTGACCACAGCATGGAGAGCTGTGAGGCTCTTGGCAGAAACCCTCCTCCAGCTCTTTGCCCCTGCATTGGTTTTCAATGGCCGTTCAAGCCAAGAGATAGTTACTGTGTAAGTCATCTGTTCTCAACCTGTGGGTCTCGACCCCTTGGAGACCATCGGAAAACACAGACATTTTACACTATCATCCATTTATAGCAGTAGCAAAATTACAGTTATGAAGCAGCAACGGAAGTAATTTATGGTTGGGGTCACCACGGAATTGTATTAAAGAATCATTAGCCTCAGTTTCTAGAAGTTAGCTAACTTCACTTCCTGGGGCTTTCCCAGACTTGGGTGGGGTAGGGCATGGATGCTGGAGTAAAATCAAAGTTTTCACTCTAGTCTGGGTGAGCCGAACTTGCATTCTATTAAGACTCAAAAGGAGCTAGCCCTCAATTGGGGGTGTACCTTAGTGCTTGAGCACTGTCCTAGCAGGGGGAGAGAGGCCTTCCTAGCAATATGGACCTTTCAGAGATCATGGCAAGTCAAGGTAAGGTTGTGAGTGAGGAAGATATGCCTGTGTTTATGGCAGCAGAGTCAAAGCCACGTTGATAACAAGAATACATACCTCTTTGTTGTCCCAATAGGAGAGGGTTTGGGGAGAAAAGCAACCAAAGCAAAGAATGTTTGATCCTAAATATTCTAGGGCAAACAAACCCAAACCCCAGGAAAGCCCCTACCTGAAGCCTTCTCCTCATCTTTGAAATAATAGCTCCCCCTTTACATCTCCCTGGGAGCCTGGGAGCACTAGAGGTCCACAGAGCAAAGCCATCAACACCCCTTGACATCAGAGGCTTGGGAAATCTGCAAGACAGTGAGAAGGGTGGGAATGGAGGCTTGCTGATTTCTGTGGGGGAGGGGCGAGCAAGGGGAGGAGGCTTAAGGGTTAGGACAGTCTATGGGAGATTCTCTTCCCAGGACGTCAGAGAATCCTCTAGACACTCTGAATTATCAATGGGGAAAAATGGAATTATATTCTTAATTCCATTTATTCATTTACTATTATCGTGGGGGGTGGCACATGGGGCATTATGCCAGTGTGAAAGTCACTTGGCAGCTTTGGGAATCCTTCCTTGCCCTCCACCTTAACATGGGTTCTGGGGATGAACTCAGGTCATTAGGACTGTGTTGTGAGCCACTCCAGCTGCTATGCCACCTCCTAGACCTTGTGTTCACAGCTGGACTCAGATTTCACACAGAGCTAACCGGGCAGCTTTCCTTTCTGGAGTTCAGAGTAAGGAGAAATGTCACAGGACTAAACCTCTGATCTCCTAGCGAGCAACAAAAACACTCCTAAGTGCCCGAGATGAGCACTTTGAAGGACCAGAGACAAAGCCAGAGAGTCTTTGGAACATCAAGCCCTGGTTGGGAGATGGAGCTCAGAAAGATAAAGATCTTTACCAAAGATACTTGATAAAGGCAAGAATTTTGATGGAATGACTTGCTTAGAAATCCTCACCGTAGCCTAGCAGAGGTGGCACACACTCTTTAATTCCAGCACTTGGGAGGCAGAGGCAGGTGGATCTCTGAGTGCAAGGCCAGCCTGGGCTACAGAGTGAGTTCTAGGACAGCCAGGACCACACAGAGAAATGCTGTCTTGAACAAACAAAGAAAGAAAGAAATCCTCATTGTGGACCTGCAAGATGGCATTACAGACAGGAGCTTGTCTCTAATCCTGAATGACTTAGTTCTATCCCTGGGGCCCATAGGGTGGAAGGAGAGAACCAATTCTCACAAGTTATTTTTTACTTACACACACACACATACACACACACACGGGGGGGGTGTGTGTTAATAAACAAATGTCTTTAAAAATCAATTATTACTGAAATTATATGATTGTTGGATTTTTGGATCTTCCTTTATGTTTAGTGACAATATAACAAAACACTGTTGCTTATATATCCAGTGGAGTTAGTTTCTAGATTGATTTATTAGAGTTCTCCAGACCAACAGAATCAATAAGAGATATGTACAAAAAGAGATTATGGAAACCAGGAGGGTTTGTCCTTCAGTTTGGTTCAGAGAATCAGAAAAATCAACTCAAAATAGTTCATAGCCCTAATTGTGAGAGCTAGATTATTAAACTCTGTAAAATAATTTTTTTTCTTCAGAGGCAAGGGCTCTCTGTATAACAGTCCCAGCTGTCCTGGAACTCCGGCTAGACCAGGCTGGCCTTGAACTCACAGAGAACTGTCTGCCTCTGTTTCCCAAGTGTTGGGATTAAAAGCTGTATGGTCCAGCCGATTTATCTGGTCCATGCTTGAAAAGAGGAGTGTGGGTTGAGGAACTGAACTCTAGTCCTCTGGAAGAGTAGCCAATGCCCTTAACTGCTGAGCCATCTCTTCAAGCCTCACATTTCCCAGTAATGATTGCATGTGTGTGCATGATGCATGGGTGTGGGGTAAATGTGCTAGAGCATGGGTCTGGACGGCTGAGGACAACTGTGTGGGGAGGTTCTTTCCTTCCACACTTATTTAGTTTTTCCAGACAGGGTTTCTCTGTGTAGCTTTGGAGCCTATCCTGGCACTTGCTCTGGAGACCAGGCTGGCCTCGAACTCACAGAGATCCACCTGCCTCTGCCTCCCGAGTGCTGGGATTAAAGGCGTGAGCCACCACCTCTCGGCTTTTTGTTTATTTATTTATTTATTTATTTATTTATTTATTTATTTATTATGTGTACAGTGTTCTGCCTGCATGTATGCCTGCACTCCAGAAAAGGGCACCAGATCTCATTATAGATGGTTGTGAGCCACTATGTGGTTGCTGGGAATTGAACTCAGAGGACCTCTGCAGGAGCAGCCAGTGCTCTTAACCTCTAAGCCATTTCTATCTAGCCACACACCCCCTTTTTTTTTTTGAGACAGGATTTCTCTGTGTAGCAGCTCTAGCTGTCCTGGATTTTGCTCTGTAGATTAGTCTGGCCTCGAACTCGCAGAGATCTGCCTGCCTTTGCCTGAACTGGCCTTCCCCTTTAATCAGATTGATGACTACCTTAATTTTCATCATAGAACCTTCATCCAGCAACAGATAGAAGCAGCTTCAGAGACCACAGCTAGGCACTGCTCGGGGCTCCTGGGGTCCTGTCAAAGAGAGGGAGGAGCTATAGTATTAGCAAAGGGATGAAGACCATGATGGGGAAATCCACAGAAACAGCTGAGCTAATGGGAGCTCACTGACTCTGGACTGACAGCTGGAGAACCTACATAGGACTGAACTAGACCCTCTGAATGTGGGTGACTGTTTATGGGGCCACTGGCAGTGGGACCAGGATTTATCCCTAGTGCATGAACTGGCTTTTTGGAGCCCATTCCCTATGAAGGGATACCTTGCTCAGCCTAGATACAACGGAGAGGGCCCTGTATCTAGACTTTGTTGACTCCCCCTGGGAGGCCTCACCATCTCTGAGGAGTGAATGAGAGGTGGGAGAATCGGAGGATCGGGAGGAGGGTACTAGGATTGGTGTGTAAAATAAAAAGTTTTTTTTTTTTTTTTTTTTGGAGATAGGGTTTCTTGGTGAAACAGTCCTGGCTGTCCTGGAACTAACTTTTTGGACCAGGCTGGCCTTGAACTCACAGAAATCTGCCTGCCTCCACCTCCAAAGTGCTGGGATTAAAGGTGTATGTCACTAACTTCTGGCTGTAAACAATTTTTTTTCTCTTCCTTTCTTCCTTTCTTCCTTCCTTCTTTTCTTTCTTTTTTTTTTTTTTTTTTTTTTTTTTTTTTTTTTTTTTTGGTTTTTCCAGACAGGGTTTCTCTGTGTAGCTTTGGAGCCTATCCTGGCACTCGCTCTGGAGACCAGGCTGGCCTCGAACTCACAGAGATCCGCCTGCCTCTGCCTCCCAAGTGTTGGGATTAAAGACATGTGCTATCACTGCCCAGCAAAAATAAAAAAAAAATAAAAATAAATTTCTAAAGAACTCAAATAACGGGATACAAAAGGTAAAGAGTAAGGAAAGAAAGACATAGAGAAAGCACGAAGACCTGATGAGATACCATGTCACACACAGAAGAATGACTATGGAAAGAAGAAAGAAGTAAAGACAATAGCAAGGCTGGAGGGATGATTCCCTGGTTAAGAGTACAGAGGACCAGAATTCAGTTCCTACTAGTTATATTAGGTGGCTCACAAACACCTGCAAGTCCAGTTCCAGGGGATCTGAAGCACTCTGGCTTCCAAGAATACCTTCTCCCACCCTGCACAAACATATAAACTCAGGTTCACACATTCAAAACACAAAAAAAAAAAAAAAAAAAAAAAAAAAGAAAGAAAAAGAAAAAAAATAGGTGAGCATAATGAAACATGCTCATAATCCCAGCAGTTGGGAATTGGAGGTAGGCAGATTGTCTGCCAGGTCAAGGCCAGGGTGCTGGTTGGTGTTTTTGTTGAGTGGACACAAGCTGGAGTCATCTGGGAAGGGGGAGCCTCGGCTGAGAAACTTGCCTCCATCGGACCAGCCTGTGGGCAAACCTATAGGACATTTTATTGGTTGACATTTGGCACAGAAGGGCCCAGTCCTCTGTTGGCAGTGACATCCATGGGCAGCTGGTCCTGGGGTGTCTAAGAAAGCAGACTGAGCAAGCCAGGAGGAGCAAGGCAGTAAGCAGCACTCATCCATGGCCTCTGCTTTAGTTCCTGACTTTACTCACGGATGCACCGTGATTGGGACATGGGAGCCAAATGAACCCTTTTCTATCAGAACTGCTGTGGAAAGTAAGCTAATACAGCCTGCCCTCATCTACATAATGAGTTCCAGACCAGCCAGAGCTTCACAGAGAGACCCTTTCCCAAAAACAAAACAAAAAAACCCCCGAGACCAGCCTGGTCTACAGAGTGAGCTCCAGGACAGCCTCCAAAGCTACAGAGAAATCCTGTCTGGAAGCTCTCCCTTACCCCCCAAAAGAAGAAAAAGAAAAACAAAACAAAGCACAAATTGGTGAGCCTGTAGAAAGGTAGAACCCGAAATCTCTGTCAGTTGGAATGTAGTTTGTGTAATCACTGTAGAGAATAGTTGGGCAATGTCTCAAATTATTAAACATAAATTGCCACATAACCCAGCTCTTCCACTCCCAGAGAACTGAAATTGCATGTTCATACAGACTCTTGAGGACTGTTCAAGGCAGCATGAGCCACACAACCACAGCCAGAGAGCAACAGCCACCCAGCTGCCCATCAGCTGTAGGTGGACAAACACAGCAGTGCCATCTCTATACAGGATGCACTGTTTAGTGGGGGGCACTACAACACGGATGGCCTTACTAACTTCAGGCTTGCATGGGGGGGTTGCTTATCATATGAGAGGCTCTGTATCACCATAAACCAACTAGCTGACAAACAGAACATTAGGTTCAGAGAAAGGAGCTGGTCACAACAGACACAGTTCTAGGATTCCGTTTAGGAAAGGTAGCTCTGGGAGAGACAGAAAGCAAGCAAGGATGAAGGTCAGATCACTGAGGTGGCATGCTGGCTCTACTTCTGGAGGCCTTGGGTTGATCCCCAGCACACTGGAAGATTAATGGTTGTCAGGTACTGGAGAAAGAATGGGAGTGATCTTAAATGAGCACAAGGTGTGATGGCTGTTCTTGGTTGTCAGCTTGACTGTATCTGGAATGAACTACAATCCAGAGATGGTGGGCACACCTGTGTTCCAGATCTTGCGGCTGGAAGACACAGACTTTTGATCCAGATCTTGAGGTGGGGAGGCACACCTTTAATCTGGGCCACACTTCGTGCTGGAATACTGTATAAGAACAACAGGGAGGGGAGGGAAGGTTCGTTCTTCTCTTCGACTGCTGCTTCCCCTGACCTTTTGGCTCATCCATTCCTTCACTGGCACCAGAGCCTACTTTGGATTCCAGCATATACAGAAGACCAGTGGAGACACCAGCCTATCGGGACTGAGCGCCTTCTGGATTCTTGGACTTCCCATTCAAAGCTAGCCATTGTGGACTCAGCCCATAAGTCATTCCAATTAATTCCTAAGTTCTGTGACTGTAGAGAACCCTAACCAATACATGAGGTTTCTTTTGAATATACTATGATTTAGAGGCAAATTTTGTTTTTATTATATTTTGTTTGTGAGCACATGTGCCACAGAACATGGGTACTATATTGCACATGTGGAGGTCAGAGGACAACTTATGGGAGCCAGGAGTCAGTTCTCTCTCTCTCTACTATGTGGGCCACAGGAATTGAACTCAGGCAGTCAGGCTTGGCAGCAAGCACCCTTACCACCGAGTCATCTCAATTCCAGCACCACCCCTGCTTTTAACACAAAGACACAAAGCCTTCCTTCTTTCTTTCCTTCCTTCCTTCCTTCCTTCCTTCCTTCCTTCCTTCCTTCCTTCCTTTCCTTCCTTCCTTCCTTCCTTCCTTCCTTCTTCTTTCTTTCTTTTTCTTTCTTTCTTTCTTTCTTTCTTTCTTTCTTTCTTTCTGGGACAGGGTTTTTCTGTGTAGCTCTAGCTGTCCTGGAACTTTCTCTGAGACCAGACTGGCCTTGAACTCATTGATCTGCCTACCTCTGCCTCCTGAGTGCTGGGATTAAAAGCATGTGCCTGGGTTTACACAGGATATTAATATCTAGGTCAGAATGGCTTAAAATTTACTTTGAAGACCCCGATGGTATTAGACTCACATTGTTTGTTAGGCTTGGTGCTAAGTATCTTACCCTCCTGAGCAACCTTGTTGGCTTGAATTGAGTGAGTACTTCAAAGTAAATTCAGCACAAGACTAGTGTGTCTTCAGTTTTGAAAAAGTAGGTCGGGCCAGTCGGCGGTGGCACACGCCTTTGATCCCAGCACTTGGGAGGCAGAGGCAGGTGGATCTCTGAGTTCTAGACCAGCCTGATGTATAAGAGCTAGTTCCAGGACAGCCTCCAAAGCCACAGAGAAACTCTGTCTCTGGAAAAAAAAAAAAGAAAGAAAGAAAGAAAGAAAGAAAGAAAGAAAGAGTAGGTCTGATTAGCTAAGGGATATCTGTCCTGATATAAAGTATATGAAACTTGTTCGAAACTTAAAAAACTCTAGTGGGGGCTCAGTGGTGGTGGTACATGCCTTCAATCCCAGACTCTGGAGGCAGAGGCCGGAGGATCTCTATGAGTCTAAGTCCAACCTGATCTGCAAATCAAGTTCCAGGACAACCAGAGCTGTTACACACAGAAACTCTTTCAGGGTTTATCTGTATAAATTCACATAAAGATCATCAATGCTTGCCAAATAGTGTTTGAAGGATGAAGCACTAACAGGTTGCTTCCAGTTTCAAAGTAGTTCCCCACAAAGCACTTGCCCCCCCCCCACCTTTTTTTTAATTTATTTATTAGTTCTAGTTAGGGAACAAGCTTGTTTCACATGTAAGTCCCTTCTCCCTCTTCCTCCCCTCACTCCCATCCCTCCTCCCCCACCCCCAGCCTACCCCCACTCCATCCACCCAACACTCCCGGGCCCTCAATGGGGGCTCTGCAAAGTCCACCACATCTTCCTGTGCTGGTCCTAGCATTTGCACCTTTTAACTTTATTTTTTCTTTTCATTATGCTGGGAATGGAACCCAGGGGCCTCCGACATGCTAGGCAAGCACCCTAATACTGAGTTGTAACCTCAATCCCTTACTGTTACAAAGAGAAAAATAGCAACTTTGCAGTGTGTGTGTGTGTGTGGGGGAGGGAAGATGGTGCAGACACCATCTTGACCAGTGATCTAAGTTCCCACAGGACAAACGGACATAGGTTGCCTCCTCCGAGGATGCCTGGAGGCTGGCTTTGTGTTCCTGAGGGAGTACCCCTGTCCCTCAACGCATAATCGGGACAGAAGTATCAGATGTTCCTAGTGGGAACAAAAGACACTCCTCCAAAATCTCAAGGCTGGGAATGGGAGGAAGAGAAAGAAACCCTTGCAGATAGTGGAGGGGGAAAAAGCAAGGAGAAGGGCCTGGAATATAACCGAGTGAGAGTCCTCACTGCAGCACACACAAGCCTGGGGTTTGGTCTTCAGAAACAAGGACAGCAGGGTCACCGATCGCAGAGGATATTGGTGCCAAGGCAGCAACTGGCAAAGTCTGAAAACCGTCTATGAGTGAGTGAACTGTATTGCATCAGGATTCATTTCCTGATTTTAAGATTTCATTGTAATGAGAGGGTTTGGGGGCGTGTGGTGGTAGAGGCAGGGGAATTTCTGTGAGTTCTAGGCTAACCTGGACTACACAGTGACTTCTGGGCTGGGGCTACATAGTTGAGACACTGTCTTTAAACAAACAAACCCTTTAAATAAACAAAAAGCATGATTTGGAGTCCTTAGAATTTCTCACCTTAGCCAGGTGTGGCTCACACGCTGTCCAAGTCACTCAAGAGAACTAGGCTCACTCCACCTGGCCAGTGAGTTCCCGGCCAGTGATGGAGGCATCGAGACAACCAGTTTTGAAAAACAACAAACAAATGAAAAAAAAATTCTACTTTATCTTTTTTTTTTTTTTTTTTTAACTATCCTGGGCCTTACGACTTTTGCATGGGTTAGGTGTATTTTATTTATATTCAAAATGACTTTGTAAATCCCATTATCTTAGAATGTATATCTGGCTGCATGAACTTTTCTTCTTCTTCTTCTTCTTCTTCTTCTTCTTCTTCTTCTTCTTCTTCTTCTTCTTCTTCTTTTTTAATTTAGCTGTATGCATTTCAGAAATAATAATGGCTCTTTCTTTCTTTTTGCTTTTCCTTTGGTTTTTCCGAGACAGGGTTTCTCTGTGTAGCTTTGGAGCCTAGCCTGGCACTGGCTTTGGAGACCAGGCTGGCCTCGATCCACCTGCCTCTGCCTCCGGAGTCATGGGATTAAAGGCATGCGCCATGTGGCTCTTCCTTTTTTTGTTGAGATAAGCTCTAATGTAGCCCATGCTGGCCTTAAACTTGGCTGTGTAACTGAACGGCTCCTCCTGCCTCCTGCTCTCTGCTCTCGGTGCTGGCATCCGGCATGTACAGCACCTCACCTGCTTGAGCCTGGTTTTCTGAGGGGGAATTGAACCCAGGGCTTGAGCAAGCCAGATGCTCTATCCACTCACCAGCAGCCCCAGCCCCCACACTAGTTTTTGAAACAACTCTTTGTTCTAGGGCAATGTCTTTATTGCTGCAACCTGTCAACTGAGTTCTAGCTGGAAAACAGGGGAGAAGAAAATGACTTTTGAGGTGTGCAACAAATTTGTATTCTAATACAAGTTAAATTAGGGTAATCTCTGTGTGGTCTGTCTGTCTGAAGGTCTGTGTGTGTAGCTGAGAGGACTCTTCTTCAATACATTTCTACGTTTTTGGTTTTTTTTTTTTTAAATATTTATTTCCTTTTTTATGGGGTTGGAGCATGCAATACTGTGCAATGTGCAGGTCAGAGAACAACTTGAGGGAATGGTTCTCTTCTTCACCCAGGGATGGAACTTAAATTGTCAACTTTGCCTCCAAGTACCCTCGCCCACTGAGTCACCTTGGAGGCCCCACCTTGTTATTTTTATTTCGCACGTATAGCTGTTTTGCCTGCATATGTGTCTGTAGCATTTATGCTTGGTTCCTCTGGAAACCAGAAAAGGGTGTGAGATCTCTTGGGACTGAAGTTGTAGGTGGTTGTGAACTGCCATGCAGAGGCTGGAAATCAAACCTGGGTCCATTTTTTGAGACCAAGTCTCTCACTCAACCTGGAGCTTGCTCTTTGTTTGACCAATGGACTAGTGAGCTCCTGGGATTTGTTTGAGTGTACCTCCAAACCCCAGGGGTTACAGGCATCATCTTCCACCCCTGCTTTTCTCCTGGGTGCTAGGGATCTGAACTTAGGTCTCCAGGCTTGCACAGCAAGCCCTCTACCCACTGAGCCATCTCCAAAGCCTTTTCATTGGGAAAATCTCAGTTATGACTTAAGTGGCAGTATTGGGACCACCTGAAGGCCTAAAGGATGTAAGATCCGGGGTTGGGGAGCTGAGGAGACAGGAGGTGTGTTCGGCGAGGAGAAAATGGAGCATCTGTAAGGATGCTCTGTAAAATAGAAATGAAAGATAAGAAGCCTGGGTAAACCAGGGATGGTGACACATACCTCTAAGCCCAGTACTCAGGATTGGTCATGGGTGGGAGACAGCCTGAGGTACCTAGTGAGAACCTGTCTCAAAATAATGATGATGATGACGATGATGATTCAAGCAATGGGTCAGAACAGAGGTTTTTCCAACTTCTTGAGACTCCTGCTGAACAGGGTTAAGGGAAGCGAAGGAGAAGCAGCCGGTGAGGCAGAGAGGAGGAGAGGGCTGTCCTGGTTCCATTTCTGTTGTGATAAAATAGCCCCAACAAAAAGCAAGTTAAGGGAGAAAGTTTATTTTATTTAGCTCAAAATCCCAGGTGGTGGTACATGCCTTTAGCACTTGGGAGGCAGAGTCAGGAGGATCTCTGAGTTCGAAGCCAGCCTGGTCTTACCAAGCAAGTTCCAGAACAGCCAGGGTAACTACACAGAGAAACCCTGTCTTCAAGAACCAAAAACCAAAACCAAAACCAAAACCAACCAACCAACCAAACAAACAAAACAAAAGGAAGAAAGAAAGAAAGGAAGGAAGAAAGAAAGAAAGGAAGGAAGGAAGTGAGGTCGAGGCAGGAGAAGCATGAGTAGCTGACCACATCACATCCATAGTGAGGAGCTGAGACAGTGAATGCATGCTTAGGGCTCAGCCAGCTTTCTTTACACTCCTACAGTCCAGAGGCCCAACCCAGAGAATGGTGGTCCCCCCCACATGCCCACAAGCCAGGCTGATATTGATGATTCGTCATGGGGGCTTCGTTTCCAGGTAATTCTAGGTTGTGTCCAGTTGACAATTAAATCTAACCATCACAGGGGCCAAGCTGGGGACAGACCAGAAATAGCAACAGAACCGGGAAGGCTCAGGGCTGCTCAGGTTTGCTTTGTGCTAGCCCTGGTCCCTGGGCCGGGAGCTTTTTCCTAAGCTCTCTAAGGAGAGTTCTAGCAAGGACAGCTTTATTTGATGTAAAAGAGAGAGAGAAAAAAACCCAACATCATACACTTCTCTTGGTTATTTGTAGTGTTAGAGACTCGTTAGTTCAAATAGAGCCTTCATATAACTCAATCAGGCGAGTGAACATGCTTCAAGGGCCAGAAGGAAGAAGAGAAAGGCTGCACTGAAAAGAAGTGGGCACAGAGGAATTTTAATAACTACTGATAAATCAGCTGATGGTTCTGGTCTGTCTTCTGGGCCACCAGGACTCACTATTATGTGACGGTCTATTGTTATGGTTCAGAGGAGGTCTGGTGATTGCTGTGCAAGCTGCTCAAAAGACTTTTGTGTCAGTAAATTTGCTTGCATTTCTTTTCTTTCTTCTTTTGACTGGGGAGATGACTCCATGGGTAAAGCACCTGCTGTGAGGACCTGGGTTCAGATCCCTGGCACCCACGTTTAAGGCAGAGCATGGCTGTCATTTGTAATCCCAGTGCTGAGGAAAAATCCTGGAGCTTGCTGGTCAGTTGTTTTAGCTGGATTAGCAAACTGTGGGTTCAGGGAGAGACCCTGATGCAAAAAAAAAAAAAAAAAAAAAAAAAAAAAAAAAAAAAAAAGCAAAGCAATAGAGGAAGACACTGTGTATCAGTCCTGGCCTCCACATACACTCATACACATTTGTTCTACATGAACACAAAACAGGCACATACATCATCCACCCACTCCCACATAAAATGTGTGTTTTAAAAATCCTGCTTTTTGCAGGCCAGTGGTGGTGGTGGTGATAGAGGCTCGCGCCTTTAATCCCAGCATCAGGAGGCAGAAGCAGGCAAATCTCTCGGTGCCAGGACAGTCTGAGTTACAGGGAAACACTGTCTTAAAACAAACAATCCTACTTTGCCAAGTCTGGCTACATGATAAACTCCAGGACAGCCAGGACTACATAGAGAGACCCTGTCTCAAAGAATAAGTCAAGGGATTGGAGAGATGACTCAGCGGTTAAGAGCACTGGCTGGGCTGCTCTTCCAGAAGACCTGAGTTCAATTCCCAGCAACCACATGGCAGCTCACAACTGCCAGTAACTCCAAGATCTCACACCCTCACACATACATGCAGGCAAGGCACCAATGTGCATAAAAATAAGAATAAATGAATTATTATTATTATTATTATTATTATTATTATTATTATTATTTTGGGTTTTTTTGAGACAGGGTTTCTCTGTGTAGCTTTTGGAGCCTATCCTGGCACTCGCTCTGGAGACCAGGCTGGCCTTGAACTTACAGAGATCTGTCTGCCTCTGCCTCCCTAGTGCTGGGGCTGGGATTAAAGGCATGCGCCACCAACGCCCGGCTTGAATTATTTAAAAAAATAAATAAAAACAAAGAGCCAAATGGTAGTTCAGTGGGGAGACAGAGGCAGGAAGATCTAGTTTGAGGCCAGCCTGGTCTACAGAATAAGTTCCAGGACAGCCAGAAAAAGCCCTGTCTTGGAAAACAAAATGCAATAACAACAAAAACTGCCTTGAGGGCTGGAGGGATAGCTCATCAGTTAAGAACACTTGTTGCTCTCGCAGAGGTCCTGGGTTCAGTTTCCAGCATCCACAAGATTCACAGCTGTCAGCCAGGCGCTGGTGGCACACACCTTTAATTCCAGCCCTCGGAAGCAGAGGCAGGCGGATCTCTGTGAGTTTGAGACCAGCCTGGTCTACAAGAGCTAATTCCATGACAGCCTCCAAAGCCACAGAGAAACCCTGTCTTGAAAAACAAAACAAAACAAAAGATTCACAGCTGTTCTTAACACCGATTCTCTGACCCCTTTTTCTGACCATGCGGTCATATGGGTTAAAAAAGATGTGTTTGGATGAAATATGCACTTGAGAGTTCTGATGCTGTCTTACAGAGTAATTTATTTGAAGCTTTGAACATTCCTGTGATAGCCCGGCAGAGCAGGAGGTCCCCCCTTTTTTTCCCAAAAAACTTATTTTTATGTGCATTGGCATTTTGCTTGCATGTATGTCTGTGTGAGGGTGTTAGATCAGTTGTGAGCTGCCATGTGGGTGCCTGGAATTGAACCCAGGTTCTCTGGAAGAGCAGTCATTGCTTTGAACCACTGAGCTATCTCTCCAGCCCCTGGAGGCCCTCTCTTTAGACATCAACATTTCTACAGAAGGCTGGTGAGATTGCATCTTGCTTTGTTTATAGAAATCTGCTCCACCCCACTCATGAGAACTCACTATGGTAGACTGCCCATGCCAATTTCAAAAATCCAAAACTGGTAGATTTTTGCAAATTTTGCAGAATACTTTGCAGATCAAAATCTGAACGCATTTGAATAGTTAAATGGTCATGTGCCTGGAGTGACTCCTGAGTACTCTAAATTGTCCTTTACAAAGAGGACAAAAAAACAAAACCAAAACAAAACCCAGGAATTAATCAAAGCAGTGACAAGGCAATGAGAACTTTATGGTGTCTCTGCATCTAGACCCAGGCTTTGGGATCAGACTGCCCAGCCTATTAAAACATACTGAAGGCAACACATTTGTTTTGAAATAGATGAGAGGGCAGTTTGCCAAGCAGTTGGCTATAGGAGAATCTCTCTCTCTCTCTCTCTCTCTCTCACACACACACATACACACACACACACACACACACACACACACACACACACACACACACACTGTACTCCATCACTTCCTTTAGCTTGGTTTAACCCTGTAGCATCACATACAGCAAGCCATGCATATTGATTGACACACGTTTGTAATCACAGGCAGGAGGATTGCTACAAGTTTGATACCAGCCTAGAGCCACATAGTGAATATCAGTCCATCCTGTCCTAGAGTAAAATCTTTTCTCTAAAAATGAAGTGAGGAATAAATAGGGACTGGAGAGGTGGCTCATTGGTTAAGAGTACTGGATGTACTTCCAGAGGACCTGGGTTCAATTCCCAGCACCCACAGGGTAGCTTATAACTATCTGTAATTCCAGTCCCAGGAAATCTGATGTCTTTTCCTGGCCTCCTCTGGAATTGAGGCATGTATGTGGTACATGGACATATATGCAGCAAAACATTAAAAAACAAGGATGGGAGAGGCAGTGAGATGGCTACATGGCAAGGACACTTGATGCCAAGTATGACAACCTGAGTTTGATTCCTTGGGCCTAAGGGAGAGAATCAACTCCCAAAAGCTGATACACACACACACACACACACACACACACACACACACACACACACACACACACACACGTACGTTCGTGTTTTTGAATTTTTTGCAACAGGGCCCCACCATGTAACCCTGGTTGGCTTGAATTTGCTTTGTAGACCAGACTGGCCTGGAACTCACAAAGATCTGCCTGCCTCTGCCTCTTGAGTGGTGGGCTTAAGAGTATATGCCGCCATACACATTAAAAAATGTAATTTTTTAAGGTTAAAAAAAAAGATTGAATCCCACAACAATTATGGGACAGGGTATTTTATTATTTCTGCCTCACAGGAAGGGAACTACAGGCAAAGTGCTGAGGACTGACCTTGCCTAGTGTCACTCTGGTCTGCCAGGACAGCATGAAGCAGGGTCTTCTGTCTCTGATGCTAAGCTGGATTTCTGGTCCAGTTCTGGAAACCTGCTCCAGACTTGTTCTGGAGTCAGCTGCGTCCTATCTGACAGCTCTGTGGCCACTATTTCCTTCCTGCCCTGCTGATTCAAGACCCCAGGAAGCCTGGCTTCCTGTCAGGGACAGTTAGAGGGCAGACTGCAGAGATGCAGACTCAGCAGTGGGGGGCTGTGTGTGCTAAAGCCTACAGAGGGTCAGTGGCAGCTGTGTGCAAATATACACTGTACCCACAGTGCACACACATAATGGAACACAGCCACACACTGTGCACACACATAGCGATATACAACGAGCATGCTGGACACAGGCATGTAAATACTCACTGAACAAGTATACAAGGAACACATACACACATGCTCTCTCTCTCTCACACACAGACTCATGCAAATCAAGCACACCCAAGTTAGAGGAGGTCTTTGGCGAGAGACACAAACAAGAACTTGAAAGCAAGAAATAGGAACCATGTGTGGATAGGTTTAGGCACCTCAGAAATTCTGTAAATTCTTGCTTCTCTCTAGCAAGGTTTCTGCCTTCATGGGCAAGGAGAAAATTTTTTGTTTCTTTTTTTTAATCATTTTTTATTTGAATTAAAAACAAGATTGATTTATATGACAATCCCAGTTCCCTTCTCCCTCCCATAATCTTTTTGTTTCTTAAACATATCTTCTGAATTTAAATTTTTGCTTTATTTTTAAATTAAGAAGAATTTTTTTTTTTTTTTTTTTTTGGTTTGAGCCTACACTGTTCCTAAAGACCACAAAGTTAAGGAAATTGGGAATTTCATTTGACTAATTAAATAATTTCTTGCAATGCTGGGGGTTGAACTCAGAGCTTTGTGCACATTAGGCAAATGATTTACCAAAAACTTTGCTATTTTTAGGCTGGGTGTTGTGGCATATGTCACTGACCCCAGCACTAGGGAAGCAGAGGAAGAGTAGCTAGTGAGTTGAAGGCCAGCCTGGTCTACATACTGAGTTCCAGACCAGCCAGCGTCACAACTAAGACTCTACCCAAACAGGAACACTTAACTTTTGTTAAGTTCACAGCTCAGCAGTATTTAGGGCATGCCCACAATCATTACTGTGCCCCCAGCATCCTTATCTAACTCAAACAAAGGAAGATCCTGTACCCATTCAACAAGCCTGCCTCCTCCCTGCCCCAGTCACCACATCAGCTTTGTAAGATGACTGGCCCTCCTGCCTGCTCTGGAGGTGGCAGATAGATGGTACTCACACTGCAAAGTTACTGCGGCTTTTTCTCTGGCTAGACTGAGATGCCCCCCTGGAGAGGGGCAGGGGAGACCCAGCCTTGCTCACAGAGTCTTTTATGGTGTCTCTTCCCTCAGATCATTTTCCCCAACAATAATCTGCTAGGGGCGCAGTGGATCAGTTAGGAGCCCTGCTGCTGTACCTTCCAGCATGAAAGAAGGTAACCTGTGCTGACGCATGGCCTTGATAATGAGTCTGTGTGTGCACAGATTCAGAAACCATGTGACTCTGTCCACACTGCGTCTAGCATTTTAACACCATCTTTTCTGTTTCCTTTCATTCCCTCCCCCCCAAAAAAAACAGGGTTTCTCTACCTACCCCTGCATGTCCTAGAACTTGCTTTGTAGACCAGACTGCCCTGGAACTTCAGATCCACCTGCCTCTTACCCCCACCCCACCCCAGTGCTGGTATTAAAGGCATGTGTGATACCATGCTCCACTTTTAACCTTTTCTCATTGTGAAATCAGATCCCTTTAATGACAAGTGTGTGAAATACAGCTTGCTGTTTTAATCACAAAGCAAATAGCCATGCTACAAAACTACACCATCACCCGATGTGGAGGTAACACATGCCAATAATCTCAGACCTTGGGAGGCTAAGAGAGGAGGATCTCAAATTTGAGACCAGCTGGACTACCTAGAAAGACCTTGTCTCAAAAAAGTCCCCCAACCCCAAACCAGAACAACAAAACAAAACAAAAACCCAAAAAGCAAGAGCTGAGTGTTAGACACAAACATTTGCAAGCTTTCAAGAATCCCTACCCATTCCCTTGACTTACCTCTGAAGGCAGCCATGGACCTCAATTTTTGGGGGGCATTGTCTTCTTGCTAAACATGTGCCAGTTGATGTTGTATTTTGGTTTTGTTTGCATTCTGAACTTTGTATAAGACAACTGGACTCGGGTGCAACAGGAGTATTTGCCTCAACAGTTTGGGAAACTCTGTATTTACTGAATGTAAACCAATCTCTCATCTCTCTTCTTCTTCTTCTTCTTCTTCTTCTTCTTCTTCTTCTTCTTCTTCTTCTTCTTCTTCCTCTTCCTCCTATTCCTATTCCTATTCCTCTTCTTCTTTTGGTTTTTCAAGACAGGGTTTCTCTGTGTAACAGCTATGGCTATCCTGGAACTCACTCTGTAGCATATATATATATATATATATATATATAATATATATATATATATATATATATTTTGAGACAGGGTTTCTCTGTATTGCTTTGGAGCTTGGCCTGGAACTCTGTAGACCAGGCTGGTCTTGAACTCAGAGACTGCCTGCCTCTGCTTCCCTAGTGCTGGGATTAATCCGTGTCTCAAAAAAGACCACCTGGCTGTTTTCCTCTTTTTTTCTGATGGTGCTGGGCATTGCACCCTGTGCTGGGTGAGGGGTCTACCATGGAGGAGCCGCCCCAGGCTTGAACATGTAGTGTGATGCACAGGTTTCAGTTTGAGTACCTCTAGATTTGTGTTCTCTTTTAGAAAGGTGCTAAAGCACCTTCATCTTTTTCAGCTCCTGAGAAATTCCTTGTTTTACATCTTCAGTACCAATCTGACTGTCTTGTGAAGAACAAGATATTCTGGAGGGACATGTTCACTCCCGTTGGCTATCAGATTATTTACACAATGGCCCTCAAGGACTTGGGCTCGAATGCTGGGTGAAGAAGGCTGCCACTGCCAGCCAGGGAGATGCTTGTCTCCCACAAAGATTTCATGCAGTTCTGACATCATCTGACCCCCTGTAGGAGAGAACGATGGTGGGTGGGTCTACACTTGACCAGGAATGTTTGGCCTTAAATACCTCGTGTCCTCTATTGAAACCTAAACTTATGTCAAGATTTTGAAGATGGATGGGGCGGGGATCAGTAGGCGTCTTGTCTTTATGTGTTCTTCCCACACCTCCTCTCTCTGCTGTTCATCATTGAGGAGGATGGGGGTCAAGGCTGGCTGTTAGGGCTCTGACCCAAACATCTCCAGTACCATGGAGGTTAGAGTCAGTCTTTTACACTCTAGACTTTGTATGGGGTGCAGTGATGGCTCATCATGGCTTTAGTTATGTCTCTGACAAGAGAGGTTGAGTACTTTCAAACAGTTATTGGTCATTTGGCTATTCTTTTTTTTTTTTTTTTTTAAGATTTTATTTATTTATTATGTATACAACATCTGCACACCAGAAGAGGGCACCAGATCTCATAACGGATGGTTGTGAGCCACCATGTGGTTGCTGGGAATTGAACTCGGGACCCTTGGAAGAGCTCTTAACCTCTGAGCCAGCTCTCCAGTCCCGGCTATCTTTTTTGTTTGTTTTCTCTTGTAGCTTTGGAGACTGCCCTAGAACCAGCTCGGTAGATCAGGCTGGCCTCCTGAGTGTGGGCTAGTGCTGGGATTAAAGGCATGCACCACCACCTACCCGTTATACTTGGCTATTCTTTCTGATAAATTGCCTGTCAAAGTCTTTTACCTATTTTTCTTCCCTCCTCATTGATATGTAGGATTTCATTATGTTCTAAATCTGGGCTTTTTTACAGTTTTTTTTTTTTTTTTTTTTTTTTTTTAAGTTTACTTGCTCTGTAGACCAGGATGGCCTCAAACTCAGAGACCCTCCCTCCTGTCTCTGCCTCCTGAGTGTTGGAATTAAAGGTGTAAGCCAACACTGACCTGCCCAGCCCTGGGCTTTTGATCAGGTTTAAGGCACCAGACAAGAATTGCCATCAGTGGCTCAGGCTGCACATTCAAGCAGACAGTGGTTGGTTACTGCCACAACAGTCAAACCACTCTTTCATCAGTGGACACATCTTGACTGTCAGGTTGGTATTATAGTTCTCAGGGTCCACTGCTGGGTAAGACCATTAGTGACTTTTCTCCTTTACTGGCCTACAGTGGACTTTCTGGCACCATGAAAGCTAATTGGCAGGGAAGAAGCATCCAGTTCATTTCCAGCTTGAATTCTTTAAGTTGTCCTGCAACATAGTGTATTGTTAAAGAGATCTGCCTGCCTCTGCTTCCCAAATGCTGGGATTAAAAGCATAGGCCACCACCACCCAGCTAAGACAATTCTTATTTTCTGGCTGAGTTGCATCATTTTCTGAGAATGTACTCTATTTGACATTTGTTGGGACTTGGTCTATCTCTTGCATCAAAAACATTCCAAGTGCAATTGAGAATGTGTGAGCTGCAACTAGGGGTACCCTGTCCTAGATATGTCCAGTTAGTTAAAGTGTGCTTATCCGTCTGCTCATACTTTATTAATCTTGTTCTAATAATTAGGGATAGAGATAACATCTACTCTAATTGCAGATTTTCATTCTTGCAATTCTATCTTCCTTCTGTTACTGTGCTTTGAGGCTATTGTGTAAATACATGAAAACTTTGAATTGTTATACGTCTTGGTTAATTGAGTATATTATCACTGTGATTTGACTTTAAAAAAAATCATCCTTATTTTATGTGCATTGTCTTGCAGACAGTTGTGAGCTGCCATGTGGTTGCTGGGAATTGAACTCAGGTCCTCTGGAAGAGCAGTCAGTGCTTTTAATCACTGAGCCATCTCCAGCCATTGTGGGGGTGGGGGTTGGGAGTGCATTTCTTGCAGGGTCTCATGTATGCCAGGCTAGCCTTGAACTCCTAATTCTCCTGCCTCCATCTCCCAGGTACTGGGGTTAAAGGTTATTTGGTATTGGTTATGGAACCTCTCGAATCCTCAGCAAGTGAGTTACAACTGAGCCACTTTGTCCATCCTGTTGTTGTATTCTTTATTTCTACTGATCTCTCTCTGTTCCTCTGTCTCTGTCTCTCTCTTTAAAGATAGGGTCTCTCTGGCCGGGCGTTGGTGGTACACGCCTTTAATCCCAGCACTCAGGAGGCAGAGGCAGGCGGATCTCTGTGAGTTCGAGGCCAGCCTGGTCTCCAGAGCGAGTGCCAGGATAGGCTCCAAAGCTACACAGAGAAACCCTGTCTTGAAAAAACCAAAAAAAAAAAAAAAAAAAAAAAAAAAAAAAAAAAAAAAAAAAAAGATAGGGTCTCTCTAATAGTCTGACTGTCCTGAAACTAATACAGATCAGGCTGGCTTGGAACTAAGAAATCCACCTGCCTCTGTGTTCCGAGTGCTGGGATTGAAGGTGTGAGCCACCATGCTGGATTGCTTTTATCTCTGTGTGTGCACACACTCTTGAGTGTGCACATTTATGCATGTGGAGACCAGAGGTTAGTATCTGGTGTCTTTCTTAATCACTCTCCACCTTATTTCTTTTCTTTTTTCTTTTCTTTTCTTTCTTTCTTTTTTATTTATTTTTTATTTATTTTTTATTTTTGGTTTTTCGAGACAGGGTTTCTCTGTGTAGCTTTGGAGCCTATCCTGGCACTCGCTCTGGAGACCAGGCTGGCCTCAAACTCACAGAGATCCACCTGCCTCTGCCTCCCAAGTGCTGGGATTAAAGGTGTGCACCAGCAACGCCTGGCTCCACCTTATTTCTTGAAATAAGGTCTCTCACTGCATCTGGAGTTCACTCACTAGTATGGCTTATTTAGAATTAGTTTTAATCCCATCTATTTTATAGTCTGCTTTCTTTCTTTCTTTCTTTTTTTTTTTTGAAACAGTGTTTGCTTGTTTAATAGCCCAGGCTGTCCTGGGATGCTCACTTTTGTAGTGGCATCTTGTTTCGCCAATAGACGGAGTAATGGCCTTACAGTGTGGCTTTGGTGTGCCAGTGAGCCCCTCCTCTTCCTTATAAGGGATCATGGCTGCACACCAAATGACAGCAAGTGAAGGAGGGTCTCTCTAAATAGTCTGACTGTCCTGAAACTAATATAGATCAGGCTGGCTTGGAACTAAGAAATCCAAGTGAAGGAGGATTAAAGGAAGTCCATGCACTTTGTAGACCAGGCCGGCCTCAAACACAGATCTGTCTGCCTCTGCCTTCCAAGTGCTGGAATTAGATGGACACTACCATTGCCTGGCTCTAGTCTGTTATTTTAAAGTTTATTTTTTCTCATTATTTAGAGAATATTTTCTTAGTTTCTGTAATCAAACCCACATAGATAAGACTTTACATATTTAATACAGTGTTATTCTTGTACAAATGGGAAAAAATAACTTTTCTAGACCCAAATGGCAGTTTGTTTCTGCATAATCAACATGGTAAACCCTTTTCCAAAGCTGACAGAAAAGGTTTCCAAAAACTCAAATTATATACAAGTGTGTGTGTGTGTGTGTATATGTGTGTGCGTGTGTGAATGTGTGTATGTATGTGTGTGTATGTGTGTGTGTGTGTGAATGTGTGTATGTATGTGTGTGTATATGTGTGTGTGTGTGTGTGTGAATGTGTGTATGTATGTGTGTGTATGTGTGTGTGTGTGTGTACATGGTACATATATATAAGTAGAATATTATGCATCAATAACCACAACAGGTCTTATAATTTTTGAATTGTATTTTATGTGTTTATGATGTGTGTGTGGCAGGGTAGAGCACAATATGACCCTTGTGGAGATTAGATGACATGTTTTCGAGGTTGGCTCTCTCCCTCCATGTTTACATGTATCCTAGGGAAAAATTCAAGTTGTCTGGTTTGTATGGTCAGGCAGCAAGCACCTTTAAGCACTGAGCCATCTTGAAAACCCAGCAGTCTCTTCTTTTTCCAGACAGGGTTTCTCTGTGCAGCTCTGGATGTCCTGGAACTCACTCTGTACACCAGGCTGACTTCAGACTCAGAGATCTACCTGCCTCTGCCTCCTGAGTGTTGGGATTAAAGGCGTGTGCCACCGCCATACAGCTGGACTGGATATTTTTATTCAGTGTCTCACCTCTGCCGTTCTTCTGACCTCCTTACATAGTCCAGTGTGCAGTTTGCTGACCCTCAAGTTGCTGTCATTGATGCTTGAACCTCATTTCCAGATAGCAGAAGAGCTCAAAAACACTCTCCACTAGCAGCTGACCTTTCCTGACCTGCACTCACTGTTATCAAATATTTCAATTACAGATGTTTCATTTATGCCTTTAATTCCAGCCAGGTTGTTCTACAGAGCTAGTTTCAGGACAGCCAAGGCTACACAAAGAAACCCTTTCTCGAAAAACAAACAAATAAGCAAAACAAAACAAAAAAAAAACCCAGAAAAACAACTCCCTCAAACCACAACAAAAACCCAAGCAAACAAAAGCAGGGAAAGAATTGTGGCTTATGTGTAGGAATACTGCAATTTTAAATAAGATGAGAGACAGCAGCAACTCCCTGCAGTTGTCACAGGAACATGGGAATGACATATTCAGAAGGGAGTGGAGAATCCAATGTATTGGAAACACAGGTGTGAGCCATGTAGACGGAAGAGCTGGGTTCACGTGATGGTACGGCTGAGAGGAGTGAGGCGGGATGACCAAGGGTTCCAGGCTAGCCTGACTTCCAGTGATGGGTTGTCTCAAACAAACAAAACCAAGAAGAGGACTGACAGGATGGCTCAGTTAAAGGTGCTTGTTGCCCAGCCTGTTGACCTGAGATGGATCCTGAGGATTCACCTGGTAGGACAGAACTGACTTCCACAAGATGGTTCAGCGGGTAAGAGCATTTGCTGTACAAACATGGGGCCCTTAGTCCACATTGCCAGCATGCACAGAGAAAAAGCTGGGAATTGGGTGTGTGCCTGTAACCCTGGCTTTGGAGAGCAGAGACATGCAGGTTCTGGAAGTAGAAGAAGAAAAAGGAGAGGAAGAAGAAAGGGAGGAGGAGGAAGAAAAGGAAGACATTGAGTTGTAAGAATGTTGGGTCTGAAGTGTCTATGAGAGATACCCAGAAGTTGCTGAATAGAATCTCACACTGGGGGCGGGGGCTGACAGTGGTGCAAGAGATTCAGGAATCCCTTCTTGGATGACTAGACAATGTAATTGAACAAGAGAGGCCTAACGACTGAAACTCGGCATTCCTCAAACTAATTAGGTGTGGCTGCATAGGGTGATGGAGGAGAGCGAAGATGGGGAAGGAAGAGGAACGTGAGGAGAAATCAGGGCTACTAGTGTCAATCAGCTCAGAAACAGAAGAGAACCAGGTTGGCAGCAGAGACCCACAGCCCCATTGGGGCCCTAGCTGAATGCGCTCACAGGAGTCTGAAGAGTTGGTCTGTCCACTTCAGACACCAATCGGTACCCCTGTGCTGATATGTTTGTCATTAATTCCACAGATTTGCTAAGTATCTATGTTCATGCCCACAACAAATGTGAGTGGGTCAGATGATAATAAAACAAATTGATGAGGCAATTTCTAACAACAGTAGTAGCATGGAGAGACCTGTTTCATTTAAGGGGATCCCAAAGGTCCTCTTGGAGGAGTGACATGAAGAGAGCCCTGAATGACGAGAAGATGATGACCGACAGATGGGGGCAATAGTTTTCTCAGGGGAAGAAAGCTTGGGGTAACGTAGGGAAGAGGGAGGAGGTCACTCTGGCCTCATGATGGGGGAAGGGGAGATGGGCAGTACCACTGAGCTCACAGGCAGTGGCTGGGAACTTAAGGCTCATCTCAAGTAGGATGTGGAAGACTTAGGGGGAGTCACATGATTTGCATTTCGCAAATGTTGGTCAGATGGACAGCAGAATATAAGAGGCAGGCTGGGAGCACGGAGAGTTAGGAGGTTCTCTTAGCCCAGGTAACAGGTGGCACCTGGGACAAGAACCTGCCAGGACACTCATTAGAGGCAGTGACATAAATGGAGTCTGTCTTTGGGCCAAAGCCTTTCTAAAGCAAAGAAAGACTACCTACCCAAGCGGCAGTTTGGCAGGCACAGCTCTGGCTCTTCGGTTGATTACTTACTTACAAGGAAGCTCAGATCGCCCACTTAAAGCTGCCAATCATTACATTAGTGCATCCTAGTGGCTAAAAGAAATGCAGGAACTGGAGGAGCAGCAACTGGGGTACCCTGGAAACAGGACTTAGGAGCCTTCATTTGCAGGGAGAGCAATGGGGTGGGTCGGTGGGGGACACCTTTGACCACCCTAGAGGTGTCCAGAACTCTAGGCTCCAGTTCCCAACACCATTGGAGATTCACAGAAGCTCTGAAAAGTAGTGACTCAGGGGAGGTTCCTCCCCTGACCGCCTCTTCCTAGTCCGCTGGGAATGACTCACCTGCTCCCTCCCTCAAGAGTGACCCCGGGGCCAATCCTTTAATGAGTCTACACCTCACCCTTCTCTTCAGGCTGGGACAATAGACTGGTGGAGCTTTTGGCTCCCCAGGGCCAGAGGTTGTCAGCAACCACCCAGGTGGCTCCAGACACTTCTGGTGGGATCGGGAGATGGCTAAAAAAAGGCAGACCCAAGACCCTCCACTTGCACCGAAAAGAGGGTGTGTACGTGCCAAGGTCTGTGCCCACAATTTCTTCGAATTCGCAGAGGCTTTTAGCAGCATTTTGTTAACAAGCTTTAGTGTGCTGGGGAATAATACCCCCACCCCTCCAACCGCTGGGGAGTAAAACCTCGCAAATGCTAAGCACAAGATCAACCCGGAGAGTCTTGGAGGATTTTCTTTTGTACACCAAATATTGTTCGGGGTAGGCAGAAGTCCCCAAACTCAGAAATGCTGACACTGGAGGCTTTGGAAAGAGAACGTACAGAGTGGGGGTGGGGAGTTAATCAACAGACCTCCATTTCTGACAGGACAAGGGCAGCAAGAAGCAGGTACTTCAGGGAGCAAGGCGTGTGTGTGTGCGTGTGTGTTGGGGGTGGGAGTAGTCACCTGGGCCAGGTGTGTGTTGGGTGTTTGGGGGGCAGGTACTTCAGGGAGCAAGGCGTGTGTGTGTGTGTGTGTGTTGTGTGTGTGTGTGTGTGTGTGTGTGTGTGTGTGTGTGGTGGGGGTGGGGGTAGTCACCTGGGCCAGGTGTCCGCACGCCCGAAGCAAAAGGGAGGGGTAGAGAGCGTGCGGCTTGTCTTGCAGCGAGAAAGCAGATGCCTGCGGGATGCTCGCAGAGGTCTGTAGCGGGCTCATGGTCGCCTCCTACTTCCTGCGCCCTGGTCGCCTACGAGCCACTCTGGACATCCCCCTCCTCTCTGCCCGGAGCCAGCGTGGCGCCTGCCTTCTACCTTGTCCCGCCGCCTGGGGTCGCAGCCCTGTGGGAACAGGACAGTTGGAACGCCGTAGGCACTGCCCCCACCTTCCCGGGGGCCTTCCTCCCGGCCCGGGCGCGCATCCACGCCCCACCCGGAGTCTGCAACTTGGCTCCTGGGAGTTACCTGCCGGGGGAAGTCACAGTCCGCAGTTTGGACTCTAACCGGTAGATCCTACGGGGCCCAAAGCCACATTCCTAGGGGAGGGGTCCTCCGACCTAGAGGGTCGCGGATCACATTACCCAGCGAGGGGAGACGGCGTGAGGCTGAGTAGACTGGGGGTAAAAGTTGCATTTAGCTTAAACCTTCCCAAACCCCAATCGCGCTTCGCCGGCGGGTTGACTAGGCGGCGTTCGCGGAGTTCCTGGAATCCGGCGGCCCCAGAGTGGCTTCCCAGGATAGAGGCACTGTCCCCGCGCGCGGGTGCGACGTCCGTGGCGGATGCCCCGGGGTGGGAAGCGCGAACGTTAGCAAGGACCCGGAGCTGGGGGACCGCTCGCAGCCGTGCTCATGCTTGCGTCTTTGCATCCCTGCATGCATCCATGCATCCGCCAGCGGCTCGCACGCCACCCGCGCCCAGGACACCCCGCGGTGATTGAATGCAGAAGTGGGGCGTCTGCGTGCCAGGGCAGGATCGCGGCGGGGCAGACAGCAGCTCGAGTCGGGGGTAGGGGGAGACCCGGGCAGGGAGAAAAGAGAGCACCCCAAAGGCACAGTTGGAAATCCCGGGGCGCGCGCTCGGGGGAGGGGGGGGATATGTTCCCCGCGAAGTCCCGCAGGCGCTGAAGGGGGCCGGGCGGGCCTCTGGGGCCAACTTTCCGGAGGGAGGTGCGGCCGGAGGGGGCGGCGCCGGCGGCAGGAGGCGGGAGTCGGGGGCCGAGGGGGGGAGTCACTTTAAAGGCTCTTTCTTACCCATAATGCTTTGTGGGGACGTTGACAAGTGGATCCAAGATGGCGTAGAAAGTAATGACAGGTAAGTCCTGACTTCCCCGTTCTCCGCTGCCCGGGTCGCTTCAGGAGCCTCCAGAGCCATCCGGGAAGAGGCCTGGACTCCCCTCGGGCGCTCCGGGCCCCGGACAGCGCGGCCCCGGGGACAGCGGGGGGTCCCGACGGCCGGCGGCAGGGCCTGGGGAGCGGGGCTCTCTCTGAGGCGAGGCCCGGACGCTGGAGCTGTTTACTGCTCCTTCCCCTCCTCAGTCTCCTTTCCCTTCCGCTGGGGGGCTGAGGCGCCAGCCGTCCAGGCGGCGACCCGGGGGTCCGTGCACACGCCCGAGGTTCGGGGCGACCCGGGAGCCCGCGCGAGGGTGCTCGGGCACGGGCCGCCCCGGAGTCCCCGCACGCCCAGCGCCCCCGGGGTCGCGGCTTAGGGTGGGGAGCGGGCGGCCTCCCAAGCCGCGCGCGGTGCAGCCCTCCGGGTTAGCACTTCCACCTGGGGTGGGGCGGCGACCCCGGGGAAGGGGACACTACGAAAAGTGGGTCAGGGGGGCGCCCCAGAGCCCATGATTCACTGTGGTCCCCCCTCTCCCCGCCCCCCTCCTGGGACGTGCGTGGCCCGTGAGCACATCTACGAAAACAAAACCACTATCTCTTCTTCCTGGAGAAAGTGGCCTCCAAAGGCCGGCTTCTCTCTCTCTCTCTCTCTGCCTCTGTGTGTGTGTCTCTCTCTCCCTCTTTCCAAGGGCTGGGACGCCCAGTCTTGGGAACTTTGATTTCTCTTCCCCAAACAATTTGAGTCTTGTGCCCCCTGGGCTTTGCAGAGGGTCCTTTCAGACAGGGCTGGAAGCCAGAGTCTTCAGATTCCTTTTGGGTTGGGAACCTTGTAAGTTTTTGTTGAACTCAGAAATTGGCATTCTTTCTCCCTTGCAAACTACACTTTTCAGGCAAGCCATTAATATAATCAAAAGTGTAGCTCCAGAGATAGTGGATTCCCGGAGCAGGGGAAGAAGGGAGACGTTATCTGGCCTAGTTTGTTCTTGGTTTTGCCCTCTTCACTCATATGCATAGCCTTTCCCCCATCCTTTACTTTTCCTCCCCCTTTTATTTTTGAAAGCAAGATTAATCAGTGCTGAAAAGATGACTTTATTATGTTTAAGATTTAAGAACATTTGTAATCTGTTACTGAAAGAAAATATTTTCAATTTTAGGTAAAAGAAACAGTCCTCCTCCTCCAAAGCTTCATACTGTACAATTTTTGTTAACTTTTTCCACTTGATATCTCCATGTTCTTTTACCTCAGGGTGATAAAATGTTTGCTACTGATAATGCCTCCAACTGGTATTGTATAGATATTCTGCTTTTCTGTTTGCCCCAGGAATTGGATGAAGTAATTGATCACTAATGAACTACCGTGCTGGTGAGATGGGCAAGGTGAGACTGAAGTTAAAAACTATGCCCTGTTTTCCCTCTTTATTGTCACCAACTCAAGGGTAAGACAGCCGCTACTTTCCAAGCAGATCAGTCAGCCAATTGGGATACAGGCAGGGATAGAGTTAGCAAAGTTGTACCGTCCTTTTTAGTGGCTCCAATTTATTCACACATAGTAGAGCTTGTCTAGAGCCAAATGTTATTTGTGGCTATCCTTGATCAGTGTCTTCTCCAGGAGTAATTATAGTTTGCCTCTTCAAATTTCCTTGTGTAACTTTAATTGGATGGTCTGGTTTTTATCTGTTTTGATGTCCACACTGAGTATAAGCACTTGAGTAGATAAAGTTCACACACCCACAGTTTGTGGGACTTTTGGGAAGAAAGACTGTTTCCATTGGAAATAATAATTTTCAGCAAGCAAATCACTTCTGTTATTATTTTTGAATTTAGTTTTTTTGTTTTGTGGTGCTGGTATATACGAGACCTGTGTGTTTACACGTAGTAGACAAGTGCAGAATGATTGAGCTACATCCCCAGCCCCTTTTATTTTCTGAAAAACTGAATAGTAAATGTCAGATAGAACTTTGAAACAGAAATGATAGTGTTAAATTCTGTGTTGCTTATTGGGGATGTGACTACTCTGTCATCATTTCTGGTTCTATATGGTGTGTAAGTTCAAATTATTGTTTATCCCATGGACTTTTTTTTTTCTGGACCGGTCTTTACTACTGACCTTGATCCCAAGTGCTGGGATGCTACCATGCCTGGCTTACTGACGTGGATTTAAAGGACTTATATGTTAGTGAACAGTTTGTACCGTGTACCAGGGAGAAGAAATAAGCTTGCTGTTTATAGTTTTCAACCAGTTTCTCAAATTAAGATACCTCTGGTTGCTTTAGAACAGTAGTTCTCAACCTGTGGGTCCAGATCCCTGTGGGGGTCCAGATCCCTGTGGGGGTCCAGATCCCTGTGGGGGTGCAGATCCCTGTGGGGGTCCAGATCCCTGTGGGGGTGCAGATCCCTGTGGGGTGCATAACAGATATCCTACATGTCAGATATTTACATTACAGTTCCTAACAGTAGCAAAATTAGTGCTATGAAGTAGCAATGAAATAATACTGTTTTTGAGACAGGGTTTCTCTGTGGCTTTGGAGTCTGCCCCGGAACTTACTCTATAGACTAGGCTGGCCTTGACCTTCCAGAGAACAGCCTGCCTCTGCCTCCTGAGTCCTGAGATTAAAGTGTGTGCCACTGATGCTTAGCTTTTTTGGGCAGGGGCAATGAAATAATTTTATGGTTGGGATTGCCACAACATGAGGAACTGTATTAAGGGTTGCCCCATTAGGAAGGTTGAGAGCTACTGTTGTAGGAAAATAATAACTATGGCCAATTGATTTATTGCAGATTTGTTTATTATTTTAACCCCTTAACATATTTGGCTATCTAGATTTTGAAATACAAACTTTTCATATTACATTTTTTATTTTTTTTAAAGAATAAGCTGTGTTCCCCAATCCCTCAAGATTGATGCATATAGTTGATAGTTTGCCTTTGAAATGCAACAAAAGGAGTATGGACTTGGGAAAGGGAAGTGGACATAGACCAAGATTCTTTTAGCACATAACACTTCTATTTGTGTTGAAACACAGCTGAGCTTATTTTAATTTTAATTTTTGGCAGAGCAAGTACAGACTTTTTTTTTTTTTTGGTTTTTCAAGATAGGGTTTCTCTGTGTAGCTTTGGAGCCTATCCTGGCACTCACTCTGGAGACCAGGATAGCCTCGAACTCACAGAGATCCGCGTGCCTCTGCCTCCTGAGTGCTGGGATTAAAGGCGTGCGCCACCAATGCCCGGCTGCAAGTACAGACTTTTAAATTTATTTTGATTATGTGGATGGAGGCATATTCTTGTCTTAGACCTCCCAGTTGTAACTCTTCCTCTTGTCTTGTTTGGAATCCATAGGTAATTTTGTGGCCAGGAGCCAACTATCTGCTCCTTTTTTTTTTTTTTTAAAGTTATATTTATTTATTATGTATGCAACATTCTGCCTCCATATATGCCTGCATGCCAGAAGAGGGCACCATATCTCATTACAGATGGTTGTGAGCCACCATGTGGTTGCTGGGAATTGAACTCAGGATCTCTGGAAGAATAGCCAGTGCTCTTAACCTCTGAGCCATCTCTCCAGCCCCAACTATCTGCTCTTGTTCCCAGAAATGTCCTCACTTGTAGCCCAAAAATTAAGTATTTAGGAGTAGATAATCTTGTGGAGCTACTGTTCCTTAGCCTGACATTCTTCAGTTTCCATTCAAGCAGACAAGTGTTGTTACTCTCTTCAAAGTGAAGCTAGTGGTTGGCCATCAAGAAACTTGTTACATGAAGTTGTTTATGTTTTTGCAGATAGGGTTTCTCTGCATAGCCCTGGCTGTCTTGGCACTTGCTCTGTAGACCAGGTTGGCCTCAAACTCACAGAGATCCACCTGCCTCTGTCTCTCAAGTGTTGGAGTTAAAGGCGTGCGCCACCACCACTGTCAGCTACAGGAAGTATTCTAAAATGGGAAATACTATAGTGTCAAAGGTTACACTAGAGTAGAATCTGTCTTTGAACTGAGTAAATACAAGGCTGCTTAGTCTGTCTTTTGGCTGGTAAGCTAGGGCACTGTTTTCAGATAAGGTTGGATTTTTGGAGTAGTCAGTTAATATAGTCTGGCACCTCTTTTAGCTGGTAAATTTGCCTTTTGTCATTGTTAGTAAGAAATTTTATCTTCATACAGCTTAAATGGATCCAGTCATCATTGTCTTTAAAGTTTCTATAGATACATGGACTGTACAGTTTTCAATGGCTAAGAAAAAAAATGCTAAAAAACAGAAGTCATTCCTGCCTCTGAAGGGCCTTGTGAAACTTAAGTCTGCAGCATGTGCTCTGGAGAGATGGCTCAGTCATTAAATGCACTTGCTCTTGCAGAGGCTCTTGGTTCAGTTCCCAGCATCTATGACCACTTACAACTGTCTGTTCCAGGGGATACAGCACCCTCTCTGACCTCTGGGCACCAGGTGTGTATGTGGCATACAGACATACATATAGGCAAAACACTCATACACATGAAATAAAAATGACTCGAAAGAAATGTAAAAAGTTTAACGTTTTTCATGAAAAGCTGAGACTAGTATAGAGGGACCCTCAGGGAAGTTGACTAAATCTGCTCCTGTGTTCTCTGTTTGAGAAGTAGACTTGACAGTAACACTGAATGTAAATCAGCCTCTAATTGTCTGTCACTCACTGTAGAAGATCCAAATGCAGGCCAAGTGCAAGCAATCCAGTTCTTAGGGTTGTTTATTTTCATAAACCTAGGTAAACATACTTGCAAATGTAATTGTTTTGCTAAGTAGTATTTTGAAATGTTTTCTAGAAGAGAAGTGTAACATGGAGAGAGTGCCACATCAGCTTTCCTGTCTCTTTGGGGCATTGGTGTGTCAGGGTTACTTGTGTAGCATGAGCTAGCAGCACAGAGTACTTCTCCTGTCACATCGGGGTGGCTGATGTGACATAACACTTACGTCCTGAATCTGATAGTTAGCATTCCTCTTTTTAAGACTATCACTGATACAGAATATACATGTCAAGTACACTTTGAGTTTCCTGAGAGAAACTGAAAGTTTCCAATTTAAGTCAAAAGTCTTATCAACTTTGTATGCTTGTAACCATTCTGGGTCAGCTCTTTTTTTTTTTTTTTTTAATTTAAATTCTTTAATTGTTACTCATATTTACATATCTATCCCTCCCATTCCCTCGCCCTCCCATCCTCCCATGTTCCCCCACCAACCCCCCCAGCCCATCCCCAAACTCCTCCCCAGGGATAGTGAGGCCCTCTACCAAGGACCTTCAAAGTCTGTCATATTGTTTGGGGGACTAGGAATTTGTCTAGTTTTTGAATAA
Source organism: Cricetulus griseus (assembly GCF_003668045.3). NCBI lineage: Eukaryota > Metazoa > Chordata > Mammalia > Rodentia > Cricetidae > Cricetulus > Cricetulus griseus. Next base: position 120,537,576 of record NC_048600.1, read on the forward strand.
AAAAACCTGGCTTATCTCGTATGTATGTATGTGTGTATGTATGTATGTATGTATGTATGTATGTATGTATGAGAATGTATATTCGCACATACACATATCTAATTAAAAGGTTTTTTTTCTAATTAAAAGTTTTTAATGTTTGTGTATGCCTGTGCATGCATGCATGTGTGGAGGTCAAAGGGCAATTTTGTGGAGTTGACTCCCTCCTCCCATCTTCACTTGATCTATAGATTGAACTCGAGTGTCAGGCTTGTGCCTTTGCCCACTGAGCCACCTCTCCTGTCCTCATCACATTTTTGGACTGATCCACTCTGAAGTGTGAATGATTGTGAGTTTTATTTCTGTGCTGCATTTTCAGTTTTCTTATCACATCGGAATTTGCTTTTTCACTCCTTTGTGGAAACTATACCTTATGTTGGAAAGATTCTTGCAAACACAGCCTGTCAGGTATATTTATAAATAATATAGTTTGAAAAGTTACACAAAAATCATGCATCCATATGGTAAGTTAAATTGAGCAATACTTGAGTATAAACAAAGAAAAATTAAGAATGGGGCTGGGCAGTGGTGGTACACGCCTTTAATCCCAGCACTTTAATCCCAGGCAGAGGCAGGCAGATCTCTGTGTGTTTGAGGCCAGCCTGGTCTACAGATCGAGTTCCAGGACAAGCTCCAAAGCTACAGAGAAACCCTTTCTGAATGGGGCTGGAGAGATGGCTCAGTATGTAAGATAGAACATTTTTGTGCCCAGCACCCACACTGGGTGGCTCACAACTAGCTGTAACTTCAGGTCTTCTCTAGCTTCTGTAGTACTTGAACACGTGTGCCATTTCAACACACATATACATTTAAAAATCTATAAATGAATGTATATACACAAACATATTCACATACCTCCCGCCCAATACATTAAAAAGAAAAAGGTTAAAAACAAATACCCCTCTCTCCCAAGCCCCTGGTTCCCCTCTGTCTTCCTCTTCTGCATGGCCTTGGTAAACAGCTGGGTGTCATTTAGGTTTTGGAAGACCCCTCTGATCCTGGCTATAGTAGAAGTAGAGTGAGAAATCCAGAAGGCATGGCTGTTGAACTAGACACTGGCTGCCTATTCTGATGTCCTGTGACTAAATGTTAGTGACAACCTACTGTCAAACTGTTAAATGTTTAGACAATGAGTCTTGAGGTCAGGCTGGGTAAGTTTTGATTTTGTTCATCTTTTATTTTTAGATTTATTTATTTATTTATTTATTTGTGTTTTGAGACAAGGTCTCTATATTGCCCTGGCTGTCCTGGAACTTACTCTGTACACCAGACAGGCCTCTCACAGAGATCCTGCCTCTGCCTCCTTAGTGCTGGGAGTAAAGGTGTATGTACTATGCCCTACTGCCATTGTTGGATTTTTTCTTTTCTTCTTTCACATGCTGTAGTGTTTTGCCTGCATGTATGTCTGTATGAGTGTGTCAGATCCCGTAGAAATGGAGTTAGAGACAGCTGTGATCTGCCATGTGGGTGCTGGGAACTGAACCTGGGTCCTCTTAACTACTGAGCCATCTATCTAGTCCCACTGTTGTTGTGTTCTATGATAAACTTCCCCATATGTTTACTGTGGACTTTTTATAACCTGCCATCCCCAATTCTCTAGCATTTTACAAGACAGTTACTTCCATTTTGGGAAGGTAGAAATTGACTAACAATAGTAAAAGAACAGTTGAATGGTGGACTGGTGTTCTTTCTGGAAAGCTTTGTTCTTTATCTCCGTTTAGTTTTATTTTCTCATTTTTTTTTCCTTTCAGTTTTGTGTAGCCCAGGGTTGCTTTGAACTATGTAATTGAGGATAACCTTAAACTTTTTCAAATAAAAATTTTAGATTTATTTTATTTCATGTATATTGAATGTCTGTATGTACGTATACTACATGCATGTCTGGTACACTTGGAGTCAGAAGAGGGCTCTGGGCTCCCTGGAATTGGAGTTAGAGATTTACATGTAGGTACTGGGAATTGAATCCTGATCCTCTAAAAGAACAAGTGCCAAACCGTCTTTCCATCTCCGCTTTGATTTTTTTTTTTTTTTTTTTTTTTTTTTTTTGTGGGGAGTGTTTTGAGATAGTGTTTTTCTGTGTAGCTTTGGAGCCTATCCTGGAACTCACTCTGTAGACCAGGCTGGCCTCGAACTCAGATCCACCTGCCTCTGCCTCCTGAGTGCTGGGATGAGGGTGTATACCTCCACTGCCAGGCTTTCAACTTTGAACTTTTGATGGTCCTGCCCATTTCTTAGGTTCTGGGGTTATACACATGTGTCATCATGCCAGTTCTGGGTATTGAACTGAGGACTTATGAATGCTAGGCAAGCACTCTTCTCCATAACTTTCTCATTTTCCAGATGAGGGAATGTAGGCCAAGAGAAACTGACGACTTGCCCCAGGTTATGAAGGTCAGTCGTGGTAGTATACCTAGAAGCTTGTGTCAGGGCTTTGGTCCATGGAGAGATCTCCTATATCTGATTGTGTTACTGTGGACAAAAACGCCAGATGCTGTGCATAGTAGATACAGATACTTCTGGAATGATACATGGATCGTGTCTATGTTCATTGTGTATTTTTTGGAGAGAGTGTTTTGGTGTATGGCCCAGGCTGACCTCAAATCCAAGATTCTCCTGCCCTAGTCTTTCCAGTACTGGGATTACAGGTGTGTGCCACCACATCTGGCAATCTGTGATATTTAAAGGCTTTTTTCTCTCTTTCAGAAATTATAAAGAGCTCTGATGGGCTATTTGGGTGATACCCAGTGCAGTGAACTGCAGGTGAGTATAGATGGCTTAGAAGAGCATTATGAAGGAGGGAAAAAAAAAAAAGAACCTCAGTAATATCATAAGAAGGGACAAGAGAGACATTATCCTGTTACTTTTATTAATTTTTTAATATACAAATTAATGGGTTTCATTGTGATATATATTTTCATCGTGATAGTTTTATACATATGTTTAATTGTACCTTGGCCATGTTTGGAGACTTCACCTTGACAAGAATGTCTGGCTAGAAAAGATGTGGTGAGACGAGGCAGAATGGGCTGGCTGAAGTAGGCAGTCTGGGGCTGTGGGACCTAACCAAGCTGGCTGCTTCAGCACCAGTTGGACAAAGCCAACTCAAGGCACTGCCTGCTGCTGTGTTTGACTAGTATGGAGAGATCAGGGGCAGTTTGAGGGGAGGTTCTTCTTACACTTTGTTTCTGAGACTCAGTTTATCTTGTGATGAAACTGGGCGGGATGTGCCGTCAGCCTCTTTGTGAGTGTTCTTAAGTGCTAATCATCTTGTGTTCTGATGGCTAAACACTAAGCTGCTTTCTACTCTTTATGCTGGGGTATGGATGACTATGCATATGCATACATATATACGCTTGTATAAAATACATAGTGTATATTATGTACATGACCAGTTTGGAGGACTTAAATACTGGGAATATTTCAGTAGAAGCAAAAGGTGAGACTTTGTCCCTAAGGGTTATACTATACGGCCTTTACTTACACCATCAGACCTTCGGATTACTTACATTTTCTGAAATGCCTACCAACTAAAGAGAGTTAGCCAATTTTCTTAGTCTATTCTCTTGGACTTTGTTAACATAGATCTGAGTTCAAGGACAGCTTGGTCTACAGAGTAAGTTCCAGGACAGATTCTAAAGCTAAACATAGTAACCCTGTCTCGAAAACCCAAAAAACTAAAAAACAAAAACAATCTAATAAATTAATCCAACACTAGAAAGGCTGAGGCAGGAGGATTGACCCTGTTTCAAAAGAAAGAAAAAAGGGAAACTGAGGTGGAGGTAGCCATGGTATGGTCGTCCTGGCCAGGAGTGCACACAATTCTCTGTTAGTGCCCAGCAGAGGGGTGGGTGGTTGTGTTCTGAGGACCTAGCTCCCAGTCTCAGACACTTGTTTGCTGGGTGTATTAGAGCTTTCTTTTTGTTTTACATTTATCTTGTTTATTATGTTTGTGTTTCTGTGTGTGTGTGTACGTGCACAGTGTGTGTACATATTTGTGTGGGGGTGGCCACAGAGGCCAGAAGAGAACCTGAGTGACAGATTCCTTGCCTGGAGTTACAGGCACCTGTGAGCCACCTGGCCTGGGCACTGGGACCAGAACTCTGGTCCTTTGTAAGAGCAGTGCATGTTCTTAACTGATGAGCCATCTTTTCAGCCCCTGGAACTCTCTTTTTCTTCATTTATCCTTCTCTCATACAATACATCCTGACTGCAACCTCCCCTCCCTCCACTTCTCCCACCCACTCTCTCCTACCACTCTTGCACCCCAAGATCCACTGCTCATCTGTTTCCCTTTAGAAGAGAACAGGTCTCCTAGGGATATCAACCAAACATGGTGCAACAAATTACAGTAAAACTAGGCACAAACCCTCATCAATGCTGGACAAGGCATCCCAGGAGGAGGAAAAGGGTCCTAAGAGCAGGTGTCAGAGTCAGAGACACCCCGACCCCCACTGTTAGGAATCCCACAGAGACCCCAAGCTAACAACAACATACATGCAGAGGACCTGGTGCAGACCCATGCAGGCTCCATGACTGCTGCTTCAGTCTCTGAGCTCCTATGAGTCCTGCTTAGTTGAGTCTGTTGGCTCTGCTCTCCTGGTATCCTTGAGCCCTCTGGCACCTGCAATCCTTCCTTCCCTTCCCTGAGTTCCGCCTAGTGTTTGGCTATGGGTCTCTGCATCTGTTCCCATCAGCTGCTGGAGGAAGCTAGGCACCGGTCTACTTTAAATTATGATATTAATAATTTGATACTTTAAAACTTATTAGATGTTGATAAACATTTCATCTTATAAATTTCATAATTTAAGCCGAGCATGGTGGTGCATGTTTTAATCCTAGCACTTGGGGGCAAAGGATGACAGATTTGTGAGTTCAAGTCTAGCTTGGTTTACAGGACAGCCAAGGCTAGACCAAAAAAAAAAAAAAACCCTCTAAAATGGGGGGAGATTTTTTTACAATTTTAATTTATACATGGAATGCTTGCTTGCAAAAATAATTTAATCCAATTTACACTGATTTCAGATACTCTATGTAGCCTCGGATGACCTGGAATTCATCTCCTGAGTACAGGTTGTAGTTACCGCACCAGTTAATGTGGTATGGGAACTGAGCCCAGTGCGTGATAGAAAAACACTCTCCCAACTGAACTGCATGGCCAAGTTTATATATGTCTGTCTTTTGCATTAGTTATTTATGTTTCTGGATGATTTTTCAGTTAGTCAGCTTTAAAAAAGATGTATGTATGTATGTATGTATGTATGTATGTATGTATGTGAGTGCTCTGTTTGCATATAAACCTACACTCCTGAAGAGGGCATTGGATTCCACTATAGGTGGTTGTGAGCTACCGTGTGGTTACACACATGTATATCTTCTGACTATGTTTAGGATAAATTTTGGAGTATGCTATTATGTTAAAGGATATTTATGTTAATGAATGTTTTTATGGATTTTGATGTGTGTTGTTTTACTGTGGCACCAGGATGTCACGCCAATTTGTACTGCTAGCAAATACAGATTTTCTTGTGGCACTGTAAATTGGATAGAACTCCATGTTCCTGTAAACATTTTCATCTGATTTAGCAGTATAAAAGGCTCTTGTATCTCATTGACCTTTAATGTTGTGTTTAACTATTTGAGTCATCTTTGTCTTTTTCTATTGCATTGTTATATAATCAAAACTGATGTGGGCTTTGCATGGTAAGGCAAGTATAACCAGCTAATGGATAATTGTTAGGAAGACAGCCAGACCGAGCTCAGTGAAAAAGCTTGAGGTGAGGATATAGTCTGAGTGGTAAGTGATATTGGGGATTGTGGCTGAAGGGGGATAGTTAGTTGGTGATTCCAAGATCCACCTTAGCAAGTGTGTATTGGACATAACTGTAGCCAGAGCTTTTCTGTCCTGCCTGCCAGCCCTGCAGCCGCTTACAAAATAATCACTCGGGCTTACTATTAATTATAATTGTGTGGCCGATGGCTCAGGCTTATTACTAGCAAACTCTTACATTTAAATTAACCCATTTCTATTAATCTATGGATTGCCACATGATTATGGCATAACCTTATTTTCCACATGTTTTGCTTCCTCTGCTGCTGCTAGCGTCTTCTCTTGTCTCTTCCTTCTTTCTCCCTCCATCTCTGCTTGGATTTCCCACCCAGCTATATTCTGTCCTGCCATATCATCAACCAGTTCTTGAACACATTTGCAGAGTACAGAAGGACATCCCACATCACATATCTACAACAGGGTTGTGCCACCTGAGTACTTTATTTATCTGGAAGGTATATACTGGGGTGAAGGAGGAGTCTGCTTGAGGCTTACTCATTTGGGGCTCCGGCTTCTGATGTGATGTCCCTTGTGGTTGAGAATACCACTATGGTAGGATATCCCTAACTCATTCATGGCATGTCTGTGCCTCAGCACACTCTTTGAGAAACTCTGTTCTAAGAAATAGAAGCAAAAGGAAAATGTAGTTCCTTCTAGAGAGGAGCTAACTGTCTTGTAAAGAGAATACAGGTAACAAGAATGGAAAGAACAAATACAGATGAAGTGCTTAGGGACTTGGTGGGGGAATGACCTAGCCCTCTTGGGATATCAGGGGACAGTCTAGCCTGAAGGGGTGCATGTAAGTCACATGGAGATGAGAAATTGAAAGAAGAGAGTGTAGAAGGAACCCTGGGTTAGAGTGGACATGGTGGGCGGGGCTTGAAACTGCATCCTAATTCCATGGGTCTGGGTTAGTAGTGGAGTGAAGCAGAAGGTGATGCTGCCCCTGATCAGGATTGTGTGAGGGAATCAGCTAAAGGAAGGGTGCTGAGGGCTTGAACTAAGTTGGTGGTTTTAGAAGGCAGTAGGGTGTAAGAAGTATAGCGAGATTGCTGGTGTTGTGGTGACTGCTAGTGACAGAGGGCACTTTTAATCACTGAGCCATCACTCCAGCTCCTGGTCTTCTTAAATTTATTAAGGAAGACTGAGAAAGAACCCAAGGGGTAGGAGCTACAAAGGAGGAAGACAAATACCCTAAGTCAAGGCAAGGAGGAGCACCTGCAGAATTCCTTCTTGCTTCAGCTTTGTGTTTTGCTAAGTATCTTGAGATGCTAAGCCCTTTTATTTTTGCCACAATAAAACTTGTTCCTTGGGCTGGAGAGGTGACTCAGGCATTAAGAGCACTGGCTGTTCTTCCAGAGGTCCTGAGTTCACTTCCCAGCAACCACATGGTGGCTCACAACCACCTTGAATGAGATCCGGTGCCCTCTGCTGGCATGCAGGCAGAAGACTGTATAGACTGCATACATAATAAATAAATAAATAAAATCTTTAAAAAAAAAAAAACAACAAAAAAAAAAAAAACAAAAAAAACTTGTTCCTTGTTGAAAATTATAAAGTGCAGATGAATTAAGAGAAACTACAACTTTACCACCCAGACCTTCCCATTTTAATTTTTTTGTTTGTTTGTTTTTGAGACAGGGTTTCTCTGTGTAGCTGTGGCTGTCCTGGGACTTGCTCTGTAGACCACATCAGGACCACTGGGGGCTGGGCATGTTTTTTTGAGACAGGTATTCTCTATGTAGCCCCAACTGTCATTCACTCTAGGTTGGCCTTGAACTCACAGAGATCTGCCTGCCTCTGCCTCCCGAGAGCTGGGATTAGGGCAAGTGCCATCATGCCCTTCAGCACACTTGTTTTAATTATGGAGTTGGCTCTTTCATTTTGATTTGTTCACCTCAGCTGTTTTGAACTATAATTTAGTTGCATATCTATACAGATAATCTGAGAGGAAAAAAATGAAATACAAAGAAAGAGGTTTTATAACAGTGAACTTTAGAAATATTAGTAATACAGAAAGCAATTTCAGTGATAAATCCCCAGATTGGCTTCAAACTCATGATCTTCCTGCCGTACCCTCTTCAGCATTTGTCTACTGTTGTGTCCATCGTGGCCAGCTAGCTAGAAAGTTTGTTTTGTAGTAAAGTTTTCAGCTAGGCATGTTTGCATACCCCAATAATCCCAGCACTCAGGAGGCTGAGGCAGGAGGATCTGGAATTTGAAACCAGCCTGGGAGATGTAAGTTCCAGGTTATCGTGGGCCACAGACCTCCTCAGAATAAGCAGCCATCTCTGTTAGAATACATTCTTTAAAATAAAACCCCCAAACTGTGCATAATCTGTGTGGGTGTCTGTGCTACTGTGCTCAAGTGGAGGTCAAAGGTCAAAGGCCAGCTTTGAAGCTGCTCTCTGTTGTGCATTTATGTGGAAGCGGCCTTGCCAAGCTTTCAGCAGGTGCTTTACCCATGGAGCCATCTTGCCAGCCCTAGACATCCTTCTTAGTATGCTTCGCTTCCTTCTCAAGGTGGGTGCATTTTAATTGCATTTTGCCTGGTTTAGGAGGAGGCTCAAACTCTTTAGGAAATAATTTGGGATTATTGAAACGTAGATGGTGGCCACTAAAGGTGATATTGATTTTGAAGAATGAGCTAGGAAAAGTCAGGGATGGGTGAAAAAAAAAAAATCTCAATTTCAGCTTCTTAATTTTTTTTGAGATCGGGTTTCCCTGTGTAGCCGTGGCTGTCCTGGAGCTCAGTCTGTAGACCAGGCTGTTCCTGAACTCAGATCCAATGGTCTCTGCCTCCCAAGTGCTAGATTTAAAGGTGTGTGCCATCATTGCCCTACTCAATTTTAGCTCCTAAATTAAAAAAATATATAACTAGAATAGATCATTGAAGGTCTGTCAAGGTATTCTTTCATGTATTTAAAACATTTCTGCTACTGGGTAGTGGTGGTGGTATACACCTTTAATCCCAGCACTTGGAGTCAGAGGTAGGTGGATCTGTGTGAGTTCAAAGCCAACCTGGTCTATAGAGTGAATTTTATGACAGTTGGGGCTACATAGAGAAAACCTATCTCAAAAAACCAAAAATTTTTCCCCCTGTGGTCCTGATGTGGTTCATGCCAAGGCAGGAGGATTGCTGTGAGTTTCTACTGCCTGGGCTACATTATGAATTCTTGGCTACTCTGAGTTATGGCATATAAGAGCCTGTCTCAAATAAACATGTAAACATGAAAAATAAACCATTTTTCTTTGCTGTACTGAAATCCATTTGGAGTTTAGAAGCATTACCACTTTGAAAGAGGGAATTCACAGTGGAATATAGTTGATAGACTTGGTTTCTTCTAGTTTTCTCTCAGAGGCTTAGTCTTCTAATGCTTCTTGTATGTTTAGCAGTTAAAACTATTTTTTTTTTTTTTTACATTTATTATTGTGTGTGTGGGTGGATACGTCAGTGGACAATTTGCTGAGAATGTATGGGAACCAGTGCTCCTTCTACTGTCGATACAGGAGTAGAACTCAGATCCTCAGGCTTGGCAGCAGGCACCTCCTTCCTTCCTTCCTTCCTTCCTTCCTTCCTTCCTTCCTTCCTTCCTTCCTTCCTTCCTTCCTTCCTTCCGTGTATGTGTGTCTACACAATGATTTTGTGTTTTAGAGAAAAAGAGAAAAATGCAAGTCTAGCTGTATTCTAAGTACAGTACAATAAATACAATTTTGCTTTGCATGGTATTTTACCTGTGTATTCCATAGAACCATTACAGATTCCAGCTGGGGAAAACAGCCGATGTAGAAGCTAATACTCTGTTCTTCCCTATGGCTGGCATTCTTGTAACAACTGAATTCATACACGACAATTCTTGGAATGCCTGGTATTTGAGTTATCCTAGGTTATTTCTTTGGACAGTTCGCCTAAAACACTCACTAAATAATTTTAGTGAATGTGGTGGCTGGCCTGGTTATGTAAGATGGTAGTATCAGACAGATAAGTATTTTATATGGTCAGTATTTACAGATAAGTATTTTGCCTTCAAGGTGAAGATGTCAGAGGCTCATAATTCTATAGGAAGGAAGACTGGTTTGAGGAGGTCATTGCTTGCAGGGCAGGATGTCAGTTGGTCCAGAGAGGTTGGGAATAGTGCTGTGGGCAGGGTAGCAGTGTTGTCAGGGTCGACTGCACTTTAGGGATTGTGTGGTGCTGAGAAAGTTAGGTTGTGGCCAGATTGTGAGTGTCCCAGGTACTAGGAAATGAGATTAGGTGAGCATCTTGGAATCATGTGCTTCCCAGAGGAAGCATGACAGTTGTACCCAATAGTGGATTCCAGGTTGGGTTAGTCCCGATCCAGCTGTGTCTTGGCAGACCTCATGCTTTCTCTTGTGTCTGCCACACCCTGCCACTCAGGAGGTCATGTGGGTCAGTCTGGATTCCTTTCTGTGAAATAGCACATTGACTTTGTAGTATAGAGGATAAGAATGGAAATTCCACAGACAAAATAATGTATTAAGCAAATTATAGGCACATTGCTAGCTCAAAGTGTGGATTTCAATTTTTTTTAAATGTCTGTATTCTTTGTTTTGTGAAGAAACTGTAACACGATAAATAAATGACCCAAAGACAGATATTGGGGTTCAAGCTTCAAACTGGAGATCAGACAAGCAAAGCAGCCGGCCACTAGCTCTTCTACCTCAGCTCAGACCAAAGGGGGATCTCAGACTGCTCCCGAGATTCACTTACTGCTCCTGAGATTCACTCACTGCTCCTGAGATTCACTCACTGCTCCTGAGATTCACTCACTGCTATGCTCTCCTCAATGTGACTAATTGGCAGACTGAATGCCTACCTTTTATACCTCTCAAATCCTGGGATTAAAGGCATGAGCTCTGTCTGATTCATTCTCCTGTAGCCCAGGGTGGTCTTGGACTCAGATCTGTGTACCTCTTAATCCTGAGTCCTGGGATGAAAGGTGTGTGTCTGGCTTCTCAGGTTAACTAGTATGGCTGCTTTGCTATTTTGATCTCCAGTGGCTTTAATAAATCATAAACAATATATCACTACAAGAAACTTTAAAATATTTAATATGATTAATTTTTTGTTTAATATGTCCAGTTATTAATAGTTTTCTACACTTATTGTTTATGTGTATGTATGTATATATGTGTGAATATGCATGCATGTATACATGTATGTGGGCAGTGCATGCCACAGCCTCCACATGGAGGTCAGAGGACAACTTGGCAGGATCAGTTCTCTCCTTCCAACCTGGTCCTGGAGTCCTGGAGTCCTGGAGATTGAACTCAGGTCATCAAGTCTTTTGAGCTACCTTATCAGCCCTGTTTGAGACAGGATTTCATATAACCCAGGCAGGCTGGCCTTGAATTCTGCTGTGTACCTGAGAATGTCTTTGAACTTCTTATCCTCCTGCCTCCACCTCCTGAGTGCTGGGATTACAGGTGTGTGTCATCATGCTCGGTTTTATGTGGTGGTGGAAGTCAAAATCATGAATGCTAGGCAGGCAGGCTACCAACTACATTCTCCAGCCCCCAGAAACTTGTAATTATTTTGTCTTCAAGTTCTATGAATTTATTGTTTACACACACACACACACACACACACACACACACACACACATACGTACGTATGTACATATGGATATGTAGTCTAAAAGTGAAGTTATCTTGGGGTCTCCTCAAGAATCAGTTATGGACTGGGTGGTGGTAGTGCACAGTTTTAATTCTAGCACTCGGAAGGCAGAGACAGGCAGATATGTGAGTTCAAGGCTATCAGGGTCTTGAAATGATTTTAAGGTAGATTTCTGGTTAGTTACTGCCACAGACAGATGCATGCAGGAGAGCCATGTCTTCCTATTTTCTGGTACTGGCAATGCTTTGCCACACTGGGTGCACCATTGATTTCATTTTTCTTCCAATATTTACTTTGGACCCAGACCAGCCATCTAGCTATGATGGCATTCTTCAAAAGCATCCTATGTTTTGTGCCAGATGACCTCCAATGGTTGGTTATTTGGAAATGCTCCTTCTGAGGCTGCATCCTTGCTTTTCAACCCACAAAGAGGAAGGGAAATTTGAGTATTTTCCATTTATTTATTCATTTGTTTGTTTGTTTTTTTGAGATAGGGTTTCTCTGTTTTGCTTTGGAGGCTGTCCTGGCACTGGCTCTGTAGATGAGGCTGGCCACAGAGATCCGCCTGCCTCTGCCTCCCGAGTGCTGGGATTAAAGGCGTGCGCCACCATGCCTAACCCTTAATTTTTTTCAACTTTAAAAATTAATGCAGTAAAATTGACCCCCCCTCCACACCCAGGGTTTCTCTGTGTAGCTCTGACTGTCTTGAAACTTGCTCAGTAGACCAGTCTAGTCTCAAAGTCACAGAGATTCACCTGCCTCTATCTCCTGAGTGCTGGAATGTGTGTGCCACTAGTGCCTGACAAAAATGACTTCCTCTTGGTGAATAGTTTCATTGCTTTAATAATGCACATAGGATTTATCCATATATCAGTATGTAGTAAGTATTAAGAACAGTGTCAGGCCTTGAGAGCTAGCTCAGTGGTTAAGAGCACTTGGTGCTCTTACAGAGGACATGGGTTCAATTCCTAGCACTCACGTCAGGCAACTGACAACCATCTATAACTTGGGCTCCCACAAGATCTGATACCTCTGGCCTCATGGGCACCTGCATTCACATGCTCACTTGAACACATTATAAAGCAAACATCAACAACAACAAAAAAACTTTATTAAAAAAAAAAAAAAAAAGAACAGTGCCATCCTTCAGGCTCAGTCTCAGGCTCATTTATGCTGTACTTTTATTGTTGTGTTTCCCCTGGCTTGTCATTGTGACCATTCAGTATGCAAGCTCTATGACTGCTTTCTATTATTAATACATTTATTTAGTGTGTGTGTGTATGTGTGTGTGTGTGCTCACTCTTGTGTGCATGTGTGTGTATGCTTGCATGTTCCTGTTTGAATTTAGAGGTGTCTAAATTCAATTTTGGGTGTCAGTTCTCCCCTTCTGCCATGTAGACTCCGGGGATCACATAGCCGGTCTCTTCAAGTTTGATGGCAAGTACCTTTACCCGCTGAGCCATTGCTTTCACCCAAGTTGCTGTAGGCTGTTCTTTTTCACCGCTGGAGTAGTTTCCCACTGTGGGAGTGCTACAGTTTGTTTACTTATTCACTGGTAAAATATGTTTCCATTTCATTTTTAGCGATTAGAATGGCTGTAAATGTTTTTATATAGGTTTTTGTATAAATATGGTTCTTATTGTCTTGAGGTATCCAGATAGAACAGTTGTTGACCTGGATGTCAGCTGTGCGCATGTCCACGTGTGTCCCTGTGCATGGGTGAGGAGGTGTGCTGTCACTCTCTGTCTGTCCTGAACCTGGTGCTTGTGTTTTCCTGGCTAGGCTGTGAAGCTGCAGCTCCAGGGATCCTCCTGTCTTAGCTTTCTGTGGAGCCGAGGTTATAAGCATGTGCCAGATACCAGGATTGATGTGTATACACTAGGAACCAAACTTGGGCCCTTTGGAAGAACTGCAGGTGCTCTTAATTGCCATGTTGTCTCTCTAGCTCCCCTCCCAACACTTTAAACTCATCTGTTCTTGAGTGTTTGTTAATCTAATCATAGCTTTTAGTTTTATTTCTGTGATAGATATTTTCTTATTGTATTATTATTATTTTCTTTTTGTGACAAGGTTTCTCTGTTATGTAGCCCTGGTTGTCTTGGAACTGGCCTTGAACTCATAGAAATACACCTGTCTCTACCTCCTGACTACTTGTATTAAAGGCATGCAGTACCATGCCTGGCTCTTCTTATTCTATTCTTTTTTTTTTTTTTTCCCAAGACAGGATTTCTCTGTTCTTACTGTGTTTTTAATTATTTGTGTATGTATGTGTCCATATGTGGGTTTGTGCATGTGAGTACAATGTCTGTGGAGGCAGTGGCCTTGCTTCTGTATTCATTACCTATTTATTGGGATGAAAATCATTCCTTTCTCAAGTAGGTGAAGTTGTCACACAGGGTGATACTTAGTTTCTTTAACAATAGTATTGAATTTGTTTTATAATTTAGGGTTTTTGTTTGTCTTTTCAAGACTCTATGTGGGTCAGACTGGCCTTGAACTCATTGAAATCTACCCGCCTCTGCCTCCCAAGTGCTGGAAATCTGCATTTCTTTGTAAAAATTTATTTAGTTTAGTATACATATGAGTGTCTTAATTAGGGTTCCTATTGCTGTGAGGAGACACCATGACCACGCAGCTCTTAAAGGAAAACGTTTAATTGAGGTGGCAGCTCACAGTTTCAGAGGTTTAGTCCATTGTCACCATAGAGAACATGGCAGCATGCATGCAGACATGATGCTGGCTACATCTTTATCAGAAGGCAACAGGAAGTAGACTCAGATACTGGGCAGTATGTTGAGCATAGGAAACCTCAAAGCCCACCCTCACAGTGACACACTTCCTCCAAAAAGGCCATACCTACTCCAATCAAGTCACACCTAATAATGTCGTTCTCTATGAGATGGGAGCCAATTACTCTTAGCTACCATAATGAGTGTTTTGCCTGTAAATATGTAATTGGAAGTAGAGTTATGGATGGTTATAAACTGCCATATGGGTGCTTGGAACTGAACCTGGGTGCTCTTAACCTCTGAACCATCTCTCTAGCCTGACAGTATTAAGTGTTAAGTGATTTCAATTTTATACAAGTGGAAATTTTGCAAGTATGATTTTAAGCACTTCACAGAGTAAGCATTGGAGGGAGGTATTCGTGGTTTATTTCCAGGGTTAAGTCACTTGCTCCTGTAGTGAGTGGCAGCCCGGTGAGCTTTTAACGTGGGGCCTGTGACTCAGTTTGTGTTCTGCATCACTGAGTTGTGTTCTTTCCTGAGAACAGCTTTCAGCTTAAGCAATATTAGCTTTTCCTTATATTGCTACTTCTGTCTATAGTATTGTCTAGGTGTGGGTTGTGAGCTTTTGGGGAGTGTTCACTAACTGGGATCTGTGATTTGTCTGTTTTCTTTCCTGTGGTTCTAGGAGTTTATTCTAGGACTTTATTTTATTTATTATTATTGTTATTATTATTATTATTATTATTATTATTATTATTATTGAGTAGTGATTCTAGGTTGTTTTTCTATTGCTGAGATAAAACACTCTTGACCAAAAACAATTCAGGAAAGAAAAGGATTTGTTTTATCCCACACTTAACAGATAACAGTCAACATTTGAGAGAAGTCAAGGCAGGGACCACAAAGGAGCACTGACTACTGTCCCTTTCTTTCTTTCTTTCTTTCTTTCTTTCTTTCTTTCTTTCTTTCTTTCTTTCTTTCTTTTTCTTTTCATGGTATATAATTTGGTTTTTTGAGATAGGAATTAAAGGCATGCGCCACCAACGTCCGGTCTTTCCCCATTTTTAAAAAAATAACTTGTGTATTAGTAAGGGTTCTGTAAAGGAACAGAATCGATAGAATGAACACTTGGACTTATTAGAGAGGCTTCCAGGATGTTGTTCAAATAGTTCAGCAATGGAAAGGACAGGGATCCAGCAGTCTCGAGACTGGCTGTCTTAGCAGTCCTGGTCTGGTGCTGGAGTCCAAGGAAGTCTTCAGTTGGAATCCTGAAGAAGTAGGTTCTAGCACCAGCAAAGGATTACCTCAGCAGTGGGAGAGATGAATTTGCCTGTGGGAGTGAGGGCAAGTGGGCAGAAAGCAACGCTTCCTGTCACCAGAAAGTGTGGCCCAGGGTTAGGGTGTGTCCTCTCACCTCAGTTGATCCAGATTTAGGGTGGGTCTCACACCGCAAATAATCCAGCCAAGAAAAACCTCTCACAGGTGTGCCCAGCTGCTTGGGTTTTAGTTAATTTCAAAAACCTATTTTAAAAAAGATTATTTATTTTCCGGTGTATGGAGGTGTGCACACCTGACACAGAGCACGAGTGAGGTCAGAGGACAACTCCCTGAGAGTTGCTTCTCCCTGTTTCGTGGCTCCCTAAGATCCTACTCCAATTGTCAGGGTTTTCCGCTGAGCCATCTCTCTGTCTCTAGGCTCCTGTGCACTCTTGGCGGTCAGCGCTTGTCATCTCTTCTGCGACCAGTTCTTCATAGGATTGATGCTTGATAGATTACTCCTTTTCTCTTTCCTTTTTCATAGTTTTAGGAATCAAATTCAGAACCATGTACATGCTAGCCAGGTGCTCCACCATTGCGTCTCTGATAGGTTCTGACTTTGTTTACAACCTATCCTTCATGTGCCATCACTGGTGGGCAGAACCTCATAGCTTGTGGAATTTGTTCCATAGCTCCTCCTACCCCTTGTTGTTCAATGTATGGATTATCCCCTTTCTGAGTTCAGCTGAATGCTTCCTTTTTAAATTTTAAAATTACATCTTTGTGTGTGTGTGTGTGTGTGTGTGCGCGCGCGCACGCACGCACGCATGCATGAGTGCGAGTGAGCATATGTAAAGGTGAGAGGAAAATGTGTGGAGGTTGGTCCTTCTACCATGTGGTTGTCAGAGATTGACAGGCCACCATCAGGCTGGGTGGCAGGTGCCTTACCCACTGAGCCCTCTGGTTCAGCTGAACTCTTGTCCCTGCAAAGCTGGAGTTTGCTCCTGCTGTCATGTGTAGGGTGAACTCTTGTTCACCTCTTGAGCCAGCTCAGGCTTCAGATGGAATGAGTCTGATCTTTGTCAACTTGGGCTTTGGTTCCTCTCTCCACCAACTTGCAATCCTGGAAAGCGGTTGACCTCACACTCCATCTCTTCGTGTGAGGCTGTTAGCCTAGGGACTAGCCCTCTGGGCTGAGTTGAAGTAATGCCCAGCTTGAACTTTGGCTAGTTTTTAAGGGTGTGAAAGAAAAGATCCTACGCTATATGGGCTTTGATTTTCTGCAGCTGCAGAAGTGAAGACTTGAGAGGCTGACATTTGAAGGGAACATTTCTGCTCCTTGGTCACAAACATGGAATCTTCTATTTATTTGTCCTTTGTGGCATTCATTTGTTTCACTTATAAAGAATTTGATCCTGGCTGCTTATGGTGGGTATTGCAGCCTGGAGCTTAGTAAAGACATCAGAATATGTGTTAGATTTTACACTGTCCATAGCTGCTGCTCAGCTGCCATGACTGGAGGCTCACTGAAGGAGATGCTCACTGGGCATTAGGTTGGTGGGGATGGGGATGGGGCTGTGGTATAATAACTAAGTCTGTGGTTCATTCCTTTTTTAAAAACAAATGACCTTAAGGTCATTTATGATTTAAAAAGCCTTTTTTTTTGTTTTTGCATATTTGTCTACTCCTGTATGTTCACTACATGCATGCAGGTACCCAGAGGAACCATCAGGTCCTCTGGAACTGGTATTACAGATAGTGATGAGTTGCCCAGGAGCTGAACCGAGGTTTTGAGTTTGGGTCCTCTGCCAGAGCAGCAAGTGCTCTTAATTGTTGAGCCATCTTTCCAGCTCCATACTAAGTCTTTAAATCATATCCACTCTTCTCTCATGTTTAGGATTCTTGTCCCTGAGTCATGGAAGACAGAAGAGCTGAAAAGTCATGTGAAGAAGCATGTGAGTCACTGAAGAGGCAGGACTATGACATGGCCCTCCAGCACTGCACAGAGGCCCTGCTTTCTCTTGGCCAGCACTCCATGGCAGACGCTGCAGGGCCGTGTCCATCAGAGACAGAGCGCATCAAGATCGAGAGTCTTCTCTACAGAATTGCCTCGTTCCTGCAACTGGTGAGTGAGTGCTGTCGGTATACTGCCTGGTCCTACAGCCACATTGGGTGCCATTGGAAGACAGTTCCTGTCCTGCCTGGTCCTGCAGCTATTTAGTCCCAGATAAACACACAGAGGCTTATATTCATTATAAACGATTTGGCCGATGGCTCACGCTTCTTCTTCTTTTTTTTTTTAAAGATTTTATTTATTTATTATGTATGCAGCATTCTGCTTCCATGTATATCTGCACACCAGAAGAGGGCATCAGATCCCATTATAGATGACTGTGAGCCACCATGTGGTTGCTGGGAATTGAACTCAGGACCTCTGGAAGAGCAGTCAGTGCTCTTAACCTCTGAGCCATCTCTCCAGCCCGGCTCACGCTTCTTATTGGCTAGCTCTCTCTTAATTATTAGCCCATTTCTATTAAACTATATATTGCCACGAGGCTAGCTTACCTGTAATGCATGTTACTCCTTCAGCGTCTACATAGTATGTCTCCCTGGCTACTCTCTGCCTTATTCTTCCCAGCCTTCTCTTAGTCTGGTAGTCCCGCCTCTATTTTGTGCCTGTTCATTGGCCAAAATAGCTTTTTTCATTAACCAATAAGAGAAACATATTCACAGTATACAAAAGGACATCCTCCATCAGCACACCACCAGTGTAGAACCACATGCTGGCCACTTCTTGTACAAATCAGCTAATTTGGGCCTGAACAGTAAAAAAAAAAAAAAAAGTACCTGGTGATTGCTGAATATTCTCAGTGGCAATAACTGTTTCTAAACTTTGAAAATTGTACTGTGACACTCACCCATTTAGTACGTATTGATTGAGTACATGCTGTCTGACAGACAGAGAGCAGTCCCTTCTTCCTGTTAGTGTCCTCTATCAGTAGAGGAATGATAGAACTAGTGGCTGCTGTAGATAACTGCACACTAGGGACAGCAAGCTAAAGGGCTCAGAAACCAGGGAGCAGTGGTGCTGGAGATGGAGTTTCTGCAGGTTGGTCAAGGTCAGCCTAAGGAGAAGAAGGAGAAAAGGGGGCTTGCCATGTGGAAATCTAGAGGAAAGAGACTCCAAGGCAGAGGCATCCCAACTGGTCAGTGTGACTGGGGTGGGGTATGTGAGGGAGAAAGGGAAAAGGTTAGGGCCAGTGGGGTCTTGTGGGACCTTCTGAGTCATTCAAAGGAGTTCTTACTCTGAGTGAGATGGGGAGCTGTTGCAACAGCTGGAGCAGAGCAGCGGTGGGATTTGGTTCACTAGGAACTGGACTGGTGTTCCAAATAGACTGTTAAAAAAGTGACAGGTGTGGTATACGCCTTTGATTCCAGCACTTGGGAGGCAGCAGGAGGAGCATCAGCATGAGTTTGAAGCCAGCCTGGTCTACAGAGAGAGTTCCAGTACAGCCAGGCAGTGTAGAGAGACCCTGTCTCAAAAAAGAAAAGAAAGTAGACTGACTACAAGGAGGAATAGTGTATGCAAGGGTCCCACTGGGGACTGTTGGAATGGTCAAGGGCTGAGGTGGCAGAGTTCTGTTCGTATTGCCAGCAACACAGAAGTCTACTACAGGAGCAGGTTTCCTGGCACCCTGAATGCAGGGAATGTGGGAGCTCTGTCATGTGAAGTGAAGCTGCTAACCCTGACCTAATTTTTTTTTTTTTTTTTGACTGAGTCCTTAGAAAAATGGGGTTTCCCTCAGCTGCAGTGAAAAGGTTGAATGTAGGGAGCAGGCTTGTGAGTTTAGTTTTTGAGCCTTCAGAGTTTGAGGTGTCATCTAGCTGTCTATCTGGAGCTGAAGAGTGAGTGCAAGGGTAGAGGGATTAAGAATTTATGGGGTGAGATGTTAGTTAGCATCCAGGGCTTGGTGCAGGTCACCAGGGAGAGGGCTAAGGACCTGGGATTATGGTGTTGAGAGGTTGGGGAGAAGGAACACGGACCATCTGAGGAATAGCGGGTAGTAAGGTGAGAGAGCCATGGTCCATGCAGCTAGGTGAAGAAAATGAAATACCATTCACTCATGTCAGTGGCTATCTCTCGAGATGTGACGGTGTGTCTGTAATAAGTGGTGCAGGTCACACTGGAGCAGTGGAGGTCACTGGTGATTGATGAGAGTAGCTTAAGGCTGTCTGACTTAAAGAGAACCTGGGAGAATTGGGGAAGGAACTCTTTCTATACTTTTCTGTCTTCAGACAGTCCCACTGTGTAGCACTGCTGGCCTGATCCTCTCTATATGGAACAGGCTGGAGTCCAACTCATCATCTTCCTGCTTCTGTCTCTTGGATGAGGGTTTACAAGTGTGCAGAGCTAACTCTGTGAAAAGTTCTGCCACATGAGGCACCAAAGAAAAGGACCAGTGGAGGAAGTGAAATCACAAGACGTGTCCCACCCCCACCCGCAGCTCTAAGACAGGGTTTCTCTGTGTAGTTCTGCATGTCTTGGGACCAGGCTGGCTCAGACTCACCGAGACTGAGTACTGGGGCTAAAGGCGTGAACCACATGGCTCAGTCAGAATGTTTTTCTTTTTTCTTTTATTTACGTATTTTTTTAGGTATCAGTGCTGTCTGCATGTATGCCAGAAGAGGGTATCAGATCTCATTACAAATGGTTGTGAGCCACCATGTGGTTGCTGGGAATTGAACTCAGGACCTCTGGATGAGCAGCCAGTGCTCTTAACCTCTGAGCCATCTCTCCAGCCCAGTCAGAATGGTTAAGTTGGGAAAACTAGCAGCATGTTTGTTTGGGAAGGAATCAGTGGAAAGGTGACCATCAAAAGGTGTGGGAGAGCAGAAGCTTGGTGGGCAATGTCCTCATGGAGACAGGTGGTCGGTTGGCTTTAGAAAGGGGCAGTGTCTCGGGGGAACAGGTGTGAGGAGAGGGTTTGACAATGGGAACTCTGTAAACCATTGGCAGAGGAAGAGGTGTTGCAGGAGGAGCTGGTGGGTGCTGTGAGAGTGGGAGGAAAAGCGCTGGGGTGTGTGATTCGTGCTGAGGAGGCAGCCCTCAGAGGTCACGGGACCACGTCATTTTACCTTGTGTCTTCTCCTTTCTTTTTGTAGAAAAACTACGGGCAAGCTGACGAAGATTGTAGGCATGGTATGTTTAAAAGATGGAACCCTTTTCTGAAGATTTTTAAAAATTACCTAATTGAAGTTTAAGGTTTGAATTTTCTTTTTTAAATTTTTATTTGCCAATTTCAAAGAAATTGTAATGTGAAAAATCCTATGTTACTGTGGTGCCTAGTGACAGATTGGGTTGATGTCTTTCCTGCTGTGACAGGCATTTACCAGGTGAGCATGTGGGCATGAATGTTGACATTCCTGTCTCCGTGTGTCCCGTCACCCTCACTCCCTCAAGGAGAATTGAGAGTGAGTCCTTTTAACATCTAGATAAATAGTTACAGTCTACAAGTGCCAGAGTATTTTCCTTAGCAGTGTGTCTGGGAAGCTCTGAAATGCTCTTTCCTGTTTGCTGTGGCTGCAAATTGAGACCAATAAGATGCACACTCTGAGTGCTCATTGTGTGGAAATCCTTTTCCTGGCTGTTGCTGCATCTCAGTAGAATGATTCCAGGAGCCTGCGGGTGGAGGGTCAGGGTGCCTTCCCATGTCCTCCTGCTGGGCTGTTTTGCACAGCTCAGTGGCCTGGATAATATAAATCATGTTTCATTTATGTAGAACTGGGGCTTGAGGCTGAGGTGTTTGACATACTAATTTTTTTTCTTTTTCTTTTCTTTTTTTGCCTCCTTACTCCTTTGTGTCAAAACATTAAAAAAGAATTAGGTATTTTTATTTTATACCTTACCAAGCCGTGCTACATACTCCTGTGGTACATGGACCATAATTTAGACATGTTTCATTAATAGTCAGTGGCCTTTCTGTGAACCTTGCAATAGAATTGCAGTGTTTTGGGTCTTAAATTAGAATTAGAGCTATCCTTGTTATCTTTGGACATTTCTAAAAGACAAAGCAGATACAAGGCCAGATAGTATAGAGGAATGTGATGGGCCCTTTCTGGAGTAATGGTGAGTTAGTGTGCTTACCTTTTATTATACTGAGAAACACAGGTGCTTATAACACATAAATCATTTTTTTTTCCCCTTTAACAAATAATTTTCAAGGGGGGCTGGAGATAGGGTTAGTGGGAAGAGGGCATGTGTTGCTCTTGCAGAGGATCTGGGTTTGATTCCCAACACCCACATGGTGGCTCAAAAACTCCTCTAACTCTAGTCCTAGGGGATCAACACCCTCTTCTGACCTCTGTGACCACCAGGCACAAACATACATATATTCAAAACACTCAACATATGTAAAATTAAATAAAATTTAAAACCCTAGCAAACAAACAGACAAACACACACAAAAGAATTTGAACATGCTTGTCACAAAGTTGTTTCCCTACCCCCGGAGCATGGCTGTCTTCCCAAGTTACTGTTAATGCAGTGGCTCCAGTCATGACAGATGTCCCTTGTGTGGCTTTTCTGTGACAGTCAAGTTATGTCTTGAACTGATGAGGCTGCAGCAGCCTCTGGTTCATTCTTTGTCCTTATAATCCACCTGATAATAAACACTCTTGCTTGTTGTTGCCTTTGTTTTCACACCTTTTCTTGAGAGTTGGCTTCCTGGGTTTAGGAGTATGAGAACTTGTGATTCTTTAAAAAATTTTTTTAATTTATTTTTATTTTATGTGCATTGATGTTTTGTCTGTATGTGTATCTGGAACTGGAGTTATAGACAGTAATGAGTTGCCATGCCGGGAATTTAACCTGGGTCCTCTGGAAGAGCAGCCAGTGCTCTTAATCACTGAGCCATCTCCCCAGCCCTGAATATGTGATTTTTTATGGACACTGTCTATAAAATGTACTCAACCTTTGCAATATGTGCAAATGTTCCTTGTATTCTCACCATGCCAAACCAAGCAGTTTCTTATCATGTATAAGAAATGGTCCCTATATGTTTAATTTTGATTTTCCTGAGTTCTTGAGAAATTGATAATCTTCCCATTTGAGAAATTGAGAAATGTGCAAACAAAGGCCCCAAAGAGTACATGACTTGTGAAAAGTCATGGAAAAGTAAACGTTGGTAAGGGAAATTTTTATTTTTGTTTTACTTAGGTTTTTTTTTTTTTTTTTTTTTTTCTCAGTGTCTCTTTACATAGCTCTGGCTGTTTTGGAACTCACTATGTAGACCAGGCTGTCCCAGATACTTAGTATGTGAGTTTACTGGTGGCCTGGTCTACATAGTGATTTCCAGCTATCCAGAGACCATGTATCAAAACAAACAAAGGAAACAAAATCCAGATTAAGGAGTTGGGGTTTTTAGCTCAGTGGTAGGCCCTTTTTGGTTCTCAGCTCCTGGGGGAAAAAAGGGGAAAAAGAAAATGAGTGATTCATATTAAGCTGGTCGGTGGTAGTGCACGCTTTTAATCCTGGCACTTGGAAGGCAGAGGCAGGAGGATTTCTGTGAGTTCAAGGCCAGCCTGGTCTACAGAAGAGTTCCAGGACAAGCTCCAGAGCTACAGAGAAACCCTGTCTGAAAAAACAAACAAACAAACAAACAAACAAACAAACAAAAAACAAACAAAAAAACCCCTAAAACACCAAAA
Source organism: Cricetulus griseus (assembly GCF_003668045.3). Taxonomy (NCBI): domain Eukaryota; kingdom Metazoa; phylum Chordata; class Mammalia; order Rodentia; family Cricetidae; genus Cricetulus; species Cricetulus griseus. The sequence goes on from NC_048600.1 coordinate 120,560,773, forward strand.
AAACAACAAACCCTAAGTGTATGAGACAAATCCTTCAGAACAGAAATAGTTTTAAGAAAAGTCCAACCTGGTCTACAAAGCAAGTTCCAGGACAGGCTCCAAAAGCTGAACAGAGGAACCTTGTTTCAAAAAACCAAAGCAAACTGAAACAAAACCCAGATTACTTGCCAGGATAAAAGTTTAGCCATTTTGGCGTTGAAGCTGGAGATGTGAGCCCACTGTGGTGTCAGTAGGCAGGTAGAAGCTGGTTGGAGGCTCATTCTGACCTCTGATCCTCTAATCTCAGGTCTGGGATCCTGTCCCAAGTAAATATTACAAATGAAGGAGGAAATTGTATCCACACTGGTGTTCACTCAGTGCTGTGTGTAAAAGTGGGAAGTGCTGCTTTCAGCGAGGAAGGGCTTCATTTATTATATAGTCTATGTTTCTTACTCCTTTTAGAGGACAGGAAACAACTTGGAAGTGGTCCTTTTGATTTTTTCACCCTGAGACAGGGTTTCTCTGTTTAGTTCTGGAACTCCTTCTGCAGACCATGCTGGCCTTGAACTCAGAAATCTGCCTGCTTCTGCCTCCCAAGAGCTAGAATTACAGGCATGGGCCACCACCGTCTGTTGGAAGTAGTCTTTTTATATATGCATGTGAGTGAGCATTTTCATGGAGGCAAGAGGTTGATGTTGGGTGTCTTCTCTGTTTTTCTCTAATTTTTCTTATTTTGGGGACGTGGTATTTTACTGAATCTGGAGCTCATTGATTGGCAAGGCTGGTGGCCAGTAGGCTCTTCAAATACTGTCTTTGCTTCCCCGTCTCTCTAGCATTGGGGTTGCAGACTTGCACTGCTGTGCCCAGCTTTTACATGGATGTTGGCATCTGAACTCAGGTCCTCATGCCTGTGTAACAAAGTCTACCCATTGAACTATCTTCCTAGCCCCTATTTATAAAATTTGTACAGAAGCACCTTTGCAAAGTTGATCATTTCAGTAGATATTAGAAAATATTGGCTAAAATTACTCATGTACTGTAGAATTTTGACTTTATATATATATTTTCTGGTTCTCAGTAATGTTACGTTTGTGTAAGATATGTTTGTATGGTTAAAAAGTCAGGTAACTAACAAGCAGGAGGAATCTCTTGCTGGGTTCCTGTTAATCTGTTACCTTGCATAGTTATACTGAGATGCTCTGAGGCTAGGTCTGGAGAGCTCCATTGGAAGTGCCCCATTCCAATACCTTCCTGTTTGCATTTTACATAGTGTGACACTCTTCTGTTGTTGGGTTATTATATTGCAACTTGTATGTGTGTGTCATTTTTAAAATAAACAGTTAACTAACCATTAGTACATTGAATTTGATACATTATGTTGTATAGAATACCTTGCCAGCAGTTATTGCAACAAACATGTGACAGTAACCTTCAAAATTTAATTCCTACTTTCTTGAGAAATATCACAGAATATTTTTTATTTTTGTGATAGTCTCGGACTGGCCTAGAACTCCCTATATAGACGGACTCTAAATTTTTTTTTATATATTTATTTTGTTATCTGCAACTATGTATGTCTTGATCCCTGTTCTATTGCTGTGAAGAGACACTGTAACCAAAGCACCTCTCATAAAAGAAAGTGTTTAATTGCAGGCTTGCTTGCAGTTCCAGAGGTTTAGTTGATGATCATAGTGAGAAGCGTGGTGGCAGGCCGGCAGAAATGGTGCTGAGAAGGAGCTGAGAGCTACAGTCTGAGAGATTCTGGGCTTGTCATGGGTTTTTGAAATCTCAACGCCCACCCCCCAGTGACACACTTCCTCCTACAAGGCCACACTTCTAACCCTTTCAAATAGTGCTGCTCCCATGGTAACCTAGCATTCAAATCTATGAGCCTATGCGGGCCATTCTTATTCCAACCACCACAATGTGTCTGTGTCTGGGTGTTACTTGAATGCAGGTGTTCATAGAGGCTAGAGGTGCTGCCTGATGTGGGTGTTGGGAGCAGAACTTGGGTCCTCTACAAGAGCAGCCAGTTAAGAGCAAGTAATCACCCTGGCTGTCTGGAGTTCTTTGTAGACCATGCTAGCATCAACTCAGAGAGATCCTCCTGTTTCTGCCTCCTGAGTGCTGGGATTAAAGCGCCTGACCAAGAGCAAGTATTCCTAACCACTGCACCATTTCCCTGAACTGGAGCTTGGTGTTTGGCTAATCTGACCAGCTGCTGAGCTATTTACTGGGATCTGTCTGTCTTCATCCTCAACAGTAGGGTTACTGGCTTGTGCGGCCATGCCTGGCTTTTATGTGGGTGCTGGGGATCCAAACGCAGATCCTCTTACTTTCACAACAAGTGTTCTTACCTTCTGAGGTACTTCTCCAGCCATCTTTTTTTTTTTTTTCCCCCGAGATAGGGTTTCTCTGTGGCTTTGGAGGCTGTCCTGGAACTAGCTCTTGTAGACCAGGCTGGTCTCGAACTCAAAGAGATACACCTACTTCTGCCTCCCGAGTGCTGGGATTAAAGGCGAGCGCCACCAACGCCCAGCTCCAGCCATCTTTTAAAGAAGACATTTCCTACACACAAACCTTTTTTCCTCCAATAGGAATTTAGGATTTAAATCTTTCTATTTTGAAACAAGTATAGGTTGAGAAGAAGTTGCTAGTAGAGGTTCCCTGTGTGCTTCACATACTTTTCCTTGATTGTTTTGACTTCTATAGTACAATATCAAAACTAGTAAATTAGAGAGTCAGTGCCAGTGTGTTTAGGATGTGCCGTTTGTCATGTGTTGATTCATGTAGCCATCAACACAACCTCAACACAGAGCATTGTTACCATGCAGACCTCACTCACTTGTCCTGTCCGCATACTCACCCTTCCCACCATTCCTGATCCCTGCCAACCACAAGTCCCTCCTCATCTCAGTCACGTGTCATTTTGCAAATATAGAAACATAGTTGTGGAATGTTTGGCCTGAAATGGTTGTTTTCACTCATGAGATCTGTCCACGCTGGGACTGTCAGTAGTTCAGTTTTGTTCTCTAAGAGGAATTGAAGGCTTTATGGAATTAGATTTTGGCTTTCAGTCTGAGTTCTCCCAAATATCTGTTAACATTTGTACTCAGACCTGAAATTGTATTTGTATATAGGAGGAGATTTAAAAACAGAATTGCTTCTTTGTGAAATTTCACTAAATCTTGTGACAAGGGAAAGAGCCTGTTAGCACTTGAAAGAGAGTTTTCTCCCATAGGGCAGACACAGAAGAGAGGCAGAGTGTCTGCAGGCTTTCTCAATGAACCTGTTACTACGAACAATAAAAAGTGAGCGAATTAACCACAGAAACAGGCATGTGCTTTGCTGGAGTACTTGAAAAGGCTTGGTTTCTCTAGATTCCGAATTTCCCTTGGTGACTTGAAACAGGGATCTCAAGATGCTGACTTCTGAAACTGGGAAAGAGGAGGGAGTTTCAGGATAGAAAAACACAGCTTACACTCATCATTTCTTTAGAGAATGTGTCTTAATTTGGTTACTGGACATTAACAGTCACAGCTTTGCCGAGGCCATATGGCGATGCCTCTCTGGGAGTTCGGAATCTTTAATGAAGAGGAAGTTGAAGACACTGAGAATCGGCTCTTTTCCTGCCTCATGCACACATGAGCTGTTTTTTGCATATCATTTTAACAGTACTTGAAGTAAAATGTTTAGGCTTTGGGGGTGCACGCCTTTAATCCCAGCACTCGGAGGTAGAGACAGGCGGATCTCTGTGAGTTCGAGGCCAGCCTGGTCTCCAGAGCTAGTGTCAGGATAGGCTCCAAAGCTACACAGAGAAACCCTGTTTCAAAAAACAAACAAACAAACAAATACAAAAAAAAGAAAAAGAAAAAAAAGAAGAAGTAAAATGTTTATTCAAGCGTGCACATGGTATCAGAGCCTTTGGAGTGTTTGGGGATTTGGGTTTGTATTCATGTTTAATTGTGCTGTAAACCTTTTTACTGTGTAGAATTATTTCCTAAGTATACTGGAAAAATTAGTGACAATGTTTAATTGTCACTTTGATTATTTTATTTTTTCTGAGACAGGATCTCAATATGTATCCCTATCTGGCCTAGAACTCACTGTGTGGATCAGGCCGTCCTTGAATTTACAGATATCCACTTGCTCTGGCATGTGTGGAGGTCAGAGGACAGCATGCAGGAATTGGTTTTCCCCTTTTACAATGTGGATCGGGGCAAAAAACAGTTTATCAGGCTTGGTGACAAGTATTTTACTGCTAAGCCAACCTGCCAGTCCTGGGAAGAGAGCTAAAAGTAATTATTTTACATTGGTTTAGTATTTTTGAGACAGTCTTGACTGGTACTTGCATATTGAGTCAAGACTGGCCTCAAGATTATGTTAGTTCTCGTGCCCCAGCTTCTCAAGTGCTTGACTTACAGATGTGGGCCACTCTGCTGGCCTTAGAATTAAAAGTCTATTGTATGTTTGCAGGGTGTATGTGGGTAGGCATGTACTGTGGCATGTGTGGAAGTTTTGTGGGGTTGTGCTTTCTTCCACCTTTATGTGGTTCCGGGAGTCAATACCAGTGGTTAGGTCTGTGCAGCAAGAGCCTTTCCCAACTGAGACATCTTGCCTTCCTGAGAAGTTATTTTAGTTTTTGATTCAGTCCTTGAAGTATTGATTCTGAAAGTGATTGTATCTAGGTAGCAGGTTTTTTTTTTTAATTAATTTAGCCTTTTTGGTATTTTTTTTTAATGTTTGTGTATTGATTGGTGTTTTGCCTGCATGTATGTCTGTGTGATGGTGTCAGATCCCCTGAAACTGTAGTTACACAGTTGTGAGCTACCATATGGGTTCTGGGAATTGAACCTGGGTCCTCTGGAAGAGTAGCCAGTGTCTTAACCACTGGGCCATCTCTCCAGGTTCTGTTTTTAGGACAGTGCTTTCATTGGTCAACCTACTCAATAAAAGACTATGGAAGTTAAGCTTTTGATCAAAGAAATAATGGAATATTGTCCTGTGGCAAAACAAAAACAAAAACAAAACAAAAAAACGCTCAACTTTTATTGTACTTCAAGCTTAAGATGACTTTTCTCATTGCAGGTCATTCTAAAGGGAGTTACATGTTCTTGTGAACAGCTGAGAACTCTGAACCCTAACCTGACTGTTCTTGTTGACAGGGCAATAGGTGTTATTCCTTTAGTATTACTCAGTTTCCAGTCTAGAGCATCAAGTTTATGCCAAAGTGTTTAAAAACAATGCAGCTTTAAGAGAGGGAGTAGGAGCTTGGGAGGCTGAGGTGGGGTGTGCAGGCTCCTCCTCCACTCCTGTACGCTGCAGGGGCTTGCTGCAGAGAAGTGCCTGAGCACACAGACCTGCAGAATTTATCTGCATAGAATTTAACTTGAAAAAGACTTTTCTTTACAATTGCTAAAGATATTTTTAATGCCATTTTCATTTTCAAGTTCAGTCATTATAGCTGAGACAAGTTTAATAACATGCTGCCACACTCCGATTTCTTTCAGGTTTTTCAAGAGCATGAAGATAGTAAGATAGTAAGAGGCGTGATGGGCAGCATTGCTATTTAATTTTGTTATATGACACAAAGTCAGAAATGCTCTTTATTACTTACTTTTTCTTTTTGCTCTTATTTCTCATATAGACCCTGTGAGACAAAAGTTAAATTGCATTTAAGATAAACAGTTGGGGAAAAAAGCTGTTACAGCTTCTTGTCTGAAAAGCTGGAAGAAAGGAAACATTTTGATAAATTCTGAGACATTCAAACACTAGTGCAATGGAAGAGTCTCAGGAAGTAAAATTCAGCAAATTTGTACAAGCTCAGAGATCAATGATAGGTACCCAAGAGGCAGCACTTCAGCCTCATAAAATATTTTGTGATTTACCATTTTTAGAAATTTATTTATTTGGCTGGGTAATGGTGGCATACATCTTTAATCTCAGCTGGTCTCACAGAGATCCTCCTGCCTCTGCTTCCCAAGTGCTGGGATTAAAGGTGTTTAATCCCAAATTCTGGGATTAAACACCCGAAGCATTTTTAAACTTTTTATTAATGTTTCTATTTTGACTTACAGCCTCAGGCTTATTATGTAGCAGAGGATGACCTTGAATTCTGATACTCTTGCTTCCAGGTGTGTGTAGAGTAGGGTTTGAACCCAGGGACCTGTGCGTGCTAGGCAAACATTGTACCAACTGAACTCCATCCTCAGATCACTTTTTCAGCTTTTAATAGTCCTTTTTTAAAAAATTAGATTGCATTAAAAAATATTGTGTTTGTTTGCTTGCTTGCACTTGTGTGCACATGCACCTTTAGCATGTCACATGTTCACTATGGCTTATGTATAGAGGTCAGAGGGCACTCTGTAGCAATTGGTTCTTTCCTTCCATCTGTGAGTCTCTGGATCAAACTCATGTGGTGAGGCTTGGTAGTAAGCATACCGGCAGGGCCCTTAGTTAGTTCTTTTGTTTGTTTTTGTTTCCCTTACTGTGTAGCTCTGGCTGCCTAGAGCTTGCTATGTAGACGAGGCTGTCCTTGCCTCTATCTGTTTTTGGGATTAAAAGGATACACCTCCACACCTCCACCACAGTCAGTTACACTCAGATATCAGGCATTACACTTGCCTATTAGAGAGTATTTTGCCTTCATGTATCTGTGTATCAGGTACATGCCTAGTGCTTGAGGTCAGAAGAGGGTGTTAGATTTCCTTGGACCTGGAGCTACAGATGGTTATTAGCCATCTTGTGGGTGCCGGGAAGGGAATCCAGGTTCTCTGCAAGAGCAACTGATGCTCTTAATTGCTGAGCCATCTTTCCAGCCCCTGAGGTCTCAGTCTCTCTCTCCCTCCCTCTCTCCTCTCTCTCTCTCTCCCTGCCCCCTCCACCCCCTCTGGACTCAATCTGTAGACCAGCTTGGCCTTGAACTCACAGAGATCCACTGCTTCCCCTCTCAGTTTTCGGGGTTAGAGGTTGCACCATCACTACCTGGTTTTAAAGGCTAATTTTTAATTGCATAAACACATCCAATATTAAGATTTCACCCTCCTTCCTTTCTTCTTTCTTTGTGTCCTTCTGCCTCTCCCAACCTCTCTGCCTTTAACCTCAAACTCACTATGTAGGTGAGGTTAACCTTGAACTCCTCACCCTCCTGCTTCCCATCTCCTTAGTGTCAGGATTAGAGGGAGCTGCTCCCCGTTATGTGCAGTGCTGAACACTGAACTTCATGTGTGCTGGCCGAGCACTATCAATTAAGCTACACCCCAGACTGGAATTTGCAGTTTCTCTTAAACAGTTTAATGACACAGGGTCTGGACCACTAAGAAATCTGAGGTTTAGAAGCTCTCATTTAATTTGATATATTAAACAATTTTTGGAAAAAGAACTTAATTTAAAGAATATTATTGTGTGTAGAGAGTATATTTGCGCTCATGTGGTGCAGCACACATGAGGTCATAGAGAAACTTCTTGGATTTTCTCCTTCTGCTAAGGGGTCAGAAAAGTGATTGATTTCAGGTCATAGGAATTACATAGCAAGCACTTTTATCCAACATGGTCCTTATTTCCTTAGCTGGAACTAATTGGTTTCAGTTATCTTGCTTCAGCCTCTTGCTTAACTGGGTCTATAGGTGTGCAGCGCCATTCCCTACTAGAACCTTTTTAAAACATCAACTGCTTGTTTTCTCTCTGTTAACTATTTCACCTATATGTGAGTGATATTTTGAGGCCTGTATATAGTGATCAGGATAACTGGCATATCACCTGAAACATTTGTCTTTTCTTGGTGTGGGTGTATTCGAGATCCTCTCTACTCAGTGTCTTGAACTACACAATTCAGGGCCGATGTAGTTCTGTGGGCCACAGGACCTGGAGAGAGAGCTTTAGAAGATGCCTCCCTAGGCTTGGATGCTGGAACTTGTAGTAGGGTTCATCTGTTCTTTGCCATGCTCCTTCTTGTCCTTGTATGCATGTCTTAGAAAGAGCCGACTGCTTGTTTCTTCTGTTTGGAGTTATTCTTAGGATGCCTTACTTTTGTAAGCAAGAAAACTGGGTCTGAGTGCCCTGTGGCTAATGCTGTGTTTCTCCCTTGGCAGTACTCGGGGAAGGACTGGCCAAGGGAGAGGGTGCCTTCCGGGCAGTGCTGTGCTGTATGCAGCTGCAAGGGAAGCTCCAGCTGGTGTCCTCCATCCTTGCCAAGTCACTGTCAGGAGAGTCTCTGGTAAGTTGATGAGTGCAGGTTTGAATGCTTGCCAATGTTGGGTTGTATGGGATAGTATACGGGATAGTATGAGGAAAATGGTGTATGTTTGGTGTGTAGTGTAGTTTTGTCAGATGTCAAAGTTCATGACAGAACCAAGATGCTCAGTTTTTTAAAATGAACTGATACTCAGTCATTGGACCTTTGCCATTTGTGATTTGTCTATATAAAAACCACAGGTACTTTTACTGAGTTCTAAAGTATAAGATAACCAAAGACATTCTTTTTAAAAATTTTTAAAAAATCAGCTGGGCAGTGGTGGCACATGACTTAATCCCAGCACTCCGGATGCAGAGGTAGGCAGATCTCTTGAGTTCAAGACCAGCTTGGTCTACATAGTGAATTCCAGGACAACCAAAGCTACACAACGACACCCTGTCTTGAATCACCCACCATCCCCCTAACACCCTCCCCCCATGTGGTGGTGCATGTCTGTAATCCTAGTGCTCCACAGGCAAAGGCAGGCAGATGTCTGCGTTCCAGGCCAGCCAGGGCCATGTGTTTTTTTTAAAGGTTAATGTATATACTAATAGGTTTCATCATACCAAATGGGTATAAGTTAATATCTTTATTTACTTTATAGAAACTATCTAATTATATTTACACTTGAATTTACATCTTTTTAAAGTTATAATTTTTATTGATTCTTTGTGGATTTCAAAGATAAGTTTTTAAAGATTTATTTATTTTATATATATGAGTGCTCTGTCTGCATGTATGACTTTATGCCGGAAGAGGTCATCAGATTACACTAGAGATGGTTGTGAGCCACCATGTGGTTACTAGAAATTGAACTCAGGACTTCTGGAAGAACAGCTGGTGTTCTTAACTGCTTAGCCACCTCGCCAGCCCCAAGATAAGTTTTTAAATATGTAAATTTTCTAGTTTATTTCTTATAATCAAAGGGCTACTTTTTGTAATTTCATAGAGTTGATAACTTATAAGAATTTGAAAGAAAGAACTTGGTATTTTTCAGGCATCAAAATAAAAGCCGGGAAGAAAGTCTGTAATTGCCAGGAAGTGTAAATTCTTTGTCAATTGTGCTTCAGGTTGGTAGGGATTTTGAAAATCAAGAGCACAGATGTGAAAATACAGAAATTAGAAAAGTATTTAGTCTGTTATAAGGTGTAATATTATGGCTCCACCACAGGGTAATTTAGTTAACCTGTAAGGAGTTACTGTGCAGTGAATTACTTCCTTAGTTTGGCCATGTCTCTGAATTCACAAGGATTACAGATGTGAGTACATGAAGTGATACAGTAATTTAGCTCTAAGTAGCTGTCAAAATGTACTTACCCGAGTCTCTCTTCTTCTGAGATAGGGCCTGGACCTTGAGACAGACTTCTGCCTTATGCTTCCGAGTGCCAGGATTACAGTTGCTAGTCACCATTCCTAGGAAGAGAAAACTGCTTTTGATACAAGGTCTCTCTGTATATGTATCCCAGGCTGGCCTCAGGCTTGGAGTCCTCACTGATCTTTCCTGTGTAGCAGTTACAGGTGTGCCCAGCCTCAAAAGCTTTTTTTTTTTCCTATAATTATTTTACAGTTAGATCTGTTGGGGTTTTTAATTTTTAACAATTTGTTTTTAATTTTCAAGTTTTCTGAAATTTGAATTTAAAAAATTAACAAATGGTTTCTCTGGTGGTGGATAACCACTGAGCTCATATATATACAGAAAAGCCCAAGAGAGAGGGGAGAAATAGTTTTAGGTTTGCATTTCTCAGTTTTTGTTTTACACTGATAGCTTGGCAAGCATTTTATAGAATTAAAAAAAAAAAGTTTTTGAGGCAGGGTTTCATGGAACTTCGGCTGGCCTGGTGTGTGTGCTTATCAGGAGCAGCAACGGGGCCTTTCTTCCCAGTAGTCCTCTTCCTGTCCACAGCTTCACGCAGCCCCTTACAGAGTAGCAGTGTGAGGAAGGGAAGGGGAGAGCTGAGTTGTGAGACTAAAGAACTACCCACTGATGGTTTTCTGTCTTCGTTTCACCCTTGCAGAATGGGATGGTAACGAAAGATTTGACAAGACTGAAGACTCTTCTCACAGAGACAGAGGTGAGTCCATTGTGGGAATCTCTTTAGGTCCATTGTGGGAATCTCTTTAGGTGCATCAAACCCAGTGAGTCCGGTGAGCATTCTTCTGTTAGTCAAGATGTGAGGTGACAAGGGGATCTTCTGTGCAACTGGGTTGGGTTGCACAGAAACCCCCTCAGAACACGTCTTCTGTTCTGCATCCCAGATCTTCTTTTCTAACTATAATCATTATTTTTGAAATTTTTTTTGGCATATGCATACATGTGTGGCTTGTGTATGTGTATTGACTCCTGTGTGGACATACATGGATGTGTGGGTGTGAGTGCACACTTGTGTGCATATACACGTGGAGGCCTGAGGTTGATTAAGATGTCTTCCTCAATTAGTGTCTACTTATTGAGGCAGGGTCTCTCACTGAACCTGGAGCCAGCTGTCCTTGGGATCTCTTGTCTCTGCCTCGTGAGTACTGAGATTGTAGGGATCACCATGTCTCCTGGCTGTCACATGGGTTCTGGGGATCTGAACTCTGGTCTTCATAGTTGCATAGCAAGCTCTCCATGCACTGAGTCATCTTTCTGGCTCTCATCCCGGTGTTCTCTGTCCCCCATATGGAAGGTACTTGGGTAATTTTTTTTTTTTTTTTTTAACTTCATGTGCTTTGGTGTCTTTCAATTGCTGAGCCATCTCCCCAGCCCCTGGGAAATTGCATTTATTTATTTATTTATTTATTTATTTATTTATTTATTTATTTATTTATTTGGTTCTTGCCTTCTGAGGTACTTCTCCAGCCATTTTTTTTTTTTTTTTTGGGTTTTTTGAGACAGGGTTTCTCTGTGGCTTTGGAGGCTGTCCTGGAACTAGCTCTTGTAGACCAGGCTGATCTTGAACTCACAGAGATCCACTTGCCTCTGCCTCCCGAGTGCTAGGATTAAAGGCGTGCACCACCACCAACTCCTGGCTGGAAATTTTAATTTTTAATTATTTCTTTCAATCAAAAAATACAACATTAGGGGCTAGAGAGATGACTCAATGGTTAAGAGCACTGATTGCTCTTCCAGAGGACCTGGGTTCAATTCCCATCACCCACATGGTGGCTCACAGCTGCCTGTAACTTCAAGATCTGACACCTGCACACAGACATACATGTAGGTAAAACACCAATACACATAAAAATAGATAAATTATTTATAAAAAAACCCACAACACATTGAATAACTCAAACAAGATAACCCTCAAATCATCTGTATCTGACTTAGAAGATGTTGTTAAATGAGGGAATTAGTTTGAGAATGCTAAGCATCCAGGCAAAGAGCTCCACACATGCTCTGGCAGGACTCGTGCAAGGCAGGGGCAGCAGTGGCGTGTAAAGATGCATAGCTCATGCATCAGTTAGTATGTTTTCTTTCTCTTACACCCCTTTCTTTGAAAATTGCAGACAGCAAGTAATGTCCTCCCTGGATGTCATGTGGAAGACTTAGATGAAGGTAAGTACTAAAATTGTCATAATGTCTGGTAAGTCTTATTATGGCCCTTGTCTTTAATCCCAGTGCTCGGGAGGCAGAGGCAGGCAGATCTCTGTGAGTTCAAGACCAGCCTGGTCTATAGAGTGAGTTCCAGGACAGCCAGGACTGTCAGAAAAACAAACAGAGAAACCCTGTCTTGAAAAACAAAACAAAGCAACAACTCCTCCCCCAAAAAACAAAAACAAAACAACAACAACAACAACAACAACAAAAAACCCCAAATCTCTGTCTGGAACATTTTCATAGGTTAGCTGAGTGATGATAACTCCACAGATAACTCTGTAGCTGAGGCTGGTCTTGATCTCCTGATGCTGCTGCCTCCACTTGGGAGCACTTGGATGGTGTTTGGATTGCAGGTGTGCACCAGTGTTCCTATTCTCCTAGCTTGCCCTGAAGGCTAGCCTGCTCCATGCTAAAGTGACTTTCATAAAACACATACTAACTTCTCTGGGGTTGTCTTCATCTTTGTAGTTAAAATGTTAAACAGTGTTAAAATGAATATTTATTATTATGGTTTAATAGGTTCCTAAAGTCACCCAGCTAATAATGGATGAAACACAACTTTTTGGCTTAGCCTGGCAGAAAACCTTTCTTGTTCTCTGAGGGGAGGTTGGGGGAGAGAACTTGTGAGACTAGAAAATAGCTGCTTAGCCTTTCTCTCCTAGGTCTTATTTTCCTTTGCTTATTTGGAACTTCATCTAAATCAAAGTCATTTGTATTTAGAAATGTATGCACTTAGCTCCTATATCTGCTTAACTGTTTGAGCTTCACTTTTTTTTTTGTTTTTAAAGATTTTATTTATTTATTATGTATACAACATTCTGCTTCCATGTATATCTGCACACCAGAAGAGGGCAGCAGATCTCATTATGGATGGTTGAGCCACCATGTGGTTGCTGGGAACCGAACTCAGGACCTCTGGAAGAGCAGTCGGTGCTCTTAACCTCTGAGCCATCTCTCCAGCCTGAGCTTCACTTTTATACAATGTTCGTAGTGATATGCTTCTCACTCAGTGTGCAGTGGTAGGTTTGTTCACAGGACCTTCCCGGACAGTCAGTTTTCATTCCTGAAGGAGTTTCCCATAGAAATGCATCCCATGCTTGGGAATGACAAGCATCTCAGCTGCTCCCCTGAGTTCTCAGAGAAGAGATTGCCCTGGGAGGAAGCCCACTCCCTGTCAGATGAGAGTCAGTGCCACCTGCCTGATTTAGCTGCTGGGTAGTGGCCTCTACAGCATGCTGATTCACAGAACTCATTAACTGGCTCAGTTAATTGGTAGGGGTACCTTTGTCATGCCTGTTTTAGATCACATGGGATGATGCATGTGGAGGGATGTGATTCTTAGATGTTAAAATATTGGAATGATGAGGTAACCTCACATGACACGATTATATCCTCATTATTTCCCAGGGTCTTGTAATGGTTGGCATTTCCGCCCGCCACCCAGGGGAATCACAAGCAGCGAGGAATATACTTTGTGTAAAAGGTAATGTAAAAAATATTTTTAAAATAAATTACATGTCTTTTTTGAAAGAAGAGCTAATTTTCCTTCACTCTTTGAAGGCAGTAATTTAAATTCAGAGAAGATAATATGTGAAGAAAGAGAAAGTATAATGATCAAGGGAAATGGTTTGTTTCCCATATCAAACAAACTGCATAGGTCAGCGCCAAATCCATGAGACTTTAATCTGAAACAACAGGCATGTGAATGCAGCCTGCTTAGACTTTGTTCAGAAGGCTTTCATGCTGGCTGAACTTAATTGTGGGCTGCTTTTAGTGTGGAATTTACTGAGATGTGGTAATTGGAGTTGAAATTAGTTCCTGTAAACTGAAAGAGAGCACAATATCAATCATATTCAATTATTTTAGTGATTTTTCTGAAAAAATATTGTCATGGAATTCTTATGCAATTTGAGTACTTTTTTTTAAAGGACTTTCAGAATTAATGATGTAACTCATTTTTTTTAATTGGGTTTCTTTTTTTTTTAATATTTTATTTATTTATTATGTATACAACATTCTGCTTCCATGTGTATCTGCACACCAGAAGAGGGCACCAGATCTCATAACAGATGGTTGTGAGCCACCATGTGGTTGCTGAGAATTGAACTCAGGACCTCTGGAAGAGCAGTCAGTGGTCTTAATCTCTGAGCCATCACTCCAGCCCTTTACTCATTATTAATAATTATTTCTAAAGATGTAGAAAGTTAACTTAAGTCCCATTTTAAAAGGCAAGCTCTTCAGTTCCTCTCACTAGAGTGAGTGGCTGGTGGGGCTTGGCATAGACCTTGTTGCCCTCAGCTGGGCAGGGAAAGGAGTGTGATGTGTGCTGTGTTGAACCACAGTCAAGATGATGGGGAATTTGTAGTGGAATTGAGGGACTGAGCTAGTGAACACTGCAAGTCCTTGTGGGGCCAAAGTACTGGACAGAAAAAGAGACCCAAGAATTAGAGTCTAGAGAGGACTAGAAGCCCCTTTTTCTTTTTTGAGGGAAAGAATTTTTTAAATTTATTTTTATGTGTATGAGTGTTTTACCAGCATGTATGTCTGTGCATCATGTTTGTGCCTGTTTCCTACAGAGGCCTGAAGAAGTTGTTGGATTCTTCCTTTGGACAGGAGTTACAGACAGTTGTGAGCTGCCATGTGGGCGGGGGCTGGGAATTGAGACTGGGTCTCATGGAAAAGTGGCCAGTGCTCTTAACTAATAAGTAGTGAAATAGCTAGGAAAACATAGACAGGTTTTTGGAGCATGAAAACATACTGTATATATAAAAAGGTAAACACACGTTTTCTGAAGGAAATGAGGATTTAACAAGCAGCTGCATCCTAGGTTCATGCTCACTTCCGATGATTTATAGGCACCGGAGAGATGAGCTGTGCGGGTTTATCTGTGCCAAGTTCATTATCTGTTTTCTCTAGAATGGGTTTTCCAGTTGTCCACATGTAATATCTCTCTTGTGTTTGTTTTGTTAAATGTACTTTAATTTTTTTCCTCAGAGGATCTCTCATCAACTTTAGAATATTTTTACTAACCTAAGATCAGACTTTACATAGTTTTTCAGGGTATTTTAAAGTATTTTTTCCAAAATTAATGATCAAAACAATTTGGTTTTCTTATTTTGACCATAAAATTATCAGTTAAGTTTTCTTTTATAAAAAACAATGATTTAGCCTGGCGTTGGTGGCACTCCCCTTTAATCCCTGTGAATTCGAAGCCAGCCTGGTCTACAGAGTGGGTTCTAGGATAGTCTCCAAAACAATACAGAGAAAACCTATCTTGAAAAAACCAAAGAACAAACAAACAAAAAAAACCCAATGATTGTTTTGCTTGATACCTAATTTTTTTGTGTATTTGTATATAGTGTATATGTAATATTTGATATGTATGTGTATTGAATAGGTACCAAAACAGCTTCACCTTGAACATTTACCATTTCATTGTGCTAAGAACACTCCAAATCCAGCTAATTGAAATGTACTCTATATTGTTGTTGTTTGTAGTCACCCGAGTGTTTGAATTTGGGGATTTAATCTAGGCCTTCACTCATGCAAAAGTGGTATACCATTGAGCTACAGCCCCAGCTGGTAAGCTGAGTGTTCAGAGTCACAGACCTGAGGTGTCATTATCAGTGTCTTTTGAAGTCAACATTTCTGTATTTAACTCTTGAAGAACTGAGTAACTGTTCCATGAATTTGTGACTCTGAATTATAAAATCCTAAATTTACTTGAAACTTAACATTAGCCTGTAGTTTCAGTGAAGTAATACAGAAAAAAGAGAACAAGTATCCCATTTGAAGGTAAAGGTAGAGGTATGCAGTGAGGTTCCCAGGGTGCAGAGTGTGTCGAGTTCATGCCATCTGGGGAATGAGATCATGGCTGTGTGAACAGCTCGTCCACTGGATGTCAGTATTGCTTCAAGAACTATCTAAGGGAGCATGTCTTCAATGGCTTATTTTGGGCAGAGGGGTCACAATATACTACTGTGCTTTAAGGTCACTGTGTTCCTAAGCACAAAGTCACAGGATATTGGAGTGGGGGTTGAAGCTCTGACTATCATGGATGCTTGTCTGCCATCCCTTTCTGCCTTCATTGGACTTGACAGTGATAACTCTGGCCTCTCAGAAGATCTTTGTCTTGGTACTGAGGAGGCAGAGGGCAAATGGTGGAAATTATCCTTAAATGGTTGAACACTTTTAATCCTGGCACTTGGGAGGCAGAGGCAGGTGTATCTCTGTGAGTTTGAGGCCAACCTGGTCTGCAGCGTGAGTTCCAGGATAGCCAGGGCTGCACAGAGAGAACCTGTCTCGAAAGAGCCTTGTCCTACCCTATCCCCACCCCCACGCCCACCCCCAAAATGTTGAACATATATAAAACAGTCTTTCCCATTCCTCTTAGGTTTTTAGAGCAAGGAATCTGTAGGTATGGTGCCCAGTGTACTTCAGCACATTCCCAGGAAGAATTAGCAGAGTGGCAGAAAAGATACGCCTCACGGTTAATAAAGTTGAAGCAGCAAAATGAGAATAAACAGCTCTCAGGCAGCTACATGGAAACCTTGATAGAAAAGTGGATGAGCTCACTGTCTCCTGAGAAAGTGGTAAGAACTACCTACCTTCTGTTGCTCTTGCTCTAAACAGTGCACTGGTTTCATCATTGCTTTCTCACGTACTCAGTTGTAGCTTATTTCTTTAGTCTACTAAGAGCATGTTTGTTTTTCGAGACAGGGTTTCTTTGCTTAGCCCTGGCTGTCCTGGAAATTGATTTGTAGACCAGGCTGTCCTCACAGAGATCTGCCTGCCTCTGCCTCTCCAGTTCTGAGATTAAAGGCATGCTCCACCACTGCCTGGCTGAAAATGTTTTTGATAAAGTGGTGTTTTTAGTAACAAGCCGGGTTATTTGTTAACATGAAGGGCAGAAATGGTATGCAGCTCCTACAGTAATGACCTTCTTTTAGGGAGGTTTTGATTCTAAGTTTTTGGTTGTTAATTTTCTTCTATCTGCGTCACATGTCAGTCTTGTAAGCATGCTGGAAAGAAGTGTGTGGGATCCCTTGGTCAGCAAGTGCTCCATCTTTGCTCATGGCTCACAGCTGTGTTTTTTTTTCACCCTCAGACTGTAACAGGAATCTGTCTTTGCTTTCAGCTTAGCGAATGCATAGAGGGAGTTCAGGTGGAGCACAACCCTGACTTGTCGGTCACCGTCAACACCAAAAAATCCCACCAAACATGGACCTTTGCTCTGACCTGTAAGGTATGAAGCCTGTGCTGATTAAAGATCAGTTTCTTGAAGCTTATTCGACTTTAAATGTCTGTTAAGAGAGCGTGACTCGGAGTACATTTCATGTAGGCTCTGTCCTGTGCCAAAGTGGGTTTCTGTATTTCAGTCATTTAAATGCCCTTTTTTTTTTTTTTTTTCCACTTTGAAGCAGGATCCATTTAGCTATGTAGGACACCTTATTTACTTGGTAAAGAAGTCTGGCATACATTACCTTCTAAACTTGGAACATAGGATGGGGTTCATGGCTTATCAATGGATTATTTAATCTGGCAGTTCTAGGATTTTTTTGCAATGAAAACCCATTTTTGTATTTTATTTGATGAAGTCATAGATTTTATAAAAATGTGTTTTTCTATTTTATTTTTTGTGTTTCATGGGCCTGGCCCATGCCAGGCATGTATTCTACCACTGAGCTCTATCTCCAACCCTAGAGAGGGGTTTTCAATATGAGACATTTTCTGCAGTGCTTCTCATCTTAAATTATGGTGGTCACAGTTTAAGATTGGAATATAGTTAACCATGGCGGTGAATATGTTCGGTGGAGAAGTTTTGTGCTGTTTTTAGTGGTATTTCTTCTCGGCACCATCTGCATCTTGAGATGGAATGTTTAGCTTCAGCCCTGAACCCAATCCCGTGCTCTCAGAGGTAACTGTCCTCCTTCAAAGCTTCCTGCGTGAGGCTCTGCAAGCATAGTTAGAGGCTGACCCAAGGTGGGGACATGAACGTGTGCAGAAGGCCCAGGGCGGCTGAGGATGCAGCATACGTACATCATTTTAGAAACTTTGCTTTAACCATTCTGTTTTGTCTTTGTTTTTCTTTTTCTTCTTAAATAGCTTGTGAGCACAGTTTGTTGGACAAAATAGTACCTTAGAAACATGGGGAGTAGCAGACCCTTCTGGGAATATTTTCATTGAAGAGCCCAGTTACAATTGAATTTCCACCCCCTTGTACTCAATGAATTATTTTAACTTCCTTGTAGCCTGCAAGAATGCTGTATCGGGTAGCATTGCTTTATGATGCTCATCGTCCTCATTTTAGTATCATTGCCATATCTGCCGGAGATAGTACTACCCAGGTATCACAAGAAGTCCCCGAAAACTGTCAAGAATGGATAGGAGGAAAGATGGCCCAAAATGGATTAGATCATTACGTGTATAAAGTCGGGATAGCATTTAACACAGAAATATTTGGAACTTTTCGCCAAACCATAGTTTTCGACTTTGGATTGGAGCCAGTACTCATGCAAAGAGTAATGATTGATGCAGCTTCTACAGAAGGTAATATTTAGACTTTTTTCCCCCGATACAATGTATTAAAAGGCAAGATTAAAAGATATGTCTTGACCCCTAAATATTCCTCAGATAGGGAGGAAATAAAAAGGAAAAATTCCCATGTTAATTGACTTATTCACTGTGTAATGACCATAAAATGGGTCAGGTTGTGCCGTGATCTCTTCATGCAGTCATTGGGCAAGTCTTGCTTTGAAGTCCCCTAAACTTACCTAACATGAATAGGTAATCAAGTCTGTTTGGTCTAGCAATTTCATGTTAAAGTAAGATGGTTTTAGCACAGCCAGACCTTTTAGTATTTGTTTGACTAGAATGTCTTTCTAAGGGTAATGACGTATATACCTCCAGTGTCTTTCCATTTCCTGCTGATGGTTCAGTTAGCTTTGCTGATGTTACTACTTTATCTCTGAAGGAAAAGCCCTCAATATCAGTTTAAGTCATCGTGAGCCTTCACTCTACTGTTAAGGAGGGCAGAGGGTCTCAGCAGGATCTGCTCAGTACTTTGGGAAGGGAAGAGAAGGGGCCCTGGTTTTAGCACAAAAGCCCCTGCATGCTTGCTGTTACAGCTGATTTGCTTTGTATATTATTGATGGTGCCTCTACCAAAATTTGATGTCTAAATCCAATAGGACATGGAAAGGACATGCTAGCTCACACTTCTGTGGCTCTTGGTTGGAGTATAGGTGCTTTAATTTATTAAACAAATGATTAAGAATTTCTTTAATGAGGCTATGTAGTAGGCTATATGAAACTTGGTACTGTGTTGACTGGAACTAACCATAATGTAGAGGATGCTTACTCCAAGTACCAGTGTCCTACTAATCAGAACCTAATCGGGACAGTTTTCTTTTCATGAGCAGACATTAGGATGTGTTCTTTCTCTTTTTTCCCCTGCAAGTTGAGGTCATGCATCTATCTATCTATCTATCTATCTATCTATCTATCTATCTATCTATCTATCTATCTATCTAATTTTCTGGGACTGTCTCACTAAGTAGACCACACTGGCCCTGAATTCACAAGTCTCCTGCTTCAGCCTCCCCAGCTCTGGAAAAATGAGTGTGTATGACCATGACTGGCCCTCACTGCAATGTCTTCTTTGTGTGTGCAAATGTAACCCAGGCTTCATTTTATCCCATTCTCTGCTTTGTTTGATCTCATTTACATTTTATTGGGTTGTATGTAATTTTGTTACTCAGTAGGAACAAAAATATGTTAATTTCCATAGCCAAAAAATAGATATGCCAGTAGATAAAATACAAATCAAAGCACACATCATTTTATGAAGGACTAGATGGTAAGTGTTGCAGGTGTGTGAGGGATGGGCCTGACTGCACTCACAGAAATTCAGTGATGAAGTGAAGCTGGAATTTGAATGGGTAATGTCTTCATCTCTACTGTTTGCTTCTTCCACTAGATTGGCTGTTTGTGTCTTCATTGGCTTTATATTGCTGTGATAACACAACAGAAAGCAACTTGGGGAGGGAAGGGTTTATCTCATAGTGCAGCTTGTAGTCCATCATCCGGGGAAATCAGGGCAGACAATCAAGGTAGGGACCTGATAGCAGGAACTGATGTGGTGGCCTTGAAGGAACAGTGTTTTCCTGGCTTCTTCTCAGCACTGTTAAAATTCTCACCAAACAGCCCACTCAGCTCTGAGCACTCTTGTCTGGGCCATAGTTCCAAAGTCTTTCTACAGTCTTCCCAAAAACATGGTCAAGTGTATCACAGCAATATCCCACCCCTGGTACAGTTTCTGCCTCAGCTTGCTCTTGCTGTGTTAAACACCATGACCACAAGCAGTTTATGGGAGGAAAGGGTTCCTGACTGAAGGCGGTCATGGCAGGACCTTGGAGACAGGAGCTGATGCAAAGGCAACGGAGGAGTGCTTGCTCAGTCTGCTTTCTCTTCTCTTCTCTTCTCTTCTCTTCTCTTCTCTTCTCTTCTCTTCTCTTCTCTTCTCTTCTCTTCTCTTCTCTTCTCTTCTCTTCAAGATTTATTTATTTATTACATATACAGTGTTCTGTCTGCATGTATGCCTGCTGGCCAGAAGAGGGCACCAGATCTCATTATAGATGGTTGTGAGCTACCCTGTGGTTGCTGGGAATTGAACTCAGGACTCCTGGAAGAGCAGTCAGTGCTCTTAATCTCTGAGCCATCTCTCCAGCCCTCAGTCTGCTTTCTTATAGAAAGGGGCTGCAGTATTAATGCAGCGGTGGGACCTCGCACAATGAGCTGGACCCTCCCACAGCAATCTCTAATCACAGACTTACCTGCAGGTCACACCATGGAGGCAGTTTCTTTCTCACTGAGAATCCTTCTCCCCAAATGACTCTAGCTTGCATCATGTTGGCATAAAACTAGCCAGCACAACTGGTAAGCAAGATTTGTCCTTAAATAACACTGGAAGATAGTTTTCTTCCACAAAGTTACACATTTGGCTCCACTGGGCCATTACTAGCAGCTCCTATGGTAAGGAATGCTGCCCAGTCTCCCTCAGTCCTATTGTGCCTCAGCCACCAAAGACTGTCTGTGCCCTTCAGACTGACTGATGATGGTATTTTTTATTTATATTTTATGTATGAGTGTTCGGCACGTATACCTGCACGTCAGAAGAGGGCATCAGATCCTATTCTAGATGGTTGTGAGCCACCATGTGGTTGCTGGGAATTGAACTCAGGATCTCTGGAAGAGCAGTCAGTGCTCCTAACCCCTGACCATCTCTCTCTCTGGAGCAGTCAGTGCTCCTAACCCCTGACCATCTCTCTCTCTCTCTCTCTTTTTCCCACACTACTGTTAGTATCTGCAGTGTCCACTTATGGGCCACGAGGGAGTGCCTTCCTTCTAGTAGTTATATAGTAACCCCAAACTGTTGAAGAAGTGTGTGATTTCAGGTGTGCCTTTTCTTTATGCTTTTCTTTTCCGCTTGTTTTCCTGGTTATTGAGGTTTAGAAAAATATGCTATTTATTAAAATTGTCTTTGGGTAAACTTGGAGATAGGACTCAAAATGTGTGGTAAAAGGCACCTGCAGGGAAAGTTAGTGAGCTTTCCTTCCCATTGTATGTATACACAGCTTCCTCTGATAGGAGAGTTTGGAGATGCTGATTTGGAATTGTGTTTTGGACATCTGGAAATAGCATACTTAAAGTTTATTCTTAGGTTTGAATCTGGAAACATCAAATTCATTTCTGTGTTGTGAATCTAGCAAGACATGATAACATCACTACAAAATTTAGTCCCCCTTAAAAATGGATTTCCATTGCCAAAGGTGATGACTGACTACACATATCTGCTATCCATGAACATTGTATGGTCAGCAAAACATTAGAAAAAGAGGGTTTTAAAGTTTGTCATCAAAGGTCAATGTAATGAATGACAGCACAAGGAGAAGCTCCACGAGACAGTCTTTCTTTATGTAGCCCTGGCTGTGTCTGGAACTCACTCTGTAGACCAGGTAACCAGGTGTGTGCCACCACTACCGGGCATTGGTTATGTGTTTTTAAGAAACAAGTATGGTTTTTGTTTTTTACTATTCATTAAATTTGTTCTTTGACAATTTCATACTTTTTTTTTTGGAGATAGGGTCGCTACGTTAGCCCTGGATGGCCTCAAATTCACAGAGATCTGCCTGTCTCTTAGATGTGGGGAGTAAAGGTGTGGAGCACCACATTCGCCACAGTTTTTTATGTAGTATGTGCGTGCATTTGTGCTACAGCTTCTTATTAGCCTCCTAGAGAGGGAGAAAACAGGGCCAATGTTTGGCACAGCCAAGGAGGTTTCATGTCACCTCTGGGTAGCAGTGTGGGAGAGCCATGCTAGTTGGAGTTACTGTGCGCTTGGGTTTTATTTGTAATGTGAGTGGCCAAGACTTTGTTCTTCTAAGAAAATGTGTGCTGTCTGACTTTGAAATTAGGAAGCATTTTATCTCGCTTTTAGATAAATAGAGCTGCTTTTAATAAATTACATTTATTGGATGCTTATGGGCTGTGTCTGCTTTGTTTTCCTCTCACCATCTTCTTGTGCAGTCTGCAGGCCCTATTAAAGTTACAGTTTTAATTGGTTGCATTTCATATTTCAAAGCAAGACTTTCCTTTGGATACTATATTATAATAGGTAGGAGCTTTGGGACTGGAATGAGAGCAGACTCCTAGCCTTACATCGGAGAGCTTAAGGATGTTGGGAAGTAAGGATGTTGGGAAGCTATCCTAGTTGAGTTGGCTATTTTTGTGAAAAGATTTCTTTTATTCTTTTACAATTATATGTAGGTGTGCATGTCTGCATATGGGTACACACAAATGAGTGGAGGTTCCCTCAGAGGGCAGAGCCATTGGTTCCCAGGAGCTGGGGTGATAGACAGTTGTGAGCTTAATGTGGGTGCTGGAAATGAACTCTGGTCCTCTGGAAGAGCAGCAAGTGCTCTTAACTTTTGAGCCAGCTTTGTAGTCCAGAGTTGACAGCCCTTCCATTGTTGTTACGGATATCCAGTTGGTTAGGTTTTTGGTGATATTGAGGATTCAGTGCAGGCTCTCACCCATGCTAGGCAATAGTCCAGTTTAATTTTCCATGGATTTTTCTTAAATGCATTTACAGCTTCTGCCTATTTGCCAAACCTCAGGGTAGCATATTCTATAGGTTTTCTTGGAGATTATTATTACAAGAGTTGGTTAATGAGCAGTGTTAATAAGCACTGTTAAACTCTCCTAAGTCCAAGTTTGTTCCTTTTTTGTCTTTCCAGAGTGTGGTTCATTTTAGGCTGATGTAGGTTGAGGGAACATATCTGCTATGGATGAAGAGCTGCTCAGCATTCCTGAGCAGTACCTAAGTCTGGGTTTGGGGATCCCAGGTGCAGGCTACAGCTGAGGATGATAATGAACACACCTGTAGGAGCAGGTGTGTCCAGTGTCGCCATAAGAGACTCAAGAAGTAATGACCTTTAGGCACTGTAAATAAGTGGGTCATTACACAGTTTAACAGTTCTTTTTCAGGTAAGGGATGAGCAAGGTGTGGTGGCTCACACTTGTAGTCCTAGCATTTGAGAGGCTGAAGCAGAGGAATGACTGCAACTTCCAGCCATAGAGTTATTATAGAGGAAGACTCTCTAAAACCCCCCCCCCCAAAAAAAAAAAACCCTTCAAAACCAAGAGTGAAACAAGCAAACAAAACACAAGGAAGAGGAATGAAGAGTAGAGGTGGAAGTCTGCCTCCCAGGAGAATTCTGTAAAGCCTCTTAGGAGCCACCAGCCATTCACGAATGGCCTTTTGAGGCTGGCACATCTGGTGTTTCCAAGTGTTTTCTCTCTACTGTTACAGCTCTCCCCTCTCCTACATAGTCAGCAACATGATGCTGGGTGTGGTGGCTCAGTATTTAATCCCAGTGCTTGGGAAGCAACCACAAATTCTAGATTAGCCTGGGCTACATAGTGAGATCCCACCCTACAACCCCCCAAAATGAAATGGGATAAAATTAACATTGTTTGAAAATTTTGTGGTTCTACTTACTCAAGAATTTCCTCAAACCAAAGTGTAAATTATGATACTATCTACATAAAATGTCAAAAAATACTGTTGCTTATGCCACGTCCCCCAAATTTAATACTTCTAGTCAAAAGTAGAGAAATTGAATTTCCTTATAATTATAAAAACAGGGTTTCTATGTAGCTTTGGAGCCTGTCCTGGAACTCACAGAGATCCGCCTGCCTCTTCGTGCATGTGGTGTCTGTCCCCATCCCTGGGCCCTGCCCCCCATGCTAGGACTAAAGGCCTGAGCTACCACAGCTCCACCAATTTGTGCACATTTTAATGTGTCATACATAGCATTCTCAGGATACCATTTTTGCTTTCTCTCTCTCTTTTTTTTCTAAGCACCTTAAGGGACATAGGAGTAGTCAGTGACTTTTAAATGACATGAGAATGTGTTGCTTGAAGTATAGACTAAAGTCACTTAAATAAAATCTGTAATGTAATTATGAAATGTAAATTTTCCACCTTACAATAGAAGTTAGACATCCTTCTACATACTAATTTTTTCTTTCTTTTTCTTTTCTCTTGGCTTTTGACACAGGGTTTCTCTGTGTTCCTGACTGTACTGGAACTCACTCTGTAGATCAGGCTAGCCTCAAACCCACAGAGATTTGCCTGACTTTCTATCTCCCCAATGCTGAGATTAAGGACGTATGCTACCATGCCTGATTCAATTCATTTAAAAATGCAGTGTGTGTGTGTGTGTGTGTGTGTGTGTGTGTGTGTGTGTGTGTGTGTGTGTGTGTGTATCATGTGTTTTGTACCTATGGGTGTCAGAAGATGGTGTC
This sequence comes from Cricetulus griseus, assembly GCF_003668045.3. Taxonomy (NCBI): domain Eukaryota; kingdom Metazoa; phylum Chordata; class Mammalia; order Rodentia; family Cricetidae; genus Cricetulus; species Cricetulus griseus. The sequence continues at coordinate 120,585,431 of NC_048600.1, forward strand.
AGCTCTCATGGAGCCTGTTGGTTGTGAGCCATCTGTCATGGGCGCTGGAAGTCAAACTCTTGTCCTGAAAAGAACAGTAAGTGTTCTTAATTGCTGAACCATCTCTCCAGCCCCTAGAGTAGTTTGAAGTATAATTTTAATGGGCAGTTCATCTTTACTGCTGTGATAATTGTACTTATGTTGCTGTCTGAGAAATAGCAACACTCTTAGAAAAATGCTTTCACAAGGATCAAAAGGTAGAAATTAGTGCCCTTATATATTTTTATTAAGATAATAGGATAAAAAAACCCCAAAACAAACAATAAGGTATTAAGATACTTGCTACTGTTGTGAAATTTCTTTGTGAGTGACTGCATGTGTGCTTATAATGCATATTTGCATATAAGGTTACAACACAAGAGCTTGGGGTGTAGTTCAGTGGTGGAATATGTTGGGCTTTGTGTTTGATGTCTAGTACCACAAAATAATCAATAAATAAACTTGCCAAACTACTAACTGAATGGAGGTTGCAGTCACATCTGTTCTAATTCAGAGACAGCTTGACGTGACTTCCCCTGAGCTCTGTCTGAAGTAGGAAAGTCTTTCTATTATATCAAAACTGAACCGTTTTGATATAGTGAGTTGGACAACTTCTGCCTGTTGGCTAAGTTTTGCTTTTCTGGGCAGGCACACTCCACCCAGTAAGTCTCAGGTAGTGCACTGTGAGCTTCTTGTGGCTCTCATCTTTGCTGGTCTGTGTTACATCTCTTTTAAAGATGCAGAACCTTACATTCCTGGTTTCGACATTGTGCCCTGATTACAGTATAATTTTGCTGAGTTATACATGACCTTTTGGGAAGTGGCGTTCACACAACTTCCTATCACATGTTCCAAGGAGTTGGCAGTGTTGTACATCCGTGTCTTCTAACAGATTGCTGCTCGTAGCAAGGTGATGTTCAGACAGCTTCCCTGTGCTTTGCCACACAAGCAAAAATTGAGACTTTCAGGACTTTGGGTCCTCTCTTTTTCTTATGGGGCAGGTTCTGGCAGGATGAGGAGGAAAGTTACTGTTAACCATCACTTGGTACAAGGAATTGATCAGTGTCTCCTGCAGGTCAGGCATCTCTTGACTCAAGTTCTGAATATTAACCCCAAAATAACTATTGGTGGCATGACCTAGCCTAATGTATAAAAAGGTGTTCTTACATGGATTCCTAACAATGCTATTTTTTTTTTTTAAATGGCCAAAAATATATCAGACATGGGGAAAGTACGCTCTCAATGAGTTTTGTGTTTTATTTTAAGAATTTTAGCTCTAGTATATGAAATTCTTTTACAAAAATAAGTACTTATTTATTCACTTGAGAATTTAATGCCGTTTTCCTTTGTAAATGTGTTTCTTGTTTTCCTTTAGATCTTGAATACCTGATGCATGCAAAACAGCAGCTGGTAACCACAGCCAAGCGCTGGGATTCTTCTTCTAAGACTATTGTAGATTTTGAACCTAATGAAACTACTGATTTGGAGAAGAGCCTTCTGATCAGATACCAAATTCCTCTTTCTGCTGACCAGCTGTTTACACAGTCTGTTTTAGACAAATCATTGACCAAGGCTAACTATCAGTCACGGTTGCACGACCTGCTTTATATTGAGGAGATAGCCCAGTATAAAGAAGTTAGCAAGTAAGTTCTTTGAGAACCTCCTCCCTCCCCTCCACTCCTCCCTGCCCTCCTTCTCTTCCCCTCCCCTCCACTCCTCTTCTCCTTTGTCTCCCTTTAGAGACATTTTTAATTTTACAATGGAGACATGCTTAAGTGAAGATGGGTATTAAAATAATTGTTCTTCACTAGCTATATTTTTTATTTAACTAATTAACTACTTTAGAAACGGGGTCTTATTATGAAGTCCTGGCTGACCTAGATATGTAGGCCAGGGTGGACTTGAACTTCTGCCTCTTGACTGTCAGGATTATAGGTGTTAACCAGCATCCTTGGCACTCTGTGTTCTATCTTTAATGGAAGTGCTATTAAGAATTGTGTTTAGGAATCTGGCATTGGTGGCTCATGCCTTTAATCCCAGCACTGGGGACTCAGAGGCAGGCATATCTCTGTGAATTCAAGGCCAGCCTGATCTACAGAGCTAGTTCCAGGACAGCCAGGGATCCACAGGAAAACCCTGTTGCAACAAATAAAAAAAATCAAAGAATTGCGTTTATTTAGTACATGGCTCTTTCTCACAAGACCTTACTGAATGTCTGCTCTGGGGCCATTTGTGCACACTTTTGGAGAATGAAACCAGCCCCGCTCTTGAGACATTTTACAGTGAGTTCAGGCTGTAGCAAGCACTTAAGGAATATTCGTTCAATAAATGTACAAAAATGGAAGTAAGCCACATATTTCGAAAGTTCTTTGAAGAATGAAATGATTTAGATAGAGGGAAAATAGTTTGAATTGGTTTTATAGCAATTTATAAGTGTTTTCTACAGTCAAGAGCTAAAAGCAAAAGATTATTTGGTTAATGTAAGAAGAATAGTCTTAAATGAAAGTGTGAGTGAGTGAAACTATTAAAAAGGTTGTTATTTTGGATAACAACCTTATTTTGGAGTCCAAGACAGTCTGTGGGACCTCTAACAGTGGAGCCAGTTTTTATCCCTAGAGCACAAATGGACTTTGGGAGCCCATTCCCTATTGCAGCCCAGATACAGCAAGGAGGGTCTAGACCCTCCCCCAAATGATGTGACAGACTTTGAAGGTCCTTGGTAGGGGGCCTCACTATCCCTGGGGAGGAGTCGCAGGGGGTGGGGGGTGGGGTGGGGTGGAGGTGGGTTGGGTTGGGTGGTGAACATGGGAGGATGGGAGGGCAGGGGAATGGGGGATGGATATGTAAATATGAGTAATTAAAAATAATAATAATAGAGAATAATAATAATAAAAAAACCTGGAAACTGAAGGGGAAAAAAAAGGTTGCTATTTTGAAAGTAGTTTTTAACTGGTTAGGTAAAATAAGATGAATCTTCAAAATTGAACTCAATGAGACATGATTATATTTTTATAACTGTTTCTCCCTTTAGATATAGTCTAGCCAATATGTTTTTTTCCTGCAAGTTGTCTTATCATTAATAATAGATGCAGGATACTCATTAGGGGCATATCCAAAAAACAGAGCAAGTGAAAACGTAAAAGTACATTGTGCCACTCTATTTGTTGGTTACATGTGATAGAAAAAGTCTCATATTAAATGTGCCAGGTCAGTACATTTTGTTTTCATTATTCTGGGACTACACCTTGGCCCTTTTTGGTGTGTAGCATAGGCTGGCCTTGAGCTTGTCAACCTTCCCCCTTTCCTCCTGAGTGCTCATATTTCAAGTATGTGCTGGGCCATTCTGTTGTTACCTGTCAGGTGCCGCGCGTGCCTCTGTGTGTGTGTGTGTGTGTGTGTGTGTGTGTGTGTGTGTATGTGTGTGTGTGTGTGATGCTCCAGGGCAATCTTCAGGATTTGGATCTCTCTCTTCACCTTGTTTATGAGACAGGGTTTCTTTTGTTTTGCTGCTGCACAGTTTCCTCTGGTCAGAATAGATTCGAGACAGAAAGCCATGTTCAAAGTTGAATATAGTGATCCAGGTTGACAGTGTTGAGTTGCAAAGGACTTCACCAGTAGTAGGAGCCAGGGCTTTGTGATAGTGTGGTGAGAGGAGTGGCAGCTGGTGAGACAGACAGTTGATGTACTCAGCTTCTGGCTTGGAGACCTAACTGAATGGGGGAGCCTTTTTGCATAATTCCTGGAAACACTGATTTGGAGCAATGGTGGAGGGGTCAGAGGTTAATTGGTGTTCCACATCTGGGCACAGAGAATACAGGAACAAAGGTGTCCTTAGAGAGTAAGATGAGGGGCGCACTGGGACTTTGAGAAGGCGGCTGATTTCAGATGGAAATGGAGGTAGTTAGACAGGTAGCAGACAGTCCCTGTAGGGTGTGGCTCTACAGAAGCCCGTGGATGATGGAGTTTAAAGAGGAGAGTGACTGCAAGGTAGAAGGGAGACAATGTGAAGCCTGAACATGACCTTTAGCAATGGAGAGGTCTTGTCAGGCAGCCATGTGTTAGAGGCAGTCTCTTCCAACCTAAGTGAGTTTTAGTGACCTAGCCCTTCTCATGATATGAAGCTCTCTCTAAAGACACAGGACACAAGGGCTGGACAGAGGCTGTCAAATGGGCAGTTTTACTTCACTTTCATGTTAATGGTTAGATTCTTTTGGTAAGATTTACCTGGTAAACCCTCGGCTGAAAGTCCACTGAAGTTTGCCTTTCTTCCTAGCCTAGGTGGTTTTAAAGTCTTAATTCTCTCAACCATGTTTCCTATTAGTCAACATATTTCACTTTATTAAACATCACCTGTCATTTATTTAGATTTACAAGAATTATTTATTTGTGCGTGTGCATGTGCGTGTGTGTCTGAGTCTGAAAGATTCACATTTTGGGGTCAGAGGACAAACTTTTAGGAGTCAGTTTATTACTTCCATGGGTTCTGGAATCGAACTCAGGTTACCATAGTTGGCAGCAGGCGCCTTTACCCACTGAGCCCACTCAGGGGCCACACTTAGTCATTTAAAAAAAATCCATATTCTTTAGCACAACTAAGTATGCTTGTGTAACTTGAATTCAGCTTGGATTTAGGGGAGAAAAATTATAGTATGTAGAGTTGGTAATTCAGTACAATAGAATTGATACATTTCCATATATTTATGTCTGAATAAAAAATTCAAATATATTGTATTTTTCCAGGTCTTATGGTTTTGATGAGAAATACTCAAACTAGTTTTCTCCTTTTGATTTAGGTTCAACCTTAAAGTGCAATTGCAGATTTTAGCAAGCTTCATGCTCACTGGAGTTTCTGGGGGTGCAAAGTATGCTCAGAATGGACAACTTTTCGGTCGTTTTAAGCTCACTGAAACCCTTTCTGAAGATACTTTGGCTGGACGACTGGTGATGACCAAAGTCAATGCTGTTTATTTATTGCCAGTCCCTAAAGAGAAGCTAGTACAGACCCAGGGAACCAAAGAGAAGGTTTATGAAGCTACTATTGAAGAAAAAACAAAAGATTATATATTTTTAAGGATATCCAGGGAATGCTGTGAAGAGCTTAATCTTCGGCCTGACTGTGACGCACAGGTATGTTTGCAGGCAGTGCCTTCCTCAGAGTGTGTTCACCCCAGTGTTAGCCGCTGCCTCTGGCTGCTGCCTGTTCTCCCTCCACCCAACCAGCAGTGCACTTGACGTGGAAGTCTTACCTGGGTGGTTAGAATTCCACTCTGGCCGCCCTTTGAATGTAAGGAGCATGTTGTATGTTTCTGTCGCACAAAGCTTCTTGATTAGACATTGGCATCAGCAAAGGAAGAGCAGATTTGTTTTGGGAGCTGCTACATCCAGGGCCATGGGATCAACACCATGTCTGCTTCCCTTCTGTTTGCATTAATGGTGTTTAGGTGAAGCCTGTGCTCAGTTTGCCATGTTTAACTGGAAAGCTATCCTGTCTTCTTAAATATTAAACTTAGTGGACCATGATTCCTAGTCAGTCTGTACCGGGTTATAAGGCTGATTTTCACTCAACATGTGATGCTACATACTTGTTCTTCAAAAGTGTTCTTCATGGACGTGGTGGACTCAGATACTCTTATCTAACATTTATAAGGTTTTAGTTCTTACTGTGTAAAATGAGGTCAGTAATAGCATGTATACTGTGTCAGTATGATCACATGAGGTCATCCATGGCAGCTGCTTGTTACAGTACCTAACAAGCACAGCCAGTGTTTTCTACACCAAGTATTGTTAGGATATGATCGTAGTTTGAAAGAAACTAACTTGTCCTGCAAGCTGTTGTCTCCTTGAGGTATTTTTGTGTACTGCCAATATCGATGTTGCTGTAAAAGCTGTTTTACAAATGTTCATTTTGTGTTTCAGGTTGAGCTTCAGTTTCAATTGAATCGATTACCCCTCTGTGAAATGCATTATGCACTAGACAGGATTAAGGACAATGGTGTTTTGTTTCCAGACACCAGTATGACTCCTACCATACCTTGGAGTCCTAACAGGTATGAAAAGAGATTTCTTAGAAAAAGAAGCTTGTTAATATTAAATTGAATGCCTGTATTCAAGCATACTTCTTTGGTGCTCCCCCCCCCTTTTTTATTTAAAACAGCATCTCACACTGTAGCCAGGCTGGACTGGATCTTATTATGTAGTTCAAGCTGACCTTTAACTTGTAGCAGTCCTCCTGCCTCAGCCTCTCCAGTGCTGGGGTTGCAGGTGCAAGCCAGTACACTCAGCTCAAATTTTGTTAGAAAATTTGTCTGTGTTCATCAGGAGATGAATGAAACATTTGGCATTCAGACTGTAAATTAGATCTATGGCTTCTCTCAGTCCTGCAGTTTCTCTCAGTGGTCTCAGTTTGATAGAATACTGAGCAGCTTAGGGATTTTTCCAAACGGAATTCTAACATGGTAACCATGACCTTTCAGCAGTGGTTCAAATCTATACAACAACTTTGGGACGTAGATGATGTTGTGATTTAACAAAGTGGAGGGGGAGGATATTTCTTCAGAAACTGCTGTCAAGTTAGGGGCTGTACAGGTAATGATCTACTTAACTGTCACCCCCACCTGCAGTTAAATAAAGTACTGCTGGTTTGTCCCAAGAATATACAATTTTGCGAGTATTCGTTCATCTTTGTCACTGATTACTGTCCCATTAAGTCCTGCCTTCCTAGCTCACTTGACCTTAAAAAAGTATCTAAGTGGCTTTACACAATAAAGACAAGGTTGGGTGCCTACCTGGCAGAGGTGGCCCTGTTTCCTACTGATGGATGTTCTGGCATCTTTAGTGATTGATTTCCAAGGGCCCCTGCATGTTGACAAGTACAGAGTGAACACAGAGGACCAGGTGGTACATCTTTACGGATTAGGCCTAGAAGTTGCACATACAAGTCTACTCAACGTTCCGTTGCTTCTGCTCCTAAAAACAGAATAAAACACAAGTACAAGCTTGCCATTACTGCCTTTCCCCACTTGTTTTTATTGCCAAGTTTCTCAACAGGCACTAGTCTGCATGTCTCCAGCATTCTTCATTTATTGTGTCTTTGCAGCTCTCTGTCCTGAAAGTCTGCTTCTAAGAACCCGGGGACATCCCAGCTCTCATTTGGCTGAGCTTCTTTGCACACATCTCTTTCTTTGTATTCTTGTATCTGGTACTTAAGTTAGGCCTGAGCTATTACTGTGGCATTCTGTTGAACTTCCATCCTGCTGTCTGTATCTCTGTTGTCTGGTCCTACCCAAATACTTCTTCCAAAGTTAGTTTTTTAAACCAACCATGGCATTTCATCATGTGCAGATCTCTGGATACAGTCTGAGAGCCCGACTCTGAGCTCTGTCCTAGGTTCTCACTGACTCCCTCCCAGGGCTGTCTCTTGTTGTCTCAGCCCCCAGGCTCTAGCTGCCTTGACATTTATTTGTGCCTTCCTGTACTTATTTGCCTCCTTATGTTTTTTGTTATTCCTGTAGAAATATTACAAATACTGTGTCTTCATTGTGTGTCTATCACTTGTCTCTTCTCACCTTTGCATGGTTTCCTCTGCTAAACAGTTTCTGACCAGGGGCAGCCTTCTGAAGACCCCCGTTTGGTCATTTTGAGTCACATGCAGCTTAAGCGTTCACTCTTCTGTGGCAGTTCTGTGCTTTCCAGCATGGTCTCTCTAAATTCATTTTCATCAGTTGTGTGCAGTTCAACTTTTTCCTGGACTCTGAGCTTTGTAAAGTATGAGACCATGTCTTATTTATTTTGAATCAAGAGAGTCTTATACGTTGAAGTTAATATTAATTTCAAGTCTAAATTAGAGGAAGTTTCGGCTCGGATGTGAGGGACCCTAATGAAGTTTGGCATCCTGACTTGATTTGCTCACTGTGTCCAACAGTACTGACAGTTAACTGCAGAAGTGCCAAGAAGCCATTGTGCAGCATGCTTTTAAGCAGGACCAGGCTTGCCATGGCCGTAGGGACAGTAGTGGAAGGCCCTGTGACTAGGACCTGAGAAGCCAGTAGCCATCCAAACTCTTGTGGAATCCCAGGGAGTGTAGATAGACGGTGAAGCTGAGAAGTCCTTCTTGAGCATGTAGCCTCTAAACTAACTGCAGGAATGCATTGGGCCAGAGAAGAAATGGCTTTGAGTTAACTTAGTGTTGGGAATAAAAGGATTTTTATTCCATTTTTTTTTTTTTTCCCTGAGACTAAGCTCAGAGAGATTCCATTCTCAACTATGGAAGCAGTGCTTTGCAGCATCCATGTTTAGGTCACTCTTTTACTGAGCAGTGGTACAATAACGATAGTTGCTTTCAGGTTTTGGTTTTCTTTAGATATTCATTATTCATTACCAGAAATTACAGAGATGACTGGCATCGATAAAGTTTCAGATCTGCTCTGGAAACAGTTGATAAACAGAATGAGTTCCATATTGAAGGAAAGATATGGACTAATTTACAGAATTGTTTCTTAGCTTTGAAGTTAATTTATGGAGTCTTATTATCTACAGCATTCTGTAACTCATGCTGATGGGAATGAGTACTATGTGTTGTTTTGTTTTTTAATGTATATTATTCATGTAATGTCGTTTCCTAAAATTATCAGAAAATAGAGAACTAGAAACTAAGGTGGACTGAACTTTTGTGGCTCAATTATTTTTCCAAACAGCTTTAGATGAGTGTTTTAGTTCATGTAAACATATGCACGGTCTCATTGGCTTTAAGACAGCTGTCTATTGCCAAGTCATACGTCTGTAGACAGATGAAGGGGTATGAAAGGCAGGGGATCTTGTAACTGCAGTGCCATATGTGGGTGTATGAAATAGTTTTCTGAGCTGACCTGCTGTTGTGCCCAGAGGCAGGTAGCCAGGATCAGGGCAGAGGCCATCAATGCAGTCACAGACTTTCCTCCTGGCCTAGAACAACATGTTGGGATTTTTTGTTTGCTGTTGTTTTCTGATGCTTGTTGTTTGTTGGTTATGTGATGGCCACTTGGGATTTATTGCCACATGCTCTTTGCAGCTAGAGGAGCACCAACATGAGAAGGGCTTTATTGACTTAAAAAAAAACCCAAACTAGTGAGCATTGCTTTTGTTGTTATTGTTTTAATATCCATAGAAGCTGGTTTGAGAGACTTCTTCCCACATCAGATTGGCCAGAGTTGGGTCTCCAGCAAGCTAGGCTCAGGAGAGCATGAAGGCAAAGGAAAGGGGTGCTGGGGATGATTTGGGGGTAACCATGCTGATGTCTGCCTCAGTTGGGTCTGGGCATGGTGGTCACCTAGAGAAATAGAAGATGTAGTGTTGCTAGGCACTGGAAGAGCTGAGTGCAGAAGCTGGCTGTTGAAGAGGGACTCTGAAGTAAGATGCTCTGTGTAGTCCATGCCACAGAGTCCTTTTATCCTTCTACTGTTAACAAAGTCAAATTCAGAAAAATAAATAAGTAGTGGCATGTTTTATTTTCCAAGTTGATTTTCTAAGATTTTATATCAAATTAAAGAATCTCCTTGGTTTGAGTTTAGTACAGTGGACCAGTTGCAGTTCTTAAGCATCTCAGACTGTTAGGCCAGTATGCATATGTGAGAAGTCTAAGTGCAGTTCAGCTTTCCTCACTGAGACGGACTTTTGCTCTCAAGTCTGTTCTCCTGTCTGGGTCATTCTGAACATACTTGGCAGTCTGCAGGACTGTCTTCACACACCCTTCCTGTTTTGGTTTACATTGTCATTACTTTACTTTAGTCGGTGCAGTCTTTGGCATTTGGAGTTGTGAGGAAGAATACTGTTGGTTATTTAGTTTCATCTGTCTCAGCATCTGGTGTCCATTGTAAGCTTCAAATCTTAACCATGTCTCGGGATGGGCACTCGCCGGATCGATCGAGTTACACACGCCATGTGCCACTGCAACAGGTGTTCTTCACTCGGGATGATAGGAGCTAAGTGGATGGTTTGGGCGTGAAAATACTGGAAAATAAAACCCTTTAAGAAAAAACCTGCTACTTAATCAAGATTTTTATCAATCTGCTACTTAATCAGCTTTGATATCTCTTAACCAGGGGAATGCAGATTTTTTTCCACTTTCTTTTTTTTTTTCTCTCGAGACAGGGTTTCCCCGTGGCTTTGGAGGCTGTCCTGGAACTAGCTTTTGTGGACCAGGCTGGCCTTGAACTCACAGAGATCCGCCTGCCTCTGCCTCCCGAGTGCTGGAATTAAAGGTGTGCGCCACCAACACGCCCGGCTTTTTCCACTTTCTTTGTGTTCTAAATTTGTCTGGAGACCTTTCAATAGGTCAGCAGTAGAAATTTAGATAGTTGGTTTTTTGCATTCGATTTGCTGGGAAGGAAATGGCAGCTTCCTCATTATGCATAGGAAACAGTTTTCTGCATTTTGAAATATTGCCGGCAGATAGACTCCAAGTGTTTGATTTCTTTATATTAGTATCTAACACAGGTTAGTTTTGATTCATGGCAGAATACCTTACATTGCCTTTCTTGAGTAATCTGGAGAGGTTTTGGAGTTTGTGTTGGTTATTGTAGATTCTGTGCTGCTTGGGTAGATGTAGTATCAGCAAAAACTGACAATACTCATGTGCATGTTTAAAATAGCACGCTTGAATTTTCTACAGACAATGGGATGAGCAGTTGGATCCTCGACTAAATGCAAAACAGAAAGAAGCTGTTCTGGCCATCACCACTCCACTCTCCATCCAGCTGCCACCCGTTCTCATCATCGGACCCTATGGGACAGGCAAAACCTTCACTCTGGCTCAGGCCGTCAAGCACATCCTGCAGCAGCAGGAGACTAGGTGAGCCGGAGGAGGCGAGCCCATCTCCTTAGCCAGGCACAGCCTCTCTTCTTGTTTTAGAGATAGGATGAAGGCCAGCTAGACAGTTTATTCGGGTCTTAATCCTTAAAGGAACAGTAAGACCTCAGAGCAGTGAAGTTTGTATTCTCTTAGAATATGCTGTTTTAGAAGCTGGCGGTGTAGTCAATGATAGTCTGTACCATAGCCGTCTGCTAAGGGATGGGATATGTTAGAACTCAAAGAGCTGGGTTTAAAGTGTTTATTGCAAAGTAATTTAAAAATTACTTTGGGGAACTCCTCTTTAGCTTAGAGTAGCACACTCTCCTAATGGCATCTGGGTCCCGGTGAGGAGTTTGCACAGGGTGAGGGGAATGGACTAGAAGACGGCCACTGCTCTCTTGGTATTATATACTGCTTGACTAGCTTCGTGTTGTGTCATTCTTTTTATTTGCACCATTTATTTCAGCAGGATTCTCATTTGCACCCATTCTAATAGTGCTGCTGACCTCTACATAAAGGATTATTTACATCCATATGTAGAAGCAGGCAATCCCCAGGCAAGACCTCTCAGGTATTTTTAAGGCTTATTTTGTATCTGTATCGTTCTTTGTTATTCTTAAGAAAAGGTGTCTGTAAAGATTTTAGAGGCTTTGGAAACACCTAAAGCATTAACTGTGCATTGGCATTTGGAGGTTATGTCATTGAAAGAAAGCCTTGAATTAAGGCAAAATGTAAAAATTGTTGACCATTTCTGAAACATTATGTATAAAGAAAGACATCCTTTTTTAAGTTTCTCATGTAAAACTATTGTTACAGTCGGAGTAGAAGTGATTAGCTTAAATAAAATTGAGTTTGATCAAAATTCTTAGCACGGTTTGCACAGCAGAGTAGTCATGCAGTGACAGCTCTTGACCAGAGTCGTTTTTGCTGTGGTCATTTACTGCATGTTAGAGAAGCACGAGGCACTAAAATGATGTGTCCGTCACACTTCTGCAGTACTGTGATGATGTATTCGGGACTTCTTGCTGTCATGTTGGAGACACAGTGTCAAAGGTCCAGTGATTATATATGGACTTAAAATATACTTAAATATACATTGTGGGAGAATAAAAATCCTTTTCTTCAGAAAACAATTAAAGAATCATAAATAGTTGTTTATTATACCATTTGCTTTTGTTATATGAATTAATACTTAGTTATGCCATTTTGCAAACTAATATGTCATGGCACAGGTTGTTCAAATGATTATTAATTATTGCTTAAAATTAATTTCTAACCACACTTTCATCCATAATGTATTAAGCTCTAATTTCTAGTTGAGTCCAGGCATGGAAACATGAAGTTATGCTATTTAATTCTTTAATTCCCATCACCAAAACCCTTTGAAAGAACAGTGGTGTGGCTTGCTAACATGCCTTTGCAGTGGAATCCAGTTATGTGTAATAATGAATTACTGACTGCTCATTCCCTAAGTGAAGATGAGGGTGTTTACTGAAGGATGCTTTCACAGCTAGGTGGCAGATTTGAACCTCTGACCTCACAGTGAAAGTGGAGAAGCTAACATTTTACTCCGAGTGCTCTCACTCTAAGAAGAGTTGATTGTTTTATTTACTTGTAGTGGTGGTGTTTGTGTGTGTGTGTGTGTGTGTGTGTGTGTGTGTGTGTGTTGCATAGAAAATGTGACAATTTGAATATCATGATGTTCTTGGTTTAGAAACAGTTGAGTGAAGCCAGTGGTGGCAGCACACACCTTTAATTCCAGCACTCAGGAGGCAGTGGATCTCTTGAGTTTGAAGCCAGCCTGGTCTACAGAGCGAGTACCAGAACAGCCAAAACTACACAGAGAAACCCTGTCTCCAAAAAACCAAACCAAACAAAAACAAAACAGTTGAGGGAAGGCCTACCCCAGACTTGGTAGATTTAGCATAGGTATTTGCTGTCTGAGATAGTTGGCTCTATCATTTTTCTAGGTTATATAGCCTTTCCATGTGCAATTATTTTGGGCTGGGAGGATCCACCTTGACACGTGTCCCTATGTGTAATAAAAAGTGATTTTCCAGTAGAGTGTAGTCAGAGTGGTCCAAATGTAGAAGCTTGTCCAATAGCAGAGATCTCACTTTTTCTTAGCTCTCAGAGTTGTTGAGTCCAAGATGGAAAAAAAATTTCATCTAGTAAACAGAATAAAATGGAAAACCACTTAGCTTCCTTGAGTGTTTGCTTTTTACAACTCCCTACATACTTACTGTAGCTTTCCTCTCTAGGAAAGGTGCTAACTTGCAGCTGTAGCCTAAGATGATTTGTGTCTTTAGTTGATACTTTTCCTACTGAAAAATAACCATGATAGATTTGGGAGATAGGCTTAGAATGACTAACTGCTCTAGGAAGATGAGCTTCTCTGAGGGTTTTGCTTCTTCTTTGGTTAGTGCTGGGATGGAACCTCCCAGGCTTGGCCATGCCAAGCAAGTGGCTACCCATTTGCCATACCCCTAGCCAAAGGAAATATCAACATTACTAGAGTTGTTCTGGAATTCGAGAGATGAACACAAGAGGGCACCAAATGTCTACAGAGAAGAAAGCTGTTAGGAAGGCAGGCTGGTGTAAGTTGGCTGCTTCTCAGGCCTGTGGTGTGGACTTGGCCCTGGGAAATAGAATAGTTAGTGAGTAAATGTAGTCGTAAGTATGGATAAACACACATAATTAGGATTAGACTCCATGAAATTTCTTCTAGTTGCTAACAGAATCTAAAGTATTTGGAGTTTTTTTTTTTTTTTTTTCTTTCTTCGAGACAGGGTTTCTCTGTGTAGCTTTGGAGCCTATCCTGGCACTCGCTCTGGAGACCAGGCTGGCCTCGAACTCACAGAGATCCGCCCGCCTCTGCCTCCTGAGTGCTGGGATTAAAGGCGTGTGCCACCAACGCCCGGCTAAGTATTTGGAGTTCTTAGACAACATTTTAGATTACATTGATGGATAAACAAATAAACAAATGAATAGAATTTAGGGATTAAAGAAAAAGGAATATAGAAAGCTGGATGGGGAGTGGCACATGGCTGTAATCCGGGTACTTGTGAAGTGGAAGCTGGTGGATTATTGCAGATTTGAGGTCAGCCTTGTCTATATCAGGAGTCTTTGAGAGCTACGTAAGGAGATTTTGTCTCAGAGTTACAAAACAAACAAATAAAAACAAAAGCAAGGAAGAGAAGTACCAGGAAAGCAGTTTCTTTTTGCATGTGGGTCTAAGGATACGTTTCTGACCCTGGCAATGTCAGAGTGGAGTGGGACAGTCATCTGGAGGAAGTGTACTTGTTGCTGTCCAGGCAAGTTGAAGGCAGCTATCATTTTGGGTAGTCTTTAAAGAAACAGCTTCCTTCCTTCCTTCCTTCCTTCCTTCCTTCCTTCCTTCCTTCCTTCCTTCCTTCCTTCCTTCCTTTTAGAGGAATCATCAGTTTTTGACAATTCCTGTTGTGAGTAGGATTTCAGTGTACAGCTAGGTTGTACACTATAGACCAGGCTGTCCTGGAACTCACAGATATCCTCCTGCCCCTGCCTTTTGAGTGCTGGGATTAAAGGTGCATGCCACTGCCACCTGACTAGTAGTGACATTTTTAGTTGCTTATTTCATATGAATTTATTACATCTACAAGACTTCAGTGAATTAAAATTATATATACCAGACTATCTTCTGTTTTAAGGATTAATCTGAATCCTATGTAATATATGAATTGGTTTGTTTCTAGGAATACATAAATATTTAATTGCTGTCTCATATATGTTTAGGTATGTTATTTCTTCCCTGTGGTGCTAGGAACCAGGGTCTTGAGGCATTATCCCCGAGCTACATTTATATTCTCTGTGATGTATTTTGGATAATGACCTAAAAAGCATCATTTGCCAATGCTAATACTCTGATTTGAACAATGTTACATTTATTTTATTTCTTTTTCCACCTTTGTAAACACTACTCCTGTTCATCTCGTTTCAAAAGCTAGAGGCAGGTAGCTGTAGTCCAGCACTTGGCAGGAGTGTAGATTATACTCCATCCACAGTGTAGTGAGGTTGAGGCCAGCCCGGATGATCTCGGACTGTTTCAAAAACAAAAATGAGACATAGAATTCTGTTGGCATTGTTTTAGATATTTAATAATATCTAGTGAATCCAATTTGTGTATCTCTACTGCTATCCAAGCCACCATCATTTCATGTCCAGATGCTGGCATTAACCTCCTGACTGCCTATCTGCTGTTTCTGTACCCTGCTTTCATGTCCGCCTCACTCGGGATTGGGTTAGAATCAATGTATGAGCTTATGAGGGCCTGTCATGAGCACATATTTTCCTGGGAGTAGCTTTTTATATCACAGAAGCCAGCTAATGTTGGAGCCCCTACCCCCATCTGCTTGTTAAACATTGAGCAGTACGCCACCCCTTAACTCTCCCCAAGTGGATTCTGCCCAGAGATTAGAGTTGTCATTTAATGACATGAGTCATCACGACTGCCCTGTCCAGTCTCATGGCTTTTCATTAAACTGGGAGTAAAGCCAAAGCCTTTGTGGTTGCTCCCAAGCCCTGTGCCCTCTGCCCCTGTGCTGTATCGTAGTCAGCAGCTGGGAGATCTGTTTCATGTGGGATGGTGGAGGCTGGAAGTTTAGGTTGCATCTGTACATCAATCAGATCAGAGTCATCTGTAGCTGAGGCCTGTTCAGAATTTCCACTGTAGTTATTTGAAAGATGAAATTTCTTAAGATTTGCACTAAAGAGTTTTTGATTATTCAAAAATATAATCTATATTCAGAAGCCTAGGCAGAGGTCTTTTTAAAAATAGTTTTAAGAACTTTTCTAAAGTAAAATTATTGCAAATTGCTCTAAACTAAAAATGTTATAAGCATATAATTTCATGGTTTGTATTAGCATATGTAATTAAAATATGAATTAAGTACATTTTTGTAAGACAATAATTGAAAAAGGTAATTCAAGAATGGAAGGTTTCAAACTTAATTTTTAAAACTAAATTTTATACTAAAATTCTAAACTTACATGGTATGAATAATTATGAGACTTAGTTGTTAAATTTTGGCACAGTGTTTTAATAATCTGCTATTGTGAACCTCCTAACAGGAAGTGTGGTCTTCTCTTGTAGGGTGTATTTCCGAAATCGCTGGGTGAAGACTGTCCACCCAGTTGTGCATCAGTACTGTTTGATCTCAGGCGCACATTCCACCTTTCAGATGCCCCAGAAGGAAGACGTTCTGAAACATCGAGTGGTGGTGGTCACATTGAATACTTCCCAGTACCTCTGCCAGCTGGACCTTGACCCCGGTATGCCCACTCACCACAGGTGGCTGTCTCCCAGGCTTAGAATATGCGCTGCTTTGGGAAGTGCTATCCTGTGGGCCATATCTGGTCAGGTGTCTCTTTTACTGCACAGAGTACAGCTGCCAATACCATTTGTTAACTTGTTTCTTGTCTTCGACTGCTTTTGTGGTGCAAAGCTGAGGAGGGATCTTCAACAGGGACAGGAACTCTTTGGCCCTTGACTGAAAAACATTTGCCAGCCCTCAGTGTAGTCAGCTTCATGACTGCCATTCCGTTTGTGCTCTAGTTAGCCAGGTGGTCTTTTGTTAACTAATGACCACATGAAGAATCCAGATTTGGACTCTGTGTGTGTGTGTGTGTGTGTGTGTGTGTGTGTGTGTGTGTGTGTGTGTGTGGGTGTGGGTGTGTGTGTCTTTGAGTGGGTGTGGAAGCCAGAAAAGGGTTTCTTCCATCACTCTCTTTTTATTCCTTGGAGACAGAATCTTTCCCTGTTGTCTTGGCTAGACCGAAAGCCTTGCCCGAAAGCCACCAAGCCCGAGTGCTCTTCCTGTGTCCTCTTTGAGGCTGGGGTTATAGGCATCGTGAGATGCCCCACTTGTTATGTGGGTGCTGCAGCCGAGTTCCAGGCTTCATCATTGTGCAGACCTCTTCACTGCTGGGTGCTGGAGCTCTCCAGCTCTGAGATCTTTGTATTTACATGCTGGGACTATGTAAAAATCACTCTTATTTACTTTTTATTTTTGTGTTTTTGAGACAGGGTCTTGCTTTTATTTGTGTTTGTGTTGAACTCAGTATGTAGCCCAGGCTAGCCTTAAACTCACATTCTTCTGCCTCAGCCTTCCAAGTACCAGGCTTCCAGCTCAATCTAATTTTATATGAGCACAGAAATCTAAGATGACAAGTTATGGCGAGTATGGTAGAACTTGACCATGAGGTCATCATATTACTTTATTAGATCATTTAGCAGGGTTCTCATTTGCTCTGCTATAATTGTTGACTTTACCTATTCTGTTCCTGTCTCCTGTTGGAATTGTCTTTAAAGCCATGACAAATCTGAGTCCCTGGGCAATACTTTAACATCTTTAAGATTAAAAGCTCTGTTTATCTGAAATGAAGGAATGGAAGCCAACCTTTTTCTTTTCCTTATTGAGTCTAGTTTTAATTTTAGAAAGGCTTAAGAATTGTTAAGGGAGGTGGCTAACCTGGGATTAGTAGCTAAAATGAGAAGGTCCCCCCATGGGATAAGACTTCCTCTACATGCCTATAGCTCTTAAGTGGCTGCTAGGGCAATCCCAGGGTGTGTTTCAGAGCTGACAGCACAATGGCAGCATCACTGTGAATAAGGCTCTTTGAGAGATTAGTTGGGGAATGTTTACTCAGCCAACCTCCTCCTCACTTGATGCTGAGACCTTGCACACTGATCCTGCAGACAGAGAGTTAGATGCTGTAGCATTGCTTGGTCAGAGGGGGCGTAGCTTGGAAGGGCTGGGCATAGGGTTTCCTCTTTGTAGCCCTGGCTGTCCTGGAACTCACTCTGTACATCAGGTTGGCCTCAAGCTCAGATCTCCCTGCCTCTCCCTTTTCTAGTAGACAACAATTTCAGGATTTATGAAGCTCCTGAAAAAAATGGTAACAAAAGAAAATAGTCACTCTTTTTGATCTTTTCTTTTAAAAAGATTAAAAACATTTATTTTTAGTACTCTGTATATGAGAGAGAGAGAGAGAGAGAGAGAGAGAGAGAGAGAGAGAGAGAAGGTATCAAATATCCCTGGAATTACAAGTAGTTGTGAGCCATCCAACATGGGTTCTGGGAACCAAACTCAGGTCCTCTAGAAGAGCAGTGCATTTGCTTAACTGCTTAGTCATCTCTCCAGCCTCTAACCTTTTGAAAAAAAAAATCATGTCTTAAGCAGATTGTCTAGATAGAGGATGGCCTTAAAGTACTCATGGCTCTAGGATTAAGAATGAAACTCTTTCCCTGGATTGGTGGGAAGCATCCTGCTGTACTGCTGCTATGATGTGTGTTGTTTACACTGTTTTCCAGGGTTTTTTACACATATTCTGTTAGATGAAGCTGCCCAGGCCATGGAGTGTGAGACCATTATGCCTCTAGCCTTAGCAACTAAAAACACACGGATTGTTTTGGCTGGTGATCATATGCAGGTAGGCGGCATCTTAGTCACTGTCTTGCAAGTTACATTTTGATGTTTAATATTCTGTTTTCTAAAATACCAGTTATTACCAGAATAGGGGCTCCTTTCTAGGGCTCCTATCTAACTAGACTTGGCCTCTGTTCTAAAGGTAAGCAGGGGGTAAAACTGGTGATGGGGCAGGAAAGGCGTCTTCTTGTGGCAGCAGTGGGGAGACAGTGGGGTGGGCAGGGGTCGCAGCAGCTGAGGATGTGACAGGTGAACACAAAGGGTGCAGTAGCAGAGTCTGCCGAGGCTTCTGTAATTCCCGACTTCTAACATCTCTCTGTGAAGAGTTAAATTTTTAATATCATGTGAAATAAAGCATACAATTACAATTATAGTCACAGTTTCAAAGAATATGCCAGATTTGCATACTTACATATGAAAAGAGAAGCCGTCCGTCTGTGGCATTGTCTGTCATGCTGTTTGGAGCTTATCCTGCTGCTTCAGTGGGTTGAGGGTCTGCAGAACAGGCTTGAGTCTTCCAGGAAAGGTGCCAGTGTACAGAAGGACTTTTATGCTCGTCTATTGCCTGAAGTAGCTTAAGTGTGACTTTTAGCAGTAAAAGGTGTAGCCTAGAGTGGCTCTTTATACTTAAGGAGATGGAGGAGGCTGGTTGTATTTTTAATTAAAAGAAAAATTTCCTACTATATTTAGCATTTATTTATGGACTTCAGGCTAGTTACATAACCCTTTCTGTAGTTTGTAAAAGTTAATCTAAAAAATATTTATTTTATATGTGTGTGTAGTGGAGTATATCTATGTGCACCATGTGCATGCAATGCCAGTGGTGGTCAGAAGAGGGCGTGGGAATTGAACCTGGTACTCACGGAAAGGGCAGTGAGTGCTTTGAGCCTCTCAGCTGTTTCCCCAGCACCTGTAGCGTAGAGTAGTAGATTTCATTATGGGGAAAAAGTTGTTGATTATTAATGTTAATACTAATATTTTTTCATCATAGTCAAATATCTTATGAGTTAGATTCATTCATTCATTCATTCATTCATTCATTCATTCACTTACTTATCGAGACAAAGCTTTACTGTATATCCCAGGCTAGCCTCAAAACACTTTGACCTCAGTCTCCTAAGTTCTGTGATTCAAGTGTGTGCTACAACATGCAGTCTGAATTTATTATTTTAAAAGTAAACCCTTTAAAACATTATTTATTTATTTAGTGTGTGTGCGTGCCTGTACATACATGTTGTGCATGTGGAGGTCAGAGGATAACTTGCAACAGTCAGTTCTCTCCTCCCACCATGGGGTTCTCAGGACCAAACTCCAGTCATCAAGTTTGAAAGCAAGCACCTTTACCCATTGCTAACTCTCTAGCCCCCATGTTTATTATTTTAAGCAATTGATTGGTTTTGGTGAAGTAACTGATTTGCACTCTTTAAATTGTACAGGAGGGGCTCTGTGTAACTGCAGAAACTCCAGACCCTGTTGTTGCACTACACTTAGTATGAATTTTTCTAGGCCCCCCCACCCCCCCCCAGACAGGGTTTCTCTGTGTAGCCCTGACTGTCTTGGAACTAGTTCTTATAGACCAGGCTGGCCTTGAATTTACAGAGATCCGCCTACCTCTGCCTTCCGAGTGTGCCACCACCGCCCGGCAATAATATTTTTATATAGCAAATTCTGCTGCTTCAATAAATAGCACTGCCCGGCTGTCTAGTCCCTTTTATTTGTAAAATGGTTTGTGGGCAATATGAGTGACTTTTTTTCTTTGGCGGGGGGGGGGGGGGGGGGGGGCGGGCTGGGGTTTTGGTCCAGCATTCAGCATGTTAAATACCTAAGAAATTTTAATGTAGAAGACTGTATACACAGATTCAAAAACACTAATTATCTATCTGGTTAAATTTTCTTTGTATTTGTTTGTCTGTTACAGCTCAGTCCTTTTGTTTACAGCGAGTTTGCCAGGGAGAGAAACCTTCATGTTTCCTTACTTGATCGACTCTACGAGCATTACCCTGCCGAGTTCCCATGTCGGATCCTCCTCTGTGAGAACTACCGCTCCCATGAGGCTATCATCAAGTAAGTGTTAGCTGTCCCCTCTGCCTCGCTGCCTGTGGGCTGTGGGAGGGAAGCCGGCCAGCGCACACATGGCCAGGCACAGGTGACTTTAGGTGGATTATTTGTGGTCTCTGAGTGTTACAGACTGTCCCTAACTTTGTGTTTTTAAAAGAATACCTCAAAATCCAGAGCTGTGATTCTTCATAAGAAATAATGCAGTTTGAGTACTAAAACTCCAAGTTTTACTGGTCATGATAACTTTTTCTACAAATTAATACATAATCTCTATGAAAATGCCTACATTATCTATTTTAAGTGAAAGGAGAAAAACCCTGACACCTGACTCCTTTTAAATACTGTATACATGGTTTAAAGAGTCCTCCCTTATGTGACACCTGGGTGACTGAGTTATGGTCAGCATCCAGTTGAAGGAGCAGAGCATGGCCAACTCAAATCTCCAAGTTCTCTTTTCCAGTCAACACCCACACCAGAAACCAACTCTGCAAAAGCTTCCCATAATTTAGTAATATCTGTTCTGTCATGCCTGTGGAAACCTTAGGTCTCTCTGGAAGCAGTTGCATAGATGGTGTCCAGTCATCATCTCACACTGTAATTTTTTGTCATGGTTGCCATCCATTTGCAGTCAATGATGAGTTTCACACTAGACAGTGTGTTTTTCAGCGAGGTGTGTTCACTTTACAGTTGGAGACTGCATGGTATCCAAGTATGTATTTTTGTGTTTGCATCATAGGATGCAGTCTGGGAACTGCATTTTGCCATTTTGTGAACATCATAGAAGGCTTTTCACAGACCTAAACAGTATAATTAGTCTCCTGTGTCCTGGTAAACATGAGATGAATGAGGCCGCTGAACAGACAGCTTTATAGACACGTTTTTATTTATGTATTTTTTTAATGTATGAATGCTCTGTATGTATGCCTGCATGCCAGAAGAGGGTATCATATCCTATTATAGATGGTTGTGAGCAACCATATGGTTGCTAGGAATTGAACTCAGGACCTCTAGAATAGCAGCCAATGTTCTTCATCCCTGAGCCATCTCTCCAGCACTCAAACATTGGAAGGTGGAAGGATACACTCTGAAATAGCAAAACTCAGTAAATTCGTAAAGCAATGGTGTAGTCATTTGGAATAGGACACACTGTGCATCAATGTCCTTTGTGTGTCTTCACCAGCATCACCGCAGAGGCGGGGACCTCTTGGTGCTGTGTTGTGGATGTGCTAGGAGACTTTCAATTATGGTCTAGGCCATGGGGTCCATTGTTGACCGAAGGGTTGTTAGGTGACGCATGGCAGTGTGTGATCCGAATGAGTGGGATTACATTGTTAACTAAGAAAACAGCTCAGGAAATTTTCTCGAAGAACAGAGGTCTCAGCTGTAGTGACTGTGCATTGTTTCTCTTGTGCTCTGCCTTCATTTCTTACAAAATCAATGCATTAGCAATGGTGTCATAGGAACCTGCTCTGTTACCACTGTCATTATTTCTGGGAAATTATTGGCATCATGAGTATTCAGTGTTTGGACAAAAATTAATTGCAAGCATAAATTAGTATTAGAAGTCATCGGGTTTTTGTGCAGGTGAAATTAAGTTGGCTGATAGCTTCCTTTGTTCTGTTCTTCCTCTGCAGCTATACCTCTGAGCTTTTCTATGAGGGTAAACTGATGGCCAGTGGAAAGCAGCCAGCACACAAGGACTTCTACCCACTCACGTTTTTCACAGCACGAGGGGAAGATGTACAAGAAAAAAATAGCACCGCCTTTTATAACAATGCAGAGGTATCTTAGTGCTTCATACTGACTTTAATGTTTTCTTGGTCTGATTCTCTTGAACATTTATTTAGAATTCAGGGTTGATAGTTTATAGTGTGTTGATTTCTTTTACAAGAAAATAGAGCAAATTTTACATTTATTTATTATGATGAATCTACAGGAGGGGAAAAGTTTGATTTTCTTTTTGTAATAATGTTAAAACAGAAAGCACAACTTTGTGAGGAAAAGCCAACATATACTGACATAGAGCATTATTGGCTCACATCTAAAACAGACTGATTGAATTTCTAGCTCATATTCAAAGGAGACATCATTTTGAATGAGGAAGAGTTGAATTGCAGAATCCTGTGCTTCTGAGAGACCACACAGGCTTCAACACTGGCGTCACTGTTTCATCAGGGGCTTTGTAATTCTCTCTTCCAGTTTCTGCTTTCCAGAGAGAATGGGTGTCCTGAGGGTCAGGTCAGGCAGTAGGCAAACTCACAAGGAAGCCTTTATAAAGGGAGTAATAGGCTAGGAAGCCTGTAGTTAAGGTCCTGTTGTCACAGGAAGGTGAAGGAAGTGTGGTATGTGTTTCATTTCTAGTCTCTGTTCATTGTATTTACACAGAAACAGTTTGTGTTACATAACAGGACCTCATATGAACTTTTAAAAATTGATTAGAGGGTTGTAGTTAGAATTTAGTGCAAGAAAACTGTTGGTGCCACTTGCTCAAACCCTAGCCCCAACCCAAGAAACCTGGCATTTTCATTAGTCTATGCCATTTAAATTTAGGAACAGGTAAACTTCTTTAAATATAGCAAAACTGAAGGTAGCTGTACAGCTCTCCTTTGTTGCTTTCGCACTCAGGCTCAAAGTCATTGGCCTGGAAGTTGGTCTTGGTAGAAGGTGGGTGACTGACAGAGTAACAAGTAGGGCCTAAAGTTCAGAAGGTTCTGGGTCCTCATCATGTGGCACCAGGGATCACAGCCAAGCACTGGGCTCTTGTTCCTTCATGGCATGTTTTCAGGTGGTCTTCAAGCTGTAGGATGTGTACAGCACAACTTTACTGGACTGTCACTTTTACTCCAAGTATTTTGGGAAAAGTTCTTTTGAGGCGGGGGTGGGGGGGTGGTGGTGGTGGTGGTGGTGGTGGTGGTGGTGGTTCTTTTTATATTGTAAAATTGCAAAGACAACATTTGTGCTACCTTTAAATATCAAACATGTAACATTAGAGAAATTTCAAGCGACTTTGAACTTACCCAGAGCATGGCTGTTCAGTTGAATTAATTACTGCTGTCAAAAAAATTTGAGGTTCATTGCCCAGAGTCTCTTCCATGGACCAAAAACCAGGTTCTAGTTTGCTGCAGCTGAGTTCCAAGGGAAAAAAAAAAAGTAGAGCATTTATTAATTAGAAAATTAATGATATTAATTTCATATACATTAATATATTTTTATCATATTCACAAACCCTGCATTACAGGGTAGAGTTTGTTTGTTTCAAGACAGGGTCTCACTGTGTAGCCCTGGCTGGCCTTGAAGTCATCGAGATCTTTCTGCCTTTGCCTTGCAAGTGCTGGGATTAAAATCATGCACCACCACACTTGGCCTTTCTTTAATTATTTTATTTGTATATACATGCATGTATTTGTTTTTTTAATGTATTTGCTTATTTTACTATCATTTTTAATTACAACTTTTAGTTTTGAGATTATTAATTATATCATTTCCCCTTCTCTTTCCTCCTTCCAACTCCTCCATATATCCCCTCACTCTCTTTGAAATTCATGTTCTTTTTCTTAATTGTTTTACACACACACACACACACACACACACACACACACACACACACACACACAGTTCCTCCTAAATTCCTAGATATATGAATACAAGCTGCTTAGTCTGTATAATGTTGCATGTATGTTTTCAGGCCTGACTGCTTGAAACTGGGTAACTGACTGATGTGCTTTTCCTGGGGAAGACCGTTTCTCTTGCTCTCGGCATTCCTTGGTTGCCTGTAGTTCTTTGTCTAGGATTAAGGCCTAATGAACTTCCCCATCCATGTTAGCTGTCTATTGGTGTTATCCTTGCTCAAGCCATGTTTAGGCAATCATGTTAGTCAGACTTCATGGGTTAGCTTCTCTGATGTTTCTAGGAGACAAAGTATCACAGCAAACTTCCAGTGACTCTAGTTCTTAGAGTCTTTCCACAGCTCTTTGGAAATAATTCCAGAGCCTCAGGGTAGATAAGTATCAGCTGGAACTCTACAGTTTGATCATCTGTGGTTTTCTGTAATGGTGAGAAATTTCCTTGGTCTAGGGGTGAGGATTACACATAATCTGTAGATATAAGGATAAATATTCCAATGTAACTAAGGATTATGCTAGATTGGTGTGGTGATCGTAGGTTCTCCTTTATGATCCATGGCTTTACTAGCCCTGGGTAGAAGGCTAGGTTTTCAGTACCAGGAATGATTTCTCTCTTGTTGAGTCAGCCTTAACTCCAATCTTGGAGTTGTTGGTTACTGCCAAGGCATGTGTGCCAGTACTTAGGTTAGCATACCATGCCGGTTGTTAGGGCTCATAACTGGATAGGACCATTGGTTGCTTTCTTTCTTTGCGAGCCTCCATGGTGCCTTCTTGTGCCATGAAAGTTAGTCCTCAGGGAGGGAGATTTCATGTCTGATCCAGCTTTGTCCTCTGGGCCTGTGTCCAAAGTTCATGGTGTCTTAAGCAGTAGAGTTTATCTTCCACCTCTGGCAGGTGTGTGTGTGTGTGTGTGTGTGTGTGTGTGTGTGTGTGTGTGTGTGTGTGTGTCACAGCTGTAGCCTGTATATTGTATTAGGAGTCGCTTAGACAACTTTGAACACTAACTCAAAAGAGTGCTTCTCATACCTAGTGCTGCTGTTTTATTACATAGTCTATGATGGCTCTTGTGGGGATCATTGTCAGCCCAGATGAGAAAATTTCATTTAAATTATAACATACAAACTTACATGTATTTTATATTTAGTTGTTTAATGGTATCTCTATGGCCAATAGTATGTTTGTAATCAGACTTTATTTCTAATCTATCTATCTAAATTTCAGGGATATGGAGAAATTCCTATATAACTCTGCATCAACCCTTCCCCTTTCAGCTTTCATTCTTATAATACTGTGTCAGTATTTAATAATTTGAAAGATACCTCCTTAAAATGTGTGTGTGTGTGTGTGTGTGTGTGTGTGTGTGTGTGTGTGTGTGTGTGTACAATTCCAAGAGAAGAAAAGGGAAAGAGAGATTAATTCCCCCTTTGTGTGAGATCCACAGCGTTGAGTATCTAGGTATGTGTTCCACCACTGAGCTACATTTCCTGCCTAGCTCTATATTACAGTTCCCATTGAGTGTTGGTGATCGCTTCACCTCTAGGCCTGGTTTGTGTGACTGTCATAAGTTTTCATTGCCTCTTGTGTGCTTACTGTCAACACAATACACATAGTGTATTCTATATGTTGTAGCTTGACATTATTATATACAGTTGGCTCTTTAAATCAGTTGAGAGGAGGAAGGAAAAGAAACAGCTGTGTTCTTTCTGCCTTTTGTCAGGGTCTATGTGTTATGTCAGTACTCTGTGGATTTGCATTGCTGTTTTGGTTTTAGACCGAAGAATGTTCTTTAGTATTTCTGGTCAGTTACTCTAGGTAGTAGGGAATTCTCTTAGGTTTGTTTATCTGTAGATGTCTTTATTTTTCCTCAGTTTTGAAAGCTTTGATGGATGTAAGATTATTGGTCAATCCCCACCACCACCATACTGAATTCCCCTCCTCTCTCTGATTGTTTATCTTTAGGGTCCCTTTGTAAATATGGTTGTTTTTCATTTCCTGTTCTCAAGAAATGAAAATTTCTATTCCTGTTTCATTTTTGTCTTTGATTTTGAGCCTTTTAACTGTGATATGTCTGGGTGCACATCTTGGTGTACCTTGGGGTGTGTTTATCTTTCTTGATGTTCATTGTATTTATGTGTGTTTTCATCAGCTATGGACATTTTAGCCATCATTGCCTTGAACATTTTTATCATCTGCCTCCTGAGTGTTGGGATTAAAGGCATGTGCTACCACACCTAGCCTGGTTTTCTTTGAATATGTTTAATGTTTAATGTATGTTTCCATCTGATTTTCTCTAATACTAGACACATGTTGGAGCTTAATGGTGTCCTTTTGCTAATTTTTCTTCATTTTTTCTCACTTTGGGTTGTCTTCTCTGACTTATCTTTTCGTTTGCTGAGTCCTTCTGTCAGCACAGATCTGGTGAATCCTTTTCATGTCAGTTATCTTACTTTTAATTGTTTGGAGCATGAATTGTAATCTAGCTGAAGTTGAGTTTCTTGGCAGTGTTGTCAGTTTGTGAGGCTTTTTAAAAAACTTATTTTTTAAAAATCAAGTTGTCAGTGTGGGTATATATATGTGACTACAAATGCCTTCAGAGACCAGAAGGGATTTTCAATCCCCAGTAGCTAGAGTTACATACAAGTGTTTGTCAGCTGCCCAGTGTGAGTGCTTGGAACCATACACAGGTCCTCTGGAAGACCAGAAAGTACTGTTAACTGCTGAGCCAGCTCTCCAGCCCAGTAAGGATCTTCTGCATGTCGAGCAAGGGAAGTTAGAGTCTACTGATGGTTACTGGCTGCTGAATGTATATAGGATAGGATTTTTTTTTTTTTAAGATTTATTTATTTATTATGTATACAGTGTTCTGTCTGCCTGTGGCCCTGCAGACCAGAAGAGGGCACCAGATCGCATTTTGGATGGTTGTGAGCCATCATGTGGTTGCTGGGAATTGAACTCAGGACCTTTGGAAGAGCAGCCAGTGCTTTTAACCTCTGAGCCATCTCTCCAGCCCCTAGGATAGGATTTTTGCCCTGAGAAGGACTGCACTCTATTGCTGTGGTCTTCCTCAGCTCTCTCCAGCTGCTGCCAGCTGCTTAATACAGGCCTGTTGCAGTAGCGACCTGTGGAAAATCGAGTCTGCCAATGTTTGCCGTTTGCTAAAATCACCTGCAATAGCTTCTTTAACACACGGATCTGAAGGAGATGGAAATTGGCTGCGGAAGCAGTTCCGGAAGCAGTCCTCACTGTTCTTACTGAGTGGCTGCAGGTTTCGTTAAACAGCGTTTCTCTCTTGCTTGTATGCTCTTTCATCAATCTCCAGTGTCTTTGCTAAGTTTGACTCATCTACAGATCTGTTGGGAGGCCATTTATATTTGATACCATTTTATGCTACTTAAAATGTAAGAATGTGGACGGAAGGATAGGTTAGGACAGTGGTTAGGTCCATGGTAGAAACTGTTGGGGTTTTGCAGTAGAGTGTCTCTTGTGTTTCATTTGCCCCCCATCTGTCTGCACAGGCAAAGACATGCTTTTCATATCCCTTATTGCAGTAGGCATTGTAATTTCAAATAGAAATTGTTAGTAAATACACTGTAGTTAAAAGATATCATTTAAAATGTCCACTTCAGCTGTATGACACTAGTCTTTTCTGATTCTTGGATTGACCATAAAGATAGATAGATTATAGAAAGACATGATAGAAAGACATGATAGATAGATAGATAGATAGATAGATAGATAGATAGATAGATGGATGATAGGAAGACATGATAGATAGACAGACGGTAGGTAAGTAAATAGGTGTGTAGGTAGATAAACAGACAGAAAGGGTTGTTTTATAAGTAATAATCTCTTAGGAGTTAAGCAGTGTGTTTTATTAACCTGTGCCAAACCCTGGAATTTTTTGATCAATTCATTGAGGTAAAGTAAGTAGATAAACTATACTAAAAACCTGTATAACCCAGCAAGTAGGGTCTAAACAACTTGCTGTATAAAATCTATAGAAAAGTACATGCAATGGCTAGGCTGAACTTATACCACAAGTAGGGAACCTCAGTCCCAGCTGAGGTTTGTGTCACCTAACAGCTGTTGAATAGTCTACTTGGTTATATATTAGTCCTTTCTTGGCTTCCTCTAGAGTGGACTGAGCAGCACCGGGGTGGTGTGGACTTGCTTCCCTGCTTTTCCTCTGTTCATGATTCTACCCTGTTTTTCTGTGACACTCCAGTCCTTTTTTACTTAAAGAATGGGGGATATGGAAGATGTGGCCACTCGCCCAGCACATTGTCTTGGTTTCAGTGTTTCCACTAGTCACATTATTATAGGATTTTACTGTTTGGAATGTGAATACAATGTTACCTTGCTTCCTATGTTCATGTCAGGAACACACTACTCCCATTTGTAGGTTGGTTTTTAAGTGGCATTTGCTAAAATGCAACCCCTGTATCAGTCTGCTTCAGTTACCATGTTCTTTGCCCAAACAGCAGTGGTAATTTTAATACATGTTTGTTTAAAGGTATTTGAAGTGGTGGAGCGTGTGGAAGAGCTAAGAAGGAAGTGGCCGGTAGCATGGGGGAAGTTAGACGATGGCAGTATTGGTGTGGTGACGCCGTATGCTGACCAGGTGTTTCGGATACGTGCTGAGCTCCGGAAAAAGAGGCTCTCTGATGTGAACGTAGAAAGGGTGCTAAACGTTCAAGGTAAGGACTAATTGGAATTAATTATCCAAAGTATTCAAATGTCTTAAAGTGTGTCTGGATTGCATTTTTTAATTATCTTAAATAGTCGTAGATCTTTAAGAAATCTAACAGAAAGAGAAAAGAAAAAAGAAGCCTCCATACTTTTTTGGGCCCGCAATGCTATCTTCATTTCTTGTCAAGCTCTTCAATACTAAATTTACATGTTTATTAAAATTGCAATACCAAATAAAGATAGTAATAACAAATTTTTCTATCACCACAGTTATGTAATGCCATGGAGATGTGTGTGTGTGTGTGTGTGTGTGTGTGTGTGTGTGTGTGTGTGTGTGTATAAAACAATATATAATCTAATACATGCTGTTGTACTGTATTTGTGGATTACATTGAAATATTTTACTTGTAGACTTCTTTAAGCGACTGGTTACCAGCAAATTTGTTTTTGTTGTTCATGAAATGAGTTATAAACTTTGTACCTTTAAATATATGGAGCTGTATGATGATGTGAACACTAGAGAAAGCCAGGGGTGTCAGGTACTTGAGGCAGCAGGAAGAGTAATCCGGTGTCTGGGTCATGGGGAGCAGGCGACTCCCTTTTACCCCCGTTCAGGTCACACTGGACTGGGTGTTTTAGTGATGAATACAAATGTTCGAAGAGTAAATGTCGGTCAGCTGATGCTCTACTCTGTACCCACATGGGCAAGGAACAGATGAAGATGGGGGTTAGAGAGGAGAAAACTGAAGATTGATGGTAATACTGTTGTCAAATATTTGAACCCTTCCTTGCCTTAGAAGGAGAGATGTTAGATTACTATAAGAAACAAATGCTACAAAGCAGACTCCGTCAGGCTTCTTTGCACAATCAGCCGTGTCTGCTCTGTCTGGTAGGATTAAATTACCCTGCTTCCGGGAAGAGGCTTCTTGTGTAGGGCGAATGTTGGGCTAGATAATCTCAAAGATTATTCTAGCAATAACAAGTAGGAAACAAAATTAAGCTAGGCATGGTGATACATACCTGTGATCTGAGCATTAAGAAAGCTGAGGCAGGAGGATCACCAGGAATTTCAGGGCAGCCTGGACCAGAGAGTAGATTAAGGGCCAACCTTGGCATTTTAGCAAGGTCCTTTTTCAAAATCTAAACAATATCATAATAACTTTTTGTGTGTGTGTGTGTGTGTGTGTGTGTGTGTGTGTGTGTGTGTGTGTGTGTAGTACAATGTCTATGTGAGCAGTTGGGTGGCAAGCGATGTGTTCATTCCTGTGGTACATCACCATAGCGACCATGCCACTGTTTATCATTAGAACTGTCCACCTTCCTGCACTGAGACTCTGGGCCCATTAAATACTACCTCCCATTCTTCTGCCCCAGCCCTTGCTGAACACTATTCTATTCTTCTTTCTCTGTGTGAATTTCACTACTTTAGGGCCTCTTCTAATTAGATTTAGATAGTACAGCTTGAGTTGCTCTTACCCAAAGTGCTTGGGGTCTGACATATTTCAGATTTCACAGTGGTCTAATTTAGGGTTCCTCCCCCTCAAATTATATCTGTCCTGATTCACTTAACACAGTGCCTTTGAGGTTCATGCATAGTGTGGTATAAATCAACTTAGTGTCTCATTGTGTGTAATTACACTGGTGTGTCTGTGGACACTGGGACACACATTCTGGAATCATGAGCAAGGCATCAGTGAGCGTAGGTACAAAGTCCTCATGGAGGCCTTGCTTTCAGTTTGGTGGGTTTTCTTTGAAGTGGACTTGCTGAATCAGATGGTCACTCTGTTTCATTTTTGAGGACCTGACACAGTATCCCAGGGCAGCTGCATACTTTTTACAGCTGTGCATCAGGTGCACTTGTGGTTTAGCAATTAAGATTTTAAAGATGTAAGGTTCATTCTATCAGTGATTCAGAGTGATGATCTCGCCTGTTTTCTTTCTTTCTTTCTTTTTTTTTGTAGGAAAGCAATTCAGAGTTCTATTTCTTAGCACAGTGCGTACAAGGCACACTTGCAAGCATAAGCAGACACCAATTAAAAAGAAAGAGCAACTTTTGGAAGACTCTACTGAGGACTTGGATTATGGTTTTTTATCTAACTACAAACTTCTCAATACTGCCATCACAAGAGCACAGTCCCTGGTTGCTGTGGTGGGAGACCCCATTGCTCTGTGCTCTGTTGGAAGGTGTAGGTAAGTCTGTCACTGAACTGAGAGAGACTTTAATCGGGAAATATGGACTAATTTACATCCTTATGCATGTATTTATCTGTATGACTTCATGGTGAACTGAAATCTGGCTTAATGTTACCTGACATCCAGTATTAGTGAGAGATCTGTTATTAAGTGGCTGTTCATGGTACATGTCTGACTGTATATTCAGTCAGTAGCCAGCAGATACCCTCCATGTCTGTGTTTTCATCACTCCCCTAGCCTGGAGATAGTCAGTGAGCAAAACACAGACGTCTGTCTCTGTGGTGCTTACACTTTATTGGGTAGGAAAGGAAGACTGACAACAAACTAAATAAGAACATTGCATTGCGCTTAATAAACAAACAAACAAACAAACAAACAAATAAATAATAAATGCAAAAAAAAATAAAAGAGCATGAGGAGCTTTTAGGGGTGACAGATGAGATGAAGTGGTTTTAGGACCAGAAAAGGTGTGGCCAGAGGAGCCTCCCCAAGAAGCTGACTCAAGTGACTTTGGAAGTGAGCTATGCATACCTACAACTGAAGAGTTCTGGGAATAGGGGTCAGCTGGTGCCAGAGCCCAAGGTGGGGTGTGTGTGTGTGTGTGTGTGTGTGTGTGTGTGTGTGTGTGTGTGTGTGTGTGTGTGTGTATCTGTGGTCAAGTTTAAATTTTATGATGTTTACTGCCTCCCCCCTTATTGTTTTAATTTCTTAAAAATTTAGTTTTAATATTAAATTTATTTTTGACAGTTTCATACATGTATATAATATAGTCTAATAAAGCTCAGTTCCAAGTTTTGATGAATTTTGTAGTCATTTTCTTTTAAGGCTCTGTTTGTTTGTTAGTTTTGAGACAGGATTTCTCTGTGTAGCCCTGGCTTTTCTGGTACTTGCTCTGTAGACCAGGCTGGTCTTGAACTCCTATAGATCCACCTGCCTCTGCCTCCCAAGTGCTGGGATTAAAGGTGTGTGCCACCACTGCCCGTTTTTAAAAAGAGCTTTTATGGAGAAGAAAACCTAAAATTTTTTTAGCTTTAAAACTAAGAATTTTGGGGATAAGCAAGATGGCTCAGTCTTTGCCACATAAACCTAGAAAACCCATGTAAAGGGAGGAGAGAACCAGTGTCACAAAGTTGTCCTCTGGTTTCCACATACATATCATAGAATGTGCTCCCTGCTAAAAACCCAAGACTTTTGTAGGAAATAGTACATATTACTTAACTAGGCTGCATGAGGCCTTCTCCAGCATCCCTGTTCCCTGAAAGTTTAGAAATAAGAAACTTAATGAGAAACATAATAAGGAATGATAATAAAACTGTTTATGCCGAACACGAGGAAGCCAGCCCAAAGAGAAACATGCCAGGCACCACTGCACATTGCAGCTACTGGGACAGAGCCATGGTCTTTTGCTCTATCCACGGGACAGCAGGAAAATAAGTCAGGTCTAGAATATAAATTCTGTCTTTATTTCTAGTGTTTAGAATGCTTCTGAAATGGTGTACTTTACGCCAGGCATGGCGGCTACTACCTGTAACCCCAGCAATTAGGATTAATATTTACATTTACAGATTTAATAAGGAAATCCAGTTCCTTATATAATATATTTAGCTCTTACTGCTTGGTTGATATTATAAATTGTGTTTATGACAGGCATCTCTAAGAGAAAACTATTTGAGGATCTGATTGTTCTTGAGAACCCTCATGTGGATTATTTCCTTCATGACTCCAGTTTATGTTCTGACTGAATTGGTTTTACGCAATCTAGCATATCTAGGTTCTTTTGTGTGTGTGTGTGTGTGTGTGTGTGTGTGTGTGTGTGTGTGTGTGTGTGCGCGCGCGCGCGCGCGCGCTCATGCGTAAGCTTGCATGTGTATGCATGTCTGTGGATGTCAGAGTATCTTCTTCACTCTCCACCTTACTGTTTTAGATTTGTTTTTATTGATGTGTCTGTCTGTATGTGCCACATATGTGTGGGGGCCTACAGAGGCCAGAAGTCAGGGCCCCAGGAGCTGGGGTTGTGAGCCTGTGTGCCACTGATGCGGGTGCTAGGAACTGAAGTTGGATCAGGTGCTTTTCCACCATTCCATCGTATTTTCCTGAGATGGGAGTCTCCCACTGAACCTGGGGCTCAGTGAGATCCTCCTGGGGTATAGGTACTACACCCTAGCTGTTTATGTGTGGGTGTTGTAGTTCAGAGCTCAAATCTTCATGCTGTGCAGCAAGCATTTTGCCAACTGAGCCATCTCCTTAGTCCCACACAAAATTCTTGCCAATCTATAGTTCATACAAATATGCATATAAATTTGTGCTCTCTCTATATGTAGCATATAGATACAATTGTTACTTACTAATGAGTTCTGATAAAGGCAATTTTGGGTGCTATCATCATCAAATGACTGTCACAGCAGACATCTCCACAGATTAGGATAGCCGTGACATTGTTCACTGCTTTATGCATGCAATATGGTGTTGACTAGTCGTTATTCAGAGGGTAACTGTCTGTAGATGTGTATATTTGTGTGTGTATAAGACTAGAAGGCCAGGTTTTCTATAAATGGAGCTGCCCTCAGTTTTGAAAATCTTATTATATGGCCCACAAACACACATTTCTAATACTGTGGAGGAGCCAAAGTTTTTTTTGCGATCCTGTTTGGTATGTAGCATGCTCCTAGGCTGACTGTCATTTGCTAGAACGATTCTATCTATATTGTACTCATATGAATGTTAGCCTTAAGGACTTGAGGGAGGCAGAATTTGATAGCATCTTTAGTTAGTTGTATTCACCCACTGACCCAATTTCTGAATCTTTTCTGCAGGAAGTTTTGGGAGCGATTTATTGCCCTGTGTCATGAAAATCATAGCCTACATGGGATCACATTTGAACAGATCAAGGCACAGTTAGAGGCTTTAGAACTCAAGAAGACATATGTGTTGAATCCACTGGCTCCTGAGTTTATCCCCCGGGCTTTACGACTGCAGCATTCGGGAAACAGCAGCAGACAGCAGCAGTCACCACCCAAGGTAAAGGCCCTGCTTTACACTGGCATGTTGGGCTGAAGTTAAAGTCTTATATTTGCAAGGAACTTTCCCAAGATCTCAGCGACCCAGAAAATGGCAGGGTAGGGAGCCGTGCTTAATGTTGTAGTCATCCTCCAAAAGGGAGACAGCGGAGAACTTATGGTTCTTCTCAGTTGATGCTGGCAGATAACAGGCGAATAAAAGCATTGCTAAAGGTTACTACACATTTTATTTCTATTTAAAGCATCTAAAAACATTCATTAATTTAATTTATGTGTGTGTGTGTGTGTGTGTGTGTGTGTGTGTGTGTGTGTTTGTGCACATGTGGGCACATGCACTTGTGCCATGCATAGATGAGGAGGTAGAGGACAACTTGGGGGAGTCAGTTCTGTCTCTTTTTTTGGTTTTTCAAGATAGGGTTTCTCTGTGTTGCTTTGGAGCCTATCCTGGCACTCGCTCTGGAGACCAGGCTGGCCTCGAACTCACAGAGATCTGCCTGCCTCTGCCTCCCGAGTGCTGGGATTAAAGGCATGTGCCACCAATGCCCGGCCCAGTTCTGTCTTTTGGCAAATTCCTTCACCTGCTGAGCCACCTTGCCAGCCCCAGTGACACATTCAAAAGCATGTCCATACAGGCTATTAGATACAGGAATTATGTTTTAAAACAATGTTTGAATAAAGAAAATTGTTCTAATCCTTTAATGACCCTTTCATTTCAAGTGGTATTTGATAGAGTTGAGACAACTTGTAGATTGTTGAAGATGAAGTGGTTCTGTAGTCTGGAAACAGCCTGTTTGGGGCAGGTAGAGCTGAGGTGTGTTGGGAGGTCAGGGCCATTTTCAGTTCTGAGCCACAGTTATCTTGAGCAAAGACAGCTGGTTCGTTTGCTCCAGTGTATGAAAACAACAACAACAACAACAACAACAACAACAACCCCATTCTTGCAGTTAGCATCCTGAAAAGGAGATTCTAAGGATGGCACGTGTGAACTCACTACAGTCTTCTGACTCCATACAGGAGGCATGGTGTTAGACGTACCGATCCGAATTTAAATTGGGAGCATGCGGAGAGGGTAGAGGGAGCTAGGAGAATGAGAAGGGGAGAAGAGGAGGGGAGAGGAGGACATGAGGGAGCAGGAAGGTTGAGTCGGGAATAATAGAGGAAAGCAAGAACCATAATAGAGGGAGCCATTATAGGTTTAAAGAGAAATCAGGCACTAGGGAAATGTCCAGAGATCTATAAGGATGATACCAACTAACAATCTAAGCAACAGTGGAGAGGCTACCTTAAATGCCCTCCCCTGATAGATTGATGACTAAATTATATGCTGTCCTAGAGCCTTCATCCAGCAGCTGATGGAAGTAGAAACAGACACCCACAGCTAAACACTGTGAACTGAGTTCCTGGAATCCAGTTGAAGAGGGGGAGGAGTGATGAGCAAAGGGGTCAAGACCAGGCTGGTAAAGCCCACAGAAACAGCTGACCTAAACAAGGGGGAGCTCATGGACCCCAGATTGATAGCTGGGAGACCAACATAGGACTGATCCAGACCCCCTGAATGTGGGTGTCAATTAGGAGGCCTGGGCAATCTATGGGGCCTCTGGTAGTGGATCAGTATTTATCCCTAGTGTACGAATGGACTTTTGGAGCCCATTCCACATAGAGGGATACTCTCTCAGCATAGACACACAGGGGAGGGATTAGCTAGGCCCTGCTCCAAATGATGTGACAGACTCTGAAGATCCCTCATGGAAGGCCTTACCCTCCCTGGGGAACAGAATGGGGATGGGATAGGGGTTATGGGGGGCAGGGGAGGAGGGGAAGGAGAGGGAACTGAGATTGACATGTAAAACAATCTTGTTTCTAATTTAAATTAAAAAATGGAGAAAAAAAGAGTATGTTAGCGTTGGTCTTTGTTGTATTTAATGTGAACAGGAATGAATGGCTTAATATTTAGCTAAATAGTCACTAAGCTGAGAGCAACTCTGCTAATGCACAGTCATATGTTTTAGCTTAATAAAAACATACTATGTTTTGCTTTCTGTAAGTTGGTGTTATTAGAGGGCAAAGCGGTCTGCACAAATGAATTCCTTCCCTGTGCCATGTGTTAGATGCTCTAAGCATAGATAAATAAGCTAGCCCCAAGTTGTTTGGTGGCTGATGTTGGGTAGATGACAGCAGGATGGCAGAAGCAGGAGATGGAGTCAGGTACACACCATGGGGTTCTTGTTGAGAACATTATTGAGACCTGATATCCTAGTACTTAAGAGGTAGAAGCAAGAGGATCAGGAGTTCAGAGCCATTCTTGGCTTATTATAAGTTTAGGCTAGCCTGGGCTACATGATACCCCATCTGAAAAAAAGTATTTTTAAATGAATAAGGAAGCTCTGTTATACCATTGTAGCAAATATCTAATATAATTGGCTCACAAAGGGTTGATGTTAATTTTGTCTCACAATTTTAGAGGTTTTCGTCTACACCCAGTCAGTCTCTTTGCTTTGGGTCTGATGCTGCTTGTCATGGTGGAAAAACCAACCACTTCATGGTTGGGAAGCAAAACTGAAAAGATAAAAAAAGAAAAAAGAAAGGAAATGAGGAAGGGCCCAACAATCTCCCCAGGACACGTGCTTCTGACTTGAAGGCCTCAGAACACAGATTTGTCAGTTCAGTTGGGATTGGCTTGCTTTTGTTTCTGTTCTGAGTTTTCAAGGCTGGGACCAGGATGTTGGCCCTTAGATGCCCTGGAAAGAATCTGCTTCCATATTGATGCAGGTGGTTGGCAGAATCCAGTTCCTTGTGATCTTAGGACTGATGTCCTTATCTCCTTGGTGACTTGTGATCATTTAAGGGCTGACTAATGCATCACATGTGACTCTGCCATTGCTTATTTAATAAAGCCCCCAATGATGGGTCTTTGGATCTTAAGCATTTATCACACATATAGATCACACTGTTTGCACATCTGTGCCCAGGCCACTGATTATTTCAAAGGATAAATCCCTGGAAGTGCAATTGCAGTATTAAGTCTCTGTACGTTTTGATGCTCTGATCTATATTGCCATATTGCCGCCTAGCAATTTAACTAAAATTCCCTCAAAAATCATCAGTGTCTCTCTTGCTTGTCTTCAGAGAAAATGGAATACTTCAGATGAATCATTCTGGGGAAAAAAAAATCAAACCATGTTAGTATGGTTCTCACCCTATGAGTACAACACAGATTTTTTTTTTTTTTTGAAAAACAACTTTTATATTTTGTCATTTCATTTTTAGAGCAATTTTAGGGATGTTACCATGGGATAGAAATAGTTGTATTGATTGCACATTTCATTGTAATTCCAGCAGAGAGGCAGGAGGATCACTGTGAGTTTGTGGTCATTCCATTCTGTTGTAAGTTCCAGGCCATCCAGGCTGTATAACAAAACCAAACCAACTTGGTCTTGCCCCCTTTGTTCATCACTCCTCCCTCTCTGCAACTGGATTCCAGAGTTCAGCTCAGTGTTTAGCTGTGGGTTTCTGCGTCCTCTTCCATCAGCTACTGGATGAAGGCTCTAGGATGGCATATAAGGTAGTCATCAATCTCATTATCAGAGAAGGGCATTTAAGGTAGCCTCTTGACTATTGCTTAGATTGTTGGTTGGGATCACCCTTGTAGATCTAGACATTTTCCTAGTGCCGGAGAACCCACAGAAACAGCTGACCTGAACAAGGGGTTGCTCATGGACTCCAGACTGATAGCTGGGAAACCAGCACAGGACTGTTCCAGACCCCCTGAAGGAGGAAGTCAGTTTGGAGGTCTGGACCATCTATGGGGCCACTGGTAGTGGATCAGTATTTACTCCTAGTACACAAATGAACTTTGGGAGCCCATTCCACACAGAGAGATACTCTCTCAGCCTAGACACACTGGGGAGGGTCTAGACCCTGCTCCAAATGATATGACAGACTGGGGAGCAGAAAGGGGTTGGGATAGGGGGGTCAGTGGGGGACGGGGCGGAGGAGAGGGAAGGGAACTGAGATTGACATGTAAAAGAAGCTTATTTCTGATTTAAATTAAAAAAAAGGAAAAAAAGAATTTATACATTGAAAAAAAAAAACCCAAACCAAACCAAAATAAAATTATTAAAAAGAGAATTTAATGGGCTGGAAATATAGCTCAGATGGAAGAATGCTTGTGTAGCATGCACAAAGCCAACCCTAGAACCTTATAAAACTGGCATGGTGGCCACACCTGTAATCCCTGCACCTAGGCAGTGGAGGCAGAAGAATCAGAAGTTCTAGGTCATCCTTAGCTACAT
Source organism: Cricetulus griseus (assembly GCF_003668045.3). Lineage (NCBI taxonomy): Eukaryota > Metazoa > Chordata > Mammalia > Rodentia > Cricetidae > Cricetulus > Cricetulus griseus. Next base: position 120,623,612 of record NC_048600.1, read on the forward strand.
AGCCAGTTTGAGGCTTGCCTGGGGTACAAAACAGGGACTAGAATGATGGCTCAAAGGTTAAACTTTCTGCATAGTCATGAGGACTGGAGTCTGAACCCTCGCACATGTGTAGGAAGTCTGGCATCTTGCAAACTCTTCTGACCACTGTGCTTAAGTAACCACAGCTGTGCTCATGAACGCTCAAGTGTGTCCATACACACACAGTAAGACAAAATCTTTTCAAAATAATCTATTTAACTTTATGTGCATTGCTGTGAAGGTGTCATGTCCCCTGGAACTAGAGTTACAGATTGTTGTGAGCTGCCATGTGGGTGCTGGGAATTGAACCCAGGTACTCTGAAAGAGCAACCGCTGCTCTTAACTGCTGAGCTCTCTCTCCACCTCTGATAAAATAAATCTTTAAGATACAAAACAAAAAGGATTTTAGGTGTCATGAACTTTGAAGCAGGAAAGTGAAGATACAGCAGTGAGAAGGGGTGGACCTAAAGAAAGTCTGCTTGACATAGTCAACATAGTTCCTGATTATAGCCTGATAGCCTTAAGATATTAACTGTGGGTATTTATATTTAATTTGCACATGCTGAGGAGAAGCTCTGTTCTCTAGTGTTAAAACACTAATAGGTTATCATGATTTGTTTTTCATCTTCACAGGGGAAAGGCCTTCATCATCCACAGAGTGACCATTTCCAGAATGATGGCATTGGTGAGGAGAACTTTCTTCATAAAAACAAAATTTGCTACAGGAAAGAGCTTTCTGTCTTTCTATCTATCAGTTTCTCCACTCCCCTTCCCTTCTCTTACATTTACCCCCCTCTCCATCTATCAGGCATATACAAATATGAGCTTTGTAGTCTCAGTGAATAAACTCTTCTACTTTTTTATGACACCATGTTAATTTCTGAAAAGTGGTCAGATTGTAGCTACAAGCACACATAGCCTTCTACACAACATTAAGTCTTCCAGAGGTATTTTTATCCTATAAATGTTGTACCGTACACATTTCAAGATAAAGTTTATTAGGAAAGTCTTGAATACCATTGTCATACTCGAGTAACTTTCACTTTGTATATGACTATGTTACAACCGAAAATCAGAACTTGGTTGTGAGGAACTGTCTGCTCCCAGTCTTGAGGTTGCTGCTGTGAGTTGTGCACTGGTGGTTCTTGTCTTGAAACCTCCCACCCGCAGCTTCTCAGAAGTTAACACTGCACCCTTCACACAGTTGCGACTGATGTTTGAGAGCACTGTGGAGCAGTGGTTTCCTAATGTGCTTTATTCTGTGCACTTGTTCTTTGGCGGAGGCATTTCATGGTTCACCTGGGAAATGTGTTTTTTGCTGTTGTATGATTAGAGCATTTCTGTCAAGGTCATTGTATACAGCTATTGAGTCATTTTTTTTGGTTTGTTTTGCAGTTCAGCCTAATCCTTCTGTACTTATTGGCAATCCTATTAGAGCATATACTCCTCCACCCCCTCTTGGACCACACCCAAGTTTGGGAAAATCTCCAAGCCCCGTTCAGAGAATAGATCCTCACACTGGGACGAGTATTCTTTATGTACCTGCTGTCTATGGAGGGAATGTGGTCATGTCGGTGCCTTTGCCTGTAAGTGGACGTTTTGATCCTTTCTCTTCAATCATGCAGCAGCAATCCCAGTGAATGTTTTGCCAACCTTTGCTTTTCAGTGCTGGGCATCAAACCAAGGGTCTCTCATGTGCTCAGCAATCACTGCTGAGCCACACCTGTACCCATACACTCTTGTCTGTAAACTTTGTTTAAAGTAACTCATGTTTAACTACTAAGTTTTGAAGTTTCCAAAGAAATGTGTATATTGTTTGTAACTTGTTGGTTTATAACAGACTATGAAGACGTCAGGAGTCACATGTTTTCATTCAGGAGCCTTTGAATTCTTCTAAATTTTTTTTGTCTCCTGAGGAGAATTGTATGAGTGATGCTTTTATTTGTCTTTTGTGTTTTATTCTCAGTCATGAACTGTTCCTAAGCAGTGGAGTTATTGGAGGAGATGGACCTTTAGTCTAGTTCTCTTGAGTCTGAATTTGTCTAGGAAATCCAGTGTTTTATGAACCATTAGTGCCACATGGGAACCCTACTGAATCATGAGAAAGGATTTTTAGAGACTTCCATCTTATATATAAGTCCATTTTTATTTCCTTTTTGAAATGTTTGGTGCTTTTTGTTCAACTTGTGGAAACATAAATATTTCTAAATTTAGAAGTTTTAGCCTAGGAAATCATTTACTTGAATTAAGTGAGGTGATTTCAGGCAGATGTGATCTTGTCAGAGAGTTTTGGCACTCCTGCCAGTACCCATGAAGGAGAGAACTGCTGAGCTTCAAGCTTTCTTGTTCTTGTTGGCTATGATAGGCCACAGGCATGGCAGCCAAGCAGAGTAATTGTCATGCCTATGCCTCAGAGGCTTTAGATTTTAGATGAGTTATTTCTTCCCAGACGCCTAGCAATGTGACACATGTATGCGTGAAATAGTCTCTGTTAGGATTTTTGTGTCATTAGACCAGGTCAGAGAAGCTTTTTGAATATAGATTTCTTCGTCCAGCAGTTACAACAATGACAACTGCACTTGTCATTGCTATCCCATCTGTGTAACCTAGAGAGGTCTCCCACGTATCTAGGTAAGCAAATTCTGCCTCTGTAAAGGTGATTTGAGGTAGAGTTGACTCAATCAAAAGCACTAATTAGAATAATGACCTGTTTAAATTTTGCTTGCTGTGAATGAACATTAAGTGACTGTTATTCATGAAAGCGTAGAATACCTACTCTGGGTTGAGCGGTCTTAGACTCCCCTCTGCTCTTTGAACCAGTCTATTAAGCTGTGTAACCATGCAGTTTTCACTTGGAAAGATCATTTTCATGGTAATTTGTGTGTACATCCATGTGGAGAGGAAATGATTCAGGAGTGCTTTGATGTATTAGGGAATAAGTAACAGTTTCAAGTCCTCATTTCCTTTTAACCCTGAAGTGATCCATTACCAGGTTTTGGCTGGTAAGGATGTAGTAGTGACTCTGCTGTTGAATGATATCAACATAGTAGTTGGGTAAAATTTTGGTGTTTGTGTGTGTGTTTGTTTTTTGCTAATCAACAACATTATATAAGTTTGTGTTCAGAAATATACGCAGTTCAATTACTTTATTTCTTATAATAATTTAGGTACCATGGACAGGGTACCAGGGTAGGTTTGCAGTCGATCCTCGGATTATTACACACCCAGCAGCGATGGCCTACAATATGAACCTGTTACATACACATGGACGTGGGTCACCGATCCCTTATGGCCTTGGACACCATCCACCTGTCAACATTGGGCAGCCACAGAATCAGCACACAGAGAAGGATCAGCAGGAGCAAAATCGAAACAGTAGGTGGAACCCTTTAGAAATCTTGTCTCGTCAACTTCAACTCTCACACTGGGTCCTTGAGTTAGCTTTGTGTGTGCTGTGAGGTAAGGATGGATACATTGGTGGTTGTATTGTATTGGTTTAGCATGTCTATGGTCATTTACTCCAAGATCATCTGTAGAAAGCTCTGTTCTCCTGTCAGTGGGCTTCCTCGAAGCACATGCTAAAATCAGCCCACTGCACTTGGATTCTGTTCTTTTTTATTGGTGTATGTTTGTGTTCATGCTAGATATGCCAGCCTGAGTACTATAGCTTTGTGCATGCTGCTTAGGAAAACAGGCAGTCTAGTGCTCTCACTCCATTCCTTTCCAGTTCCATAAACAGTTCAGAATCAGCTGTCATTTTAAAAACAAACACAAACCTGAAAGCTAGCTGGACTTTTGATTGGGATTACATTAAGTCTTTAGGTCAGTTATGGAATAATTGGGAACTTAACAAATTAAGTCTGTGGTCTATAGACAGAGTATGTGTCCCTACCTTTTTAGGTCTTAATTCTTTCAACATTTTAAAAGCAGTTTAAGTATAAAGCTTGATTAAAAAGGCTGTTTAGTGTAATGTCTTCCTCATTAATACTTTCCACAGATTCTGATATGTTATTTTTGCATTTTTATTTAGTTCAATAATAAACTTTTGAAAATACTTTTAAAATTTCTCTTGACATTAAAATAGACTCATAGACTGGGTTGGGTGGTGCTTGCCTGTAATCTCAGCATTGAGAAAACTGTGGCAAGAGGTTTGTGAAATTTAAGGTAACCTGGGCTATAGTCTAACCTGAGCTACAATGTAGTGAGACACTGTTTCAAAAAAAACCCAAAAAGATTATATCCATGAATTATTTAGAATGGTGAGTTTCAGTTTCTGATTATTAGTAATTTTCTAAAATGTTTTCTGTTACTGGTTCCATCATGGTGAGAGAGCATGTTTTATATGGCATGAATCCTGTTGAATTCATTGGGATTTGTGGTCTGCCTCGCAATGTTCAATACTCTGTGTGTACCCTGAAGCACTGGCAGCTCAGGGTTAGCTGCTCAGGTGTGTGTCCTTCCTGACTTTCTGCCTGTCTTTTCTGCCACTTACTGAAGAGAGGAATTAGTCTCTGGAAACTATTTGTCTATTTTTTGAAACCAAGGCTCAGCTAGGCTGGCTTTGGACTGCTTATGTAGCCTGGGGTGACCTTGAACTTCTACTGTTTCTTCCTTACCTCCCCTAAGACCTGGAAAGACAGGTATATGCTCCTATGCCAGGCTTGTCTAGGATTTCTTTATGTTCTATCAGTTCTCAGTGAATTTTAGGGGTCTGTTGTTAGGAAACAAACATTGAAGACTATGTTCTCTAGTGACTCTTTAATGTTACAGAATGACTATACCTGGTGATGTTCTTGGCTCTGAGGTCCACTTTGGTCAACATCTGTGTAGCTCTTAGGTTTTCTTTTGACTAATAACAGCAGTGCTTATTTGGTTTTGACTGTTTGCTTTTAATCTGTTTGTATCTTTAAGGTACGTTTCTGAGGGTGGGACTATAGTGCAGTGGTAAATGCGTATTTCGTTTACATTTTACCTGCAGCACCACCCAAAGGAAGCAACAAAGAGTGTTGCTTTAGAATAGTTTATAATTAGTTCTCTTTTCTCTCTGTGCTGCCTGGCCTGGAACTCTACATAGACCAGGCTACCTCAGACTCATAAAAATATGCCTGCCTCTTCCTCCTGGGTGTTGGATTTAAAGGTGTACATCTCCACACTGAAATGAATTTTTTTTTTTTAAATATTGGGTTCTGTGAGCTTGATGTTTGTTGGTTTATTACTTATAACATAGTTAATAGTATTTTAGTTGTATTGGGGCTAGTATATATCTTCATTGGGACTATATATCTTTAACTTCTGTAGCATACCTTCCAACTTACATTGCACACCTCATGCACAGTGAAAGAACTTACAGAAGTTCAGAATCTTCTCTCTGGGCTTTGATGGTCATGCATTTACTTTTTTATTTTAAGTTTTTTGAGACAGAGTTTATTTGTGCAGCTTTGGCTGTCTTGGAACTTGCTGTGTAGACCAGGTGGCCTCGAACTCAGAGATCCACCGACATTTGCCCCCAGAGTGCTGGGATTAAAGGTTTACACCACCTTTATGTAGGTTTATTTAAAAACATTTCAGGTAATTTTTGTTCAAACAGGCAAGTATCTTTTTAAAGAGTAAGAGAGTTAAGGTGGGTTAGTTAGGGTGCATCTCTGCTTGCTGGGAGTCTCAGGAAGGGAGTGTGTGTGGCCTTCATTAGCTTTATCTTCCATATCTATGCCATATAGTGTGCTTTCTCTGTCTGCTTTAAAGTTGTTATTTTATACTGGTCTTAGCCTTCGGGTAAATTTCTGTTTGCTTTTTTGGTGTGTGCATGTTGGGTCTTTTTATAGTTACAGTGTTTGGAGGTTTTGGAGCTTGATATCAGCAGGTATTCTTTCTGACTTCCTGCACTCTTCTCTGTGTTCCCATTTACCCATACATTCAGATGCTTAACAGTCCCCAAAGCTCATGACTATTCCTTTGTTGGTTCTTTTCAAGGTTTTTTCTCTGTGTTTTGGTTTTGGTCATTTCTGTTGCTTTACTCTTTAGCTTGCCTCATTTTCTTATGCACTGTCTCATCTTCTGGCTGTCTGTTGGTTTTTAGCCCTGGACATTACAGTTCTCATGTGGTAAAATCAGCAGCGCTGATATGACAGTTCATTTACTGAATTCTAGTGCTGCTGCCTGGGCATTTCTAGAAAACACCCAGCTTAGGCTTAATTCTTTCAGACCAGAACTCTTCACACTTGTAAGTTAGGATACTTTACTCTAATTGTGTGTTGAGAAACCTTAACTTTGCTTCCTGTGTAATCCATCACCTACTAATGTTCAAAATGTTTGTACACTATAACTTCTGTCACTCTGATAGAATAGCTGAGTTTAACAATTTATAAGAGAGAAAGGTGTATTTTGGCTCCTTGTTTTGATGGATTTGGCCCGTCCTTGCTTTGTCCCATTGTTGTGGGCCTGTGGCCTCATAGTACATTATGATAGCTTGTGTGGTGGAGGAGTTGTGTTTGGTTCATGGGAGTAGGGAAGCAAAAAGCCAAAGAGAAAGGGGTTGGAGTCCCAGTGCCCATGTCTATCCTCTAGTCTACACATTCTAAGGTTTGCTCTTCCCTGTAGCATGCAGGCTGGAGGACAAGCTGTTTCACATGTGGCTTTCAGGGAGCTTTTAGATGCAAACCCTAACAGTGAGTTTAGATCCCTGTGGTAAGTTGGATTGATTCATGGTTTAGATTTTTACTTAATTGCATTTGCAAGTGAACAAAGTGTTGAGCCTTTGTAAGCAAGCAGGGATACCAAGACCTTTTATATGTCTAATTTATAAAAAGAGAGACTGTAAATTCCCGGAAAGTAGACTGTTTTCTTTTTTATTTGCTTTTTTCAGGTTGTTTCTCCTTTGTGAAGCTTTTGCCCTGCCATTTTTTATTTATAACTTTCTTTTTTGCAGAGAAACTGCAGTTCTGAAAACAGAGGACTAGAACTCACATGGTCGTATAAATTGATAAGAATGAGTAAATAATGTTAAACTATTCTGCATTGTTTAGTGTTGAATAGTCACTGGAAATGTTATGTTCACTGGAGATAACTTACAAGAATTTAAAAAATATTTTCTTAGGTAAAACTGATACAAATAACCCCGGTCCTGAAATTAATAAGATCCGAACACCAGAGAAAAGGCCTACAGAGCCCAAACAGGTAAGCTGCTCGCATTAATTCGATGTGTAGTTCTGGCAGGGATTGTCCCAAAGCATCTCCTGCTTATTGTTTCAGAATAGTTTAGTAGGGCGTGTCACCTTTCTCCTGGCCCATTGTCTTTCATTAAGTTGTTTCTTTTGCATGTATGTATTTCCTCAGATTTTCTTAAAAAAAAAAAATTCAAATTTCAGAAGGGTGGTGGTGGTGCATGCTTTTGATCCCAGCTCGGGAGGCAGAGACAGGTGGATCTCTGTGAGTTTGAGGCCAGAGCTACACAGAGAAACCCTGCTTCCAAAAACCATGTCCATGAAGGTTGGATGAGGCCATCAGAGCTCCTGATACTGGAGTTAGAGATGGTTGTTAACCACCATGTGGATGCTGGGAATTGAACCTGGGTCATCTGCAAGAGTAACAAGAGCTCTTAATTGCTGAACTGTCTCTCTGGCCCCCTTCCTCAGATTTTCTTAATTCAGCAATAGACTCAGATTTTTAGATTCCTTGTGATAAAATATGGTATGAAGACAGAGCTATGGATGTCTCGTTGACAGTCGCTTTAGCCTGGGAAGGACTGTGGCAGTGACTCTCTCAGTTCTTGGCCTTGTCTCCATACCCACTGTACAGATCCTTAACTTTGTGTCTGCCCATTCTTCCTGCTTTGTGCTGGAGCATGTTAGACAAGACCACATTGTTGGTAGAATTAGTGTGGCTGGAAGCTATGTGTTTTCATTTCAGTGAGACCCAGCTCCCTCCTTTCTTGTGCAGTGCTTAGTTCCTTTGTCCTGGTTCCTTGGTGGCTCTTCTCAAGCCTGTTACCTCACGATGTGGAGATGACCGCTTTAGAAGTACCACCATCTAGATGGTGCCCTGCCAATTGATGGCAATAAATAACTCTTTTTTTATGTATGCTTGAGCCTCTTTACTTTCTTATCACCAGCCTTAGATGAAGTCCTCTTGAGTTTACTGTCTCCTGTCCTTGTCCAGTCACCTCACTGACTCTTGAGTTATCAGTCTTTTCCATTGTGTAGACTATTCCCACCCACCGACTCTTCCCACTCTGCTGGCTGTGCAGTTACTCATATTCTAGCTTTATCTGTGAACACTGGCTGGGTTGTAGCTCAGTGGTAGTGTCTGCCAAGCATGCACAAGACTCTGGGTTCAGTGCCTAGTACCATACAACCACAGTAAAAGAGTAAAGACCTTCATCTCCTGGTACCTTGTCTTAATCCACACTGTCTAGGACTAGTTCCAGCATCTCACTACGGCTGCGAGCTCCATGCACTGTCTCATGTTTCTTTGGTTGTCTTACTTCTGTTATTTTCTTTAACACAACATTTCTTTTCATACAACTCTCTGTTATAGGACCTTCTGGCTTTTAAAAAAATACTTCCCTTTTTCTCTCTTTCCTCATGTTGTGATTTCCCAGAGTTCTGTGTGGCCCCACTTCTCTTTGAAGTCTAAGTTGTATCTAAGTGCCCACTTCATGAGAAAAGACTTCCAATTTGGATCTCCAACCTCTGTCTAAGTAGCTGTTCTCTGTCTTCACTTTCAAGTATCCCAGGAGCTTCTCTGACTGACAGAGGCCAGGGATGGAGGGCATATCATAGGAGGAGCTGTGGTGTCAGTGAGGCAGCCAGGAAACTTCCTGATTGAGTCAGAAGGGTGCTGCAGAGAAAGTGTACCTAGTAATAGGGTCTGAGCAGCCCCATCTGCCCCTGTCACTCAGCTGGCTCCTTCCTGTCATATACCTCTTAATAGCAAGGCACTGAATTAAACAGAGCTTGGTCTTCTTTTTTATGTTTCCTGGGCCCCAAAGTAAAGCATCAGGATGTAAAGACACCGAAACATGGCTCCCAGGTAGCCTTGTTTTCTAACAGAAGCTATCTTGATTCTAATTTTGATAGCACCTAGAACTAAGCTGCCTCCATCTACATCTGCCACCGCTTCCACTGACGTGTCCTATAGGGCTGTTTATTCTCCCTCCACACCCTTCTCAAACACACACACATTCACTTTCTCTGCAGCTCCTTCTCATTTCAAGATCAGAGTATTGTGGTCTTGAGCTTCCTGTCTGTGTCAAAGTCACAAGTGATGGAATAAATTAGAACAGCAACTTAGCCACGAACAACCATGACGCGTTACCATATCCTTGTGTGTGTTGTCAGAGTGTGCCCATCAGCAGTGTCTTTTGGAGAGAGTTTTGTCCCTGGCTAACATAGCTTCATCTTCCACAAGGTCATGAGTTTTTTTTTTTTTGGAGACGGTTTCTCTGTGTAGCTTTAGAGCCTATCCTGGCACTCGCTCTTGTAGACCAGGCTGGCCTCACAGACATCCATCCACCTGCCTCTGCCTCTCGAGTGCTGTGATTAAAGGCGTGTGCCACCAACGCCCAGAAGGTATGAGTTGTATGAGGAAATGTTTGTTTCTGAGGAACCTTGGTTAGGTTCTGAGATATGAACAACAGGTACAGCAACTGCTTAGGAAGACCAGAACACTTCATTTTCTGATCACTTGTATACACCCAGCAATCTCAAGGACCTGAAGGACCAAGTGGTGAGAGAGGTGCCTGCCCTTGGTGTATGATTGGCATTGCAACGGCTTGTTCAGTATTCCCAGCTCAGATCAGGAACCAAGTTCCACGTCTGTGTTCTTGGGGAGTGATCAGCACTCTGTCTAGCTTTACAGGCTTTGGCTAAATAAGTAGAACCCTGGTTCTCACCGACCATTTCAGTCCTGAAACTTAGAATGTGATACATAACCGTTTGTGGAGTAGCTTAACATCGGGGAAAGAAAAAAGTGTCACTTTACATACTCTTCATGTTTTTCATGCTATCAACATTTTCAGTCAAAGTTGCATTTCAGGATAACCAGGCTTTTCAACTTCAAACCCTTCTCCTGTGGTTCTCCAAAGCTTAATGGCACCAAGTTGATGTGTTGCACTGAGTCAGTCAGGGTTTGGGTGATTGACATCAAGAAGGAGAAGCTAACATGTAAAGAAGCAAAGTCCTATGAACAGAACACATGTACCCCACATCTGGCGTGCTGCTCCCACCCTCTGTTTGTTAGAACAGTCTTCTCTCCCTGGTGCACCCCCGCTTGTTTTGGAATACTCAGCTCAGATGCCCTGGCTTTTCTGAAGCCTTCTTTACTTTTTTTTAGCCCTCATCCGACCCCTTTCCCGATGTGTTTACACAGAGCCTCTGCTGGACTCCATACCAGGGATTGGCAAGCTGATTTTGTAATGGGCTAGACAATAAGTCTCAGGCTTCGTGTTCGTACAGTGTGTGTTGCATCTGTTTAGCTCTGCCACTGTAGTTCGAAAGGAGCCATGGGCAATATGTAAACGATTGAACATCTGCTGTCCCAGAAGACCTTATTTACTGCACAAGTTCAGGGCACTGGGGCTAGAGTGGCTGGGCTGAGTGTAGCTCCTGCTCTAAGCTCTCAACGGTGTGTCCTGAATCTTACTGTTGCCTTTTAATTTTCAGAATCAGACACAGTGCACTGTAGTAAGCCCCCCACAATGGCTCAGAGAAAGAATGTCAGACTATGTAATGACCAAAGTCAGCAGCCATACTGGTTCTACAAAGGTGACACGGTGTCTGTTTATTTGAAAGTTGTCAGAAACACAGTTTTTCTTAATGTTGATTTGTTTGGAGAAGTAGATTAGTATAAAAACAATCAAATCAGAGGGAAAGAGCACATTTTGTTGATTTATATCTGAAGGAAATGAATGGTTCTCTTTCTAAGGAAGAAAGTATGAAATTGAAAATAGTGTAGCAGGAATTAGAGTGGCCATTCTAATAAAACAACAGCAGCTTTTCTTCAGACTCATTTTAATATGCTGTTTCCTTGTCATCTTCTTTAATTTATAGAGTATGCCCTTATTTGATCGTCAGGGTGACTGAATCTGTACCTCGGCATTCCCACTGCTACTGAGAAGAGCATGTTATAGCCATTAAGTGGGGTATGGTTGGGAAAGGATGAAAAACCTCCAACTCAGGGTTTTTTGCAATTAAAAATCTTTCTTTCTTTCTTTCTTTCTTTCTTTCTTTCTTTCTTTCTTTCTTTCTTTGTTTCTTTCTTTCTTCTCCTCTAGGTTGATTTGGAATCAAATCCACAGAACAGAAGTCCTGAATCCCGTCCCAGCATTGTTTATTCCAATTCCAAATTTCCTCGAAAAGATAATCTCAACCCAAGACACATAAATCTCCCTCTTCCTGCTCCACACGCACAGTATGCAATCCCTAGCCGCCATTTTCACCCTCTTCCTCAGCTACCCAGGCCACCATTTCCCATTCCCCAGCAGCACACCTTGTTAAACCAGCAGCAGAATAATTTGCCTGAACAACCAAATCAGGTGGCACCCCAGCCAAATCAGGTGGCACCCCAGCCAAATCATGTGGCACCCCAGCCAAATCAGGTGGTCCAGCAGCAAAGCCAGGTACCTCCACAGGCCCCGCAGCCATCGCCTCAACTCTCTCCTGCATTTCAGGCGGGGCCCACCAATGCACTTTTCAATAATGCAGTTGCTCACCGACCACAGTCTCCTGCTGCAGAGGCTGTGGTTCCCGAGCAGCAGCCAACGCCCGTGCTTCCTGACGGTCACAGTCCACTGAGAGCCATCACACAGCCTGCTCCCATCCTGGCTTCACCTCTGAACAACTTTGTTGATGAGAGCTCCCCAGGATTGCCTGTAGGAGAAGCTTTGGGTAAGCTTGCCTGTCACGATGTCACATGTGAAGAGTCCCCAGGTTATTTGCTGAACATAGCATGTCCTGTACAGTATTACTGTAGGCCAAGATTGATTCATGTCTCCAAATAATGCCAGAAAGTCCAACCAGTTAGTAAATATAATCTGGCTTCAAGTGTTGTGTGTACATATGTGTATAATAATTATCCAGGTGATAGCGTTTACACCATCGTGAGGGAGAGAGTCAATACCATAGCTCTGGGCTCTGGAAAATCTAGGCTATTACTTTTGCCCAATGGAATTGTAGCTCTTTGTTTGTCTTTGTGAGGAAGGATCGGGTGCATAGATAGGGTCTTCGCACATCGTCAACTTGGCCCCCAATGGACAGAAACAACTTTTTGTCCCTGCTTCTGCAGATGGAGTACATGGAGGCGTAGCTCTGGAGACATTGAGGCAGCAGCAGGCACGGCTACAGCACTGGAGCGAGCACCGCGCCTATCTCAGCCAGGGCAGCATCCCATACCCACACCATCACCACCCTCACCTCCCGCATCTTCCCCAGCCGGCCATGGGCCTCCCCCAGCCGCCAGGGAGGGCAGAGTGGAAACTCGCCAGCAGAGTTGACGACGACGCAGAGACAACGTTCTCCAGGTATCCCAGCAGTCCAGGGCCAGCCCTGGACAGCCCCAAGTTTCCTACCTCACCCTTGCCCTTGAATTTTAAATTGGAACATTGTCTCAAGGAAATCTGCTGTTGGCTTTGTTGGTGGATCCTACAAAGTTCTCTCAGTTGATTCTAAAGTACAGAGAATTTAGATGTCACTCTTGTACAAATCTGGGCTAGTAATCTACAACTTTAGCTCCTTGCTTTATAGTCTGCTATCAAAACAAACAAGCCATCACCGCCACTGTGTGTCGTGTTTGTTTGTTTACTTAGTAAATAAAAGAATAATGAGGACAGAAGTAAACTTGTGGCTAAAACTTATTTTTTATCTAGTAGGGTGGATGTCCAACTTCAGAGCTGTGAGCTCTGAGGAGTCACTCCTGAGTGTATTTGCACTCAGCATCATGCGATGGCTGTGAACTGCTTCTTCATCCTCTCTGGAAAACACCCTCTGTTGCTATGGGCCTTAAACTAACTCTCCCCCCCTTCCTCCTTCTAGCATTTATTTGTATTTTTAAAATATACAACCCTTTTTTAAGTTGGTTGATTTGTTTATTTCCCGTGTATTTCATGTGTATTTTGCATGCATGTATGATATGTGTGTCGTGTGCTTGTCTGGTGCCTGAAGAAGCCAGAAGAGGGCATTGGCTCCTCTAGAACTGGAGCTACAGGGGATTGTGAGCCACCACATGGGTGCTGAGGCCTGAACTTGGGGTCTCTGTAAGAGCACATGTGTTCTTAACTGGTGAGCCATCTCTCCAACCTCTTAGGTATTTATTTTTATTTCCGGGTGTACAGGTATGTATGGGTGTGTATGGGTATGGTATGGATGTGTATGTATGAATTTGGGGGTCAGAGGACAGCCCATGGGGAGTTGGTTCTTCTATCATGTGTCTTCCAGGGATTAACTTGGATTGTCAGATTTGGTGGCCAGCATCTAGACCTGCTGAGCTATCTCCCTGGCCCGTGGTGGCCTTCTATCACTTCCAGTTTTCATGTTGAGGCAAGGATGGACCCTTTCATGCAAAGGTAAAAAACAGTTAGGTAATTGACAGCTTTACTGAGCATCTCCAGTTCAGTACCTGTTGGATGTCGATACTTAGTTTTGGATTAATTAATTCCAACCCTAATTAGGTATTTTGATTTGGGTTGCAGAAATCATACATGTTGTTGACTCTGCTCTTCTTAATGCAGTGGGGCCTCTCCTTTGTTTCTTCCTCATTTTTTCTTGTTTTTGTGTAGGTTTCAAGACTTACTCAGAGAGCTGTCTCATCGTGATCAAGGTGACACTCGAGAACTAGCTGAAATGCCACCACCTCAATCAAGACTTTTGCAATACAGACAAGTTCAGACTAGAAGCCCACCAGCAGTCCCGTCTCCCCCTTCCAGCACAGACCACAGTAGCCACTTTTCTAACTTTAATGACAACAGCAGAGACATTGAAGTAGCCAACAGCCCAGCATTCCCACAGCGCCTCCCACCTCAGCTATTTGGCTCCCCCTTTTCGTTGCCATCTGAACACCTTGCCCCACCTCCCCTGAAATACCTGGCTCCCGATGGAGCATGGAATTTTGCTAACTTGCAACAGAATCACTTAATAGGGCCAGGCTTTCCCTATGGCCTACCTCCATTGCCTCCCAGGCCACCGCAGAACCCTTTTCTACACATACAGAACCATCAACATGCCATTGGTCAAGAGCCATTTCACCCACTGTCATCTCGCACAGTGTCTTCCTCTTCGCTCCCCAGCCTAGAAGAGGTAAATGCCTTTTAGTGTTCTTCTGTCTTGGGATCAGTTGGCTATGAACAAACACTGCTGCTATTTACCAGATTTGGTAAAAGGAGATCTTACCAGATATGGTATCTTTAAACAGTAATCTTTTCTTGGAAAATATTTTAATGTCTACTTTTTTGTGCTATATCAGATTCTGTGTGTGGTATTGTTGAAACATGAAGCCTTTTGAAAGTATTTTATTGCTGTTTTGGCATGTTCGACATCTGAATAGTGTTGACCTTTCTACTCTGGGGGAATGGACCTTAGTAGCTTATCTTTTTATTAGGTTAATTTGATAACCAGTACTTTCTAAAGATGCTGGTTCTTCTAGTCCGTGGCCAGTTCCAGGCACCAGTTCTCCCTCTGGCCATCCTGAGGTTTCAGTGGAATGTTATTTAGGAAGCAGTAGGTACCCATTCAGACCACTTTCCTAAGTCACAACATCCTGCCAGTTGGCATAAGCTGGGCTCCTTAGTGAGTATCTGGAGATAAACTCAGCTTTCACCATAGGACTGACTCTTCCATACTCTCCACTGTCAGCAGCCATTACCGATATGCAGCGTTTAGTGATTCCAGGGAGGAAGACTTTCAAAATGGGACTGGAGAGATTGCTCAACAGTTAAGAATTCTAGGTGCTCCTGCAGAGGACCCAGGATCAGTTCCCAGCACTCACAGGGTGACTCACTGTAACTCCAGTTCAGGGGATCCGATGCTTCTTCTGGATTCTGTGGGCACACGCAGGCCAAACATGCATAAGCATAAAGCAAAAATATAACAAATTTCCAAATCATGTAATATGTCGTTGGGTAGCTGTTCCCAGTGAGCTCACAGTGACTAAGGGTGTGGCTGTTAGCTATAGTCTTTCCAAAAAACGGGATAAACAGTTACAGTTCTGCTTTTTTGAGATAAGATAGCCCAGGCTGGCCTGTCCTTTTGTGTACTTAGATAACAGGCATATCACTGCCATAACTGTCTTACCACTGTGAAACACGATTAAAATGTCTTTGCTTGAGAAGGCCTCACTGTGAGCTCAAGCTGTCCTTGAACCAGTAATCATTGTACTTCAGCCTCTTTGAGGTCTGGGATTATAGGCATGAACCCCCACACCTGGCTAACACAGATCTTTGGATGTAGTCTTCCTACGAGTCATGAGACATCCCAGCAAATTACAGTTTTGTGAGCATGAGGCCTATTCTGCTCCCCTGGCACCAGTGCAGGGCTTATTTCCAGGGCTGCCATAAAGTTGGAGAACAGAGAATCTGACCTTTACAGTACCACAGAATGGGTTATTTTTATGAAATTCTCTGGGTTTTCTTGACTGAATGTTCTCATCGGAACTGCTAGTTTTTAGTTTCCTAGCCTGAAGAGATGTTTGATGCACTTGACAGTGTTTATTGTTGTCTTTTTGGAAAAGTAGACTTTGGCATCCAGTACTGTTCCACTTTCCTGATACAGGTGTGACGTCTTGCCACTCTTGCTGAATGCACTCATAAAACTGGTGGGAACTGTGTCCCTGTTCTTCCAGGTTTCACTGTGTATACTTTCCTAAGTAACACTTCATACTGAATGCTCTACTTTAATCACTTATCCGTTATTTTGTAATTTAAGTTTTTTGTACCCTGTTGCTTTCATTGTTTGGTATTTTTGTGTCACTGTGAGTTTTATAAATACATACCTTCAGTTGTCAGTGAGTTCTTTTGCTTTGCAAAAACACTTGGTCATCTTGCTTTTGACACTAGGTTCGTGAGTGATGACTAATTTGCAGCAACTGAAGAAATTCTTTGACAAGGAAAATATCATTTTTACCACATTGTAGGTTTTGACATTTTCAATGTATTAGGGTAAGTTCTGTGTGTTCAGAATGGTTTTGCATGAATCATCTCACACAGTGACTGGCATATGTTCTCACTGTTTATTTCCAACCTTTTAAAATAATTTCCTTAACTTTAACAATACAAAGTAAGTTACTTTCTTCCCTACTGTGGATTCTTTTATTGCCAGAAACTTGGCAGATTCATCTGATGAGATGAAAACACTTGTATGTTAGTCTAAGTTACCTTGAATGGAGATTTTTTTCTTCTTCTTTTTTTGACTAAGTTCTTGGTTTTATATTTAGCTTTTGAGGTAAGATTTTGCTGTGTAGTTCAAGCTGGCCTTAAACTGTGGTCATCCTACTGACTCAGCCTCCCTCATGCTGGGATGACAGGCGTGTACCACAAATACTCAGCTGTAATTTTTATCTTCTTTGGAAAAATGAAATGCATGGCCAATATAAAACATAGAAGCTAGAAAAAAAAACACCTAATTTCATTACATAAGAATAGTTATCATAGCATTTTATACCATTAGCCTTTCCTGGTGTCCATAGATAAGAATTGTGGTGGGTTAACCTAAGGGGATTGATTAACTGTCATGGAAACTGGAAACAACCATACACCCATTGTTGAGTCCTGCACAGCCCCATCCAATATGCCTCTCCCTGAGATCAGGGCACTCTGAATAGGACCCTAGTCTTACAGCTTTTGTGGTTCTGAGAGTAATTTAATTTGTATAACTAAGGCTGCACCTCACTGGTTTTCCTTCTTCACCCCAAATTCAGTGGAAGCTGTGGGTGATCTTTAGCTGTGTGGATGAGGCTGGCACACAAGATGCTGCTTTTGGTCAGGCAGACCCTGACCATTCTTAGCTGGCGATAGATTAACGAATTTCTCCAGTTTGACTTCAAATGCTAGTGTGAGTTTGGGATCATGGTTTAATTTCCCTCCAGATATTTAGCTAGGTATCTTCATACCTTCACTAGCTTGTGGTATTATCACTAACTAGAAGTAGCTTCCCTGTTAAATGACAGATTCTTTATATAGCATTGTATTCTGTTCCAGTTTTAGCTGGAGACAAAATGCAATCAGAAATCCATTCTTAGCTTTGGGGCCTCTGAGGGCTCTATTTCTAGTGATTTTGGCTCAATTAGAAGTATTTCAGCCGGGCATTGGTGGCGCATGCTTTTAATCCCAGCACTCGGGAGGCAGAGGCAGGTGGATCTCTGTGAGTTCGAGGCCAGCTTGGTCTCCAGAGCAAGTGCCAGGATAGGCTCCAAAGCCACACAGAGAAACCCTGTCTCAAAAAACCAAAAAAAAAAAAAAAGTATTTCAAGGCTGGAGAGATGGCTCAGTGATTAAGACCAGGGTTCAGTTCCCAGCACCCCTATTGTGGCTCACAACTGCCTATAACTTCAGCTTCAGGGGATCATATGCCCTCCCATGGCCTCTGCAGGCTCCTGCATGCATAACTTAAAGCATTTTTTGAAGGCTCATTTTTATTTGTGTGAAAATGCTCATTTTGCATGGTAACTGTGTGGCCTCAGCTCTGAAGAAGAGGGTGTTTTTGAGCATGTCCTGTATGGAAGTCACTTTCTGCTCTTTGTGCTCGTTTTCTCCTTCAGCTTCTCTGCCCTGTCCCAGAGTGACACCCTTAACTTAGATGAGACTCAGAGGTGGAACCTAACACAATTCTTTGTTTCTATAGCACATACATACAAGAGGCAGAGACCATTTTGTGGTTTTCTAGTAGGAAAGTTTAGAATATCTTTGTTAACTCTTTCTTAATATACCTCTAAAACTCCTTTTAGATTTCTATTTGAATTATATTCAACTTAGAGCTTAAATGGGAAGAAATTTTATCCCTGGAAATTCTTTCAGTTTCTCTCGTAGGAAATGGTACTCTCTCCCTCTCCTCACTACCCTGTGATTTTGTGTGTTTCCCTTTAAAAATTCTGTAGTGTCTTCATTTCTGGTCCCTGTAGGATAATGTTGCTTTGTTTTATGCCCTGCTCACTATCATGAATGCAAGCTTCTTGCTTTATATCTTTCGGGCATTTCATTTTGAAAGATAAATCCTCCTTCTCCTTAAGTGGCCATAGATTTGTCAAGTTAACCCTTCCATTTCCCATAGAGTGTGTGGTGCTGAGACTGACACAGAGCAGTTTCCTCCTCAGATATGCTTCCCTCTGAAATAGTCTGATTAAAGAAATAATGGAGAAAATGAGAAATTCTTTTCAGATTGTCACTGTACCAGTCAGATTGCTTTCTGAAATTGCACATTTTTGTCTGTAGTGATGATGTTATCATAAAAGCCTCATTAGAGAATTGGGTCCCAGCTGGGGGTGTGGCTGGTGGTTGAGCACTTGCTTAGCATGCCGAAGACCAAGGGCTCAGTTCTCTGGAGGCAGTGACAACAACGACAGTGCTCCTGGGCTGCTCATTCTGGTCAGCTGTCAGTCAGCATTAGAGATGACCTGTGCCTCTGCAATGACTCTGCCTTGAAATGTTTCTTGTAGGTCCTAGCTTTGAAACAATTTACTTATTTTCATTTTTCTCTCTAGCACCTGTATTTTTCTCATTACTTACTTTGTATTTCACTACACTCTCCAGCCATTCTTGCTCCTTAGAGCTAAGTATCATCATAATGGAGAGCTGTCATATAGACAAAGGGTTGGTAGGATTTGCCTCTCCTCACTGTAGATGTACATATTGATAGCTTGTGATTTGGGCAGTGTAACCAGCTGGAAATGTTGCTGTCTTCTTGGCTCAGTAAAGGATGGTGTCCATTAAACCTCCAGATCAATAAGCTAGACCTCCATTCATGCCTAATCATCAAAGCTAGTTATTAAGATGAGATGTTGAGCTTTAATTAAAGCCCCTGGCACCGTACTTAATGTGATTTGGAATTCCCACTAGAGCACTTAGTTTTTCCTTGGTGATTAGCTTTGGTAGCATAATTATAAATATAGAACTTTAATTAATATGCTAACCTCTCCCCCAGTTATTTATTTATACACACCCATATGAAAGGATTTGCTAACCTTAACATTACAGATATGTCTTAGAGTAACAAGCAAATTAGGAATTTTACTTAAATTGACAGTTACCTTATAGCAATTTATACACAAATTTAGTAATCTTTTTTTTTTTAACTTAGAGTTCATATAATAAATTGTTTTTGAAATGTTAGCATTACATTTTAATATTTAGAAAGAAATACTAGCAGTAAAAATTAAAAATAGTGATATGTTTATTGATCCAATGATGTCCTGGTTCAACATGGAGTATTTTAAAAAGATTTGTTTTTGTTTTGTGTTTTTGAGTGGTAGCTTGTGTGTATATATATGTGCACTGTGTTTATACCTGGTGCCTAAGGAAGCCAGAAGAGAGTGTTGGTTCCCTGGAATTGGAGTTGTAGATGGTTGTGAAACACCATGTGGATGCTGGGAACTGAACCCTCGTCTCTGGAAGAACAATAAGTGCTCTAAACCACTGAACTGTCTCTCTGTCTCCAAAGATCTTTTATTTAACCCCTTGTTTATTATCATCATTATTGAGTTACTGGGAATTGAACCTAGATGCTCATGCATACTAGACCAAATACTGCCCCTCTGAGCTATATCCCCAGATCTGTTTGTTTTCATTTTAAGAGAGAGTCTTAGTAAGTTATACAGGCTGGCCTTGGACTTGCTACCTATAGTCCAGTAGGGCTTGAACTCCTGCCTTAGTCTCTTGAATAACTGGGATTACAGGCTTGTCCCAACAGGCCCATATTCTTTAAGAAAAATTTTTATCACATGTATTTTATTTATTTGTGTGTGTGTGTGGGGGGTAGTAGAGAGAGGGGGAGGGAGGGGAGAGAAGGAGAGAAGGAGAGAATTTAGGCCATAGGATAACCTGATGGAGTCATCCTCTGTGGGTTCTGGTATCAAACTCGCAAAGCACCTTTACCCACTGAGCCATCTCACTAGCAACTGAGGCACAAAGACTCTGTCAGGCTCCTGTTAATGAAGTTATTAATGAATTTAAAACTCATCCTGATAGGAGTGTAGAGGAAACAAGGAATGACTACAGTTCTCAGAACCAATGCTGGGGGAAAGCCAATGTTCTTGGGACAAAGAACTACATTTTTAGTCATTTAAAATTTTCCCTTTTTGTGGTGTGGGAGGAGCAATTCTTCAATTTTGGAAATCCATTTCATTCTAGCTGCTAAATTCTTGAATATTCAGATGACTAATTCTGAGACCTCAAATCTTAGAAATGAACAATAAGAATTAATTTCTCAGTACTGTCTAAGGTATGAGTGAAATTTCTGTGATACTTTTTTTTTTTTAAGCTGGAATCTTAATTGTGGTCATTTTGATCCTTCAGAGATACAGCACATTTTTCTGAATTTGAAGGGTGAACCTCTCTATGAATGTGTCCAATCCAACTGGCTTTGTCTACTTGTAAGAGGCATTCTGATAGCCTGCCTGACCACATTGAAGAACAGTCAGCAGAGTCAGGGAAAGTCAAGGCAGTCCAGAATGCCACAGTGATGCACACAGACTTCTTTAGTGGTAGTGTTGTCTTGGTTTGATGTCTCCTCTATGACCTGCTGTTTGGGTGTAGGAAACCCTGTTAGCAAATTCACAAGTGTCCTTTCCTGAGATATGCTTTCCTGTTATGGACCCAAGCCGATGACTACTCTGTGTCAGAGAGTCATGGCTATTTCACTGTACTTGTCTGTCACATTGCTGATTCTTTCATCCTGATTTTCTTTCTTTCCATACCTTTGTAGCAAACTGTAGGTACATTGTTTTAAACATAAGATGATAACCTTATGGGGATTTAAAACTGTAGGCATATGATTTTAAACATCAGATAACTTCATGTGGATTTAAATTGTTAGTAGAACATGAGCGTGTTCCATAGTTGGAAGTTTCTTCTTCAAGTAGTGAGAAAATTAAAAGATTTATTTAAATAAATAATCAGTTATTAAATATGATGTTATAAGACTTTTTGTGACACAGAAAGGTATCTATGACTTTTAGAAAGATTTATTTTTATTTTATGTATATTAGTGTTTTGATTACATGTTTGTAAGTTGCATGTTTGGTGCCCACAGAGGCCCAAAGAGGCTTCCAGATCTCTTACAGCTGTGTTATACATAATTGACGGCTACCACGTGGGTATTAGTCCTTTGCAAGAGCAGTAAATGCTCTTAACCCGAGTCATTTCTTCAGCCTTTCTCTGTGACATCCTAATGAGAATTTACCAAGCAGATTGTGACAGGGTTTTGTTCTCAGTGAATGTGTATATTCACACGCATGTAGTGACGTGTATATTCACAGGCATGTAGTAACATGTATATTCACACGCATGTAGTGAACATGTATATTCACAGGCATGTAGTGATGTGTACATTCACAGGCATGTAGTGACTTGTACATTCACAGGCATGTAGTGATGTGTATATTCACAGGCATGTAGTGACGTGTACATTCACAGGCATGTAGTAACATGTATATTCACACGCATGTAGTGAACATGTATATTCACAGGCATGTAGTGATGTGTATATTCACAGGCATGTAGTGATGTGTACATTCACAGGCATGTAGTGACGTGTACATTCACAGGCATGTAGTGACGTGTACATTCACAGGCATGTAGTGACGTGTATATTCACAGGCATGTAGTGACGTGTACATTCACAGGCATGTAGTGACGTGTACATTCACACGCATGTAATGACGTGTATATTCACAGGCATGTAGTGAACATGTATATTCACAGGCATGTAGTGATGTGTACATTCACAGGCATGTAGTGACTTGTACATTCACAGGCATGTAGTGACGTGTACATTCACAGGCATGTAGTGACTTGTATATTCACAGGCATGTAGTGACTTGTACATTCACAGGCATGTAGTGACGTGTACATTCACAGGCATGTAGTGACTTGTACATTCACAGGCATGTAGTGACGTGTACATTCACAGGCATGTAGTGAACATGTATATTCACAGGCATGTAGTGATGTGTACATTCACAGGCATGTAGTGATGTGTACATTCACAGGCATGTAGTGACGTGTACATTCACAGGCATGTAGTGACGTGTACATTCACAGGCATGTAGTGACGTGTACATTCACAGGCATGTAGTGACGTGTACATTCACAGGCATGTAGTGACGTGTACATTCACAGGCATGTAGTGACGTGTACATTCACAGGAATGTAGTGACGTGTACATTCACAGGCATGTAGTGACGTGTATATTCACAGGCATGTAGTGAACATGTATATTCACAGGCATGTAGTGACATGTACATTCACAGGCATGTAGTGACGTGTATATTCACAGGCATGTAGTGAACTTGTACATTCACAGGCATGTAGTGACGTGTATATTCACAGGCATGTAGTGACGTGTATATTCACAGGCATGTAGTGAACTTGTACATTCACAGGCATGTAGTGACGTGTATATTCACACGCATGTAGTGAACTTGTACATTCACAGGCATGTAGTGACGTGTACATTCACAGGCATGTAGTGAACATGTATATTCACAGGCATGTAGTGATGTGTACATTCACAGGCATGTAGTGATGTGTACATTCACAGGCATGTAGTGACGTGTACATTCACAGGCATGTAGTGACGTGTACATTCACAGGCATGTAGTGAACATGTATATTCACAGGCATGTAGTGATGTGTACATTCACAGGCATGTAGTGATGTGTACATTCACAGGCATGTAGTGACGTGTACATTCACAGGCATGTAGTGACGTGTACATTCACAGGCATGTAGTGACGTGTACATTCACAGGAATGTAGTGACATGTACATTCACAGGCATGTAGTGACGTGTACATTCACAGGCATGTAGTGACGTGTACATTCACAGGCATGTAGTGAACGTGTACATTCACAGGCATGTAGTGAACATGTATATTCACAGGCATGTAGTGAACATGTACATTCACAGGCATGTAGTGACGTGTACATTCACAGGCATGTAGTGAACGTGTATATTCACAGGCATGTAGTGAACGTGTACATTCACAGGCATGTAGTGAACTGTATATTCACAGGCATGTAGTGACGTGTACATTCACAGGCATGTAGTGACGTGTACATTCACAGGCATGTAGTGAACATGTATATTCACAGGCATGTAGTGATGTGTACATTCACAGGCATGTAGTGAACTGTATATTCACAGGCATGTGGAAGAAGATGCAGGCAGGGTTTGGTTTCCCCACTTTGGTAATGTGGCTGCTGAGGTGAGGGTCAGGTCTCAGTCTGACCTGACGATTGGAGTTCCCAACAACTTCCCTGGCCTCAACGGCTGCTGATGGCTGTCCCTTTTAGTCTTTTGTTTCATTAGGATGACAAATAATATTTTTTTAAAAAAATTAAATTTCTTCTGTATTTTTCTTATATGAAGGAGTATTATCATCATTGAATACTAGATACTAAAATATAGTCTATCTGGAAAAGGCAAATAAATGCTTAATTTATGTCCTTTACTCATTTTTAGGGTAATAAATCAGTGCATTATCAGGATTCAAGGATGGTGTAGAAGCCTTTTTCTCCTTGTTTTCGCTTTGAATATCATTCTGAATCAAGCATTGTTAGGTATTTGAATTTTTAGCACATTGTAGTTACACTTTTTGATATCTCATTCTGTATCTGGCCACTAATCTTTTAAAAATCCCACCCTGGTTCCTGTTTTCCAGATGTCTGAGTATAAAGCAGATCAGTGGCTTATTGTGTGTTAGAAAGTAAGAATGCAGTGTCTGAATTCATGTGTTGCTGCCCCAGCAGCATCAGAGGAGATATATAATGATTAAAGTAGAAAAGAAGCAAGATCTCTGATAAGAAATTCCAAGCCTCTACCTTAAGACATTCTAAAGGAAGAACTAGACAGATTTCAGTATGGCTAACTACAGAAAACAATGGAGAAGAGTCCATGAAGCCCGCAGTTGGTTCCTTGTAAATGTAGATAGCATTTAGTGAGAATAGCAAGGGTCTAACTTTCTTCTACATGCTGCTCTATCTATCTCACCCTCCATGCTAAATCTGTATACCTCATGTGTACCACTGGGTAGCGCTGGAACTCTTTTGCTTTGAATCCCATGAATCCATGAATTGAAGGCCCTGAGGTCTGTGGACTTCTGAGGCTGCTGAGGGTCACGGTGGGATGCTGTGCTTCATCTACCAAATGCTGGTTCCCTGAGTTCTTGCCTGGAATCCTCCAGATACATTGTTGACTCACTTGAAATGAAGGTATTCCATTGCTCAGACTCCCATTGTCTCATGTCTGCCCTAATGCAGACAGGTTAAGAGGTAGTGTCCCTGAGTAGGTAGGTCCTTGAGTAGGTAGTGTTCTTGAGTAGTGTCCTTAGTAGGTAGGTCTTTAAGTAGGTAAGTCCTTGAGTAAGTAATGTCCTTGAGTAGGTAGGTCTTTGAGTAGGTAGGGCTGTAGACATCAGATTATAGAAAATGGATTTTTAGTCTTCTGCAACCCTTAAGATGGAGAATCAGAATCTCAGGGAGAATTGAAGTAGGATAGAAGGACAGGGAAAATTATGAGGACATGAAGGGAAAGGAGTCTTTCATGGTGATTGCTAGGCTAAAGGCTGTAGGTGTCCAGCCCTACGAAGGGCAGGCACAAAGCCTGAGCTGTTTCCTCCAATTGGAAAACAAGCTGAGACCCACGGTCTCAGTTGTGTCTATTCTGCTGAGTGCCCCCCAATCCTCATACTTTAGTCTGTGTTGAGATATTATTAGCCCCCTTCCCTGACCCCAGAAAAGATTGACAAGAAGAAAAAAAGAGAAGCCACTGACTACTGATACAAGGAACAAAAGGAACTATGTCATTACAGACTAGGTGTCTTTGAAAGGATTAATAATAGGAAGGTTGCAAACAGTTTTCAAGAGCTTAGGTGAGATGAGCCACATCCCCGAAGTCCACAAACATTCAGAAACTCTCCAGCAATGAAGTAAGTGTCGTAGGAATGGTCATATAGCTGTTAAAGACTGGAGTGTATGGTTAAACACTTCAAGAGATAGCTCTCTTGGGCTAGAGTTGTTTCACTACTGAATTTCTCCAAATATGTAAAGAAGAAAATTCATCAATCATAATCATTGCCAGAGAATGGAAGGGAAAACTTGTCAATTTATTGCATAAAGTCACCATTACTATTTCCAAAGCAAGACAGACAGTAAAAAAACAAACAAACAAAAAACTATAAGCTGATATCTATGGCAAGATGTAACTCTCCTCAACAGAACAACAAATTGAATTCAGCCAGGCATGAAGAGAACAATACACCATGACACCATGCAGCTTATCTGGCTGGTGCAGTATTTGAAAGTAAAGCAGTGTATTAACCTACGGTGTTAACAGTCTGGGAACAGATCACATGATCATATCAATAACTATCTCACTTCTGAAAACAAAAACAACCCACCATCCTCCTTACCCCCAACCCATACACATTCACACAAAGTAGAAAGTACAGCTGCTGAAAGGCCACCAGTATGGTTGATGGGAAGACAGAATTAGAGAGAGGTTAGGAGGATTAAGTCACAGTGGTGTACCCTCAGTCCCAGCTGCCGGCACGCTGAGGATCACTTGAGCCCAGGTGGTCAAGGCAAGCATGGGCTAGGTGGTCAGACTTGTCTGTGAAAGAAAGATGGGGAAGCGGGATGGAGGGGATGGGGGGTTGATGAGCCATGAAAAGAACAAAAGAAGAAGGGAGGGAGGAAGGGGAGGAGAAAGGGAAAGGAAGAAGGAAAGGAAAGAGAAAAGGAAAAAGGCAGCAGGGTGGAGTGCTTGTTGGAGGTTGCAGTCAGTGAATTAAAGCAAATAAAGGTTCAGAATTGAGACAGAAAGACTAAAATGGCCCTAACTTCATTTGCTGTGTGTTCCTTTGCTCATAGCCACCTTACCTTTGAGGAACAGTGCAATGAAGATGGCTTTCCACAAGTTCACCTTCATGTATGCAGTAGCTGTACCTGTAGACCTTGTGTTTTTTTCTTTCATTATATTTATGTAACTTTCTGATTTTCCTTTCCCCTCATTGATGCTGCAAGGTTCCTGTGTCTACCCATTGTCTGTACTACTGTTATAGGTGCCTGTTAAAGACAGGGCTTATGAGGTAACTGGCTGAAGTCCAGGTGGCTATTTGCAGTGTTCCATGTCACGGGGGCTCTTACAACCTGCTCTTTTTGAGGACCTGGCCAATATTAGTGCATTAGCATTCACAAATAAAGGCTCAAGAGTACGATCCCCTACAGACAGCAACAGGGCAGAACTCCCAGTGTGACAATTAAAAAACACTCCATCTTCATTTCAAGAGCTAATTGTCTCCCTTACAAAAATGACTTCCAAAACCATCTGATCAGTCACTCAAGGGTTGTCTGGCCTGGAGGACAAGCACTTCCAGAGGGTTGGCTTTCTGTTAATCACCTTTGAGGTCTGAGACAAGCTTCAAATGTGCTGCTTGAATTTACAGTTGACCCAAAGCCACAGTCTCAAGGCACAGTCAAATTCAGAATGGTTTTGATCATTGGAAAATGTTTTCTTTAAAGAGCATAATTAAAGGTGATGTAAATGTTCTAATGAGAAACAGGATGTAGATAAAATACACCGGGGAAAGGGAGTGGTCTAGGTGGCAGTGGCTCCTCCCTTTCCCAGGCACAGGTGTTGTCTGGCCTGCCACTCTGTTCCACCATCTCCTGCCCACGTAGTGCCCCTCTCTGATTTCTATCCTAGTGGGGTTTGTTTGTGGACTTAAACTGATGCTTACACCCAGCTCCTCCATGTCCTGGCCTGATGATGCCCACCATGTTTCTCTTGCAACCCCCACGCCATTGTGCTAGCACTGTGCTGGTCAGCACCTCCCTTTTTAGTCTAACACATACTTGCAGTGATGGTGAAAGATTTGTCTGAATTACAGTGGACCTCAAGCTGAATAGTGGATTTCGCTGTTATCTGGGAGAAGAGGTGGACGACTAAAAACCACTGTGTCTTTTGTGACCAGATGTAGGTCTTTTATTTTACCACAAAACAATGGTAAAAACAGTTGGCTCTTCACCTGCACCAGGAACCAACTCGAACATCCTACATTCATTCCTAGCTTATTCCGTGCCCTCTGCAGTCCCAAGAGGAAGTTGGGGTAATCTATTACGGAGGTGAAGTTGGCAGGAGGTTAGGCCAGTTGCCCAACGTGACATTTGCAGGTCTGAGGCAAGGCCTGAAGTCTGGTCCTGCTAGGCAAGTTCTGTGCACTGCCTGTCATTGCAGCTGATACCCAGAACCTACCTACCACAGTCAGGCCGGAAGGAACCAGAGAGCCCCTAACTAACACTGCATCTTGACGTGGGGGGCAAATGGCCCTTGTTAGGAAGGCAAAAGAGTTTGGCTTGTACATTTGAGGACATTTAGAGAGAGGAGGAGAAGTTCATAAGTTGATCAGGTTTTAAACTCTGGAAAGAATATTGTGGAGAAAGTCATGAGTATTCTGTATCAGCTGACTAAGTGGGGAGACACACACTAAAGCCTGGTAAGGGTGCTTATGCTGGAGGAGGCGGATCTTGCCAGCAGGGCTGAGCAGAGCAGCTGAAGCTGGGACGGTCCAGGAGATCAGTCTCAGTGACTTCTGGCCCAGCTCTGTGGGTCAGCTGATTTGGGACTCAACTCATACACAAGCTCTGCTGTTCCCTGAAATAACAGTATGACTTTGTAGCTGAGGACAGTAGGGTACAGGAGCCATAGGCTGGCAGGTACTGCCACAGGACCGAATAGAGAGGGACAGTCCAGAGATGAGTTTCAGAGCCAGGTCTCCTGACACCATGTTGGAGTATCTGCTCCATTTTAAATGGGAGAAGGTGAAGAGGAGAGAGCTTTACACCACAGCAGAGAATTTCCTTGCCAATTGGTCCCTGTTTTGTGAGGGTAGGTCACTGTAGGTATGGAGGTGGCTGGACTCACCACACACCCTTTTCTTTGTGTAGTATGAGCCCAGAGGACCTGGTCGGCCCTTGTACCAAAGAAGAATTTCATCTAGCTCAGCCCAGCCTTGTGTGGAAGAGGCAAGCACTCCTCAAGGCAGCCTGGCTCAGGGCAAAGAACTACAGGACCACAGCCGCCCACCTGCTTTCAGCTACCCAGCCCCTGAGTCCTGGGCCAACACCACCTCGTCTGCCCCCTACCAGAACATTCCGTGCAATGGACCCAGCAGGACAGCTCAGCCCAGAGAGTTGATAGGTAAGATGAATGGGTGAGTTTCCAGAAAGCAGTGATTTCGACTCCTCAAAGCCTGGATATTTATTGGCTGTTTCCTGTCAGTCCTGTCCTCAAAAGCCATTGTGTACTTGCAAGGATACATGAGAGTCTCTCTCTCTCTCTCTCTCTCTCTCTCTCTCTCTCTCTCTCTCTCTCTCTCTCTCTCTCTCTCTCCTCTCCTCTCCTCTCCTCTCCTCTCCTCTCCTCCTCCCCTCCTCCTTCCTCTCCCCTCCCCCCTTGTTCGTTCGTTCGTTCATTCGTGTGTGTGTGTGTGTGTGTGTGTGTGTGTGTGTGTGTGTGTCTGTCTGTCTGTCTGTCTGTCTGTCTGTCTGTCTGTCTGTCTGTATCTCCTCCCTCTCTCACACTCAATATAGTGTTACTTAAATTTTAAGATTAGAAACAAAAGCTATGTGTTGATGGACAATAACATTGCTTAGGAAGGCTGGGACCAAGTTTTGAAGACTTTGAAAGTCAGTTGGTGGAAATGTGATGTTTCTTTCCTCCCATTATTCCATGTTCACTTAGGTAAGCTAGGTATGTTGGTGTACACCTGGACCTCCAGCACTGAGCAGGCCAAGAGTTCAAAACCAGCCTGAGCTACATTCTGAGATCTTGTTTGAAAAAACTAAAACATTTCAGAGTAAATGTGTGTCACAAGAAATGGGAGTGACTGTATGTAACAGGTGGACCCTGGTGCCACTGGACCAGATCTAAGAGTAGAGTGTGCACAGCACATCTCTGCTGATACAGACATGTTCTGGTTCACAGTAGTCCAACCACCCCAGGCAGATAAGTCAGCACCCCTTCCTTCCAGCCGCATTGGCATTGGTTTCTGTGTATTCTCTGCTCCAGTGGGCATGAGTGCTCTTTCTGGGTGACTGTTCAGGACAGGGGTTTAATGCGTGGTTTCACATCCTGTGGGTGAAGTTATGTGTGCTTGGACTTGGGCTTTGGCTAAACTGCCCCTGCATTCCCGGAGATGGAATAACCCGTGCACAGGCGCGCCCCTGCTCCTCTGGTTAAACCCTGTCGCTGTTGTCTGTTCCCAGCGCCACCCAAGACTGTCAAGCCCGCTGAGGATCAGCTGAAGCCCGACAGCTCGGAGGTGTCCAGTTCCTTCAACTACACGGTGCTGCAGCACCTCGGCCAGTTCCCACCCCTCATGCCCAACAAGCAGATCGCAGAGTCGGCCAACAGCAGCAGCCAGCAGAGCCCAGCAGGGAGCAAGCCTGCGATGTCCTATGCCAGTGCGCTGCGGGCCCCGCCCAAGCCCAGGCCACCACCCGAGCAGGCCAAAAAGGGCAGCGACCCGCTGTCCCTGTTTCAGGAGCTCAGCCTGGGCAGCAGCCCGGGCAGCAACGGCTTCTACTCCTACTTCAAGTGACCGGGCTCTTGGAGTGTTCAGTTCCTGTTTATCAGTAGGGTTGAGGTGGCAGGCTCCTCTGTGTGCAGCCTCTGCGAAATGTTGACCGCGCTCTCACTCAGTCCCCTTGCTGCTAGACCTGCGCCTAAGTTTAAAAGTATATTCCATTATTTTGCATTTTTGATGTGAGTCAGAACTTTGACAGCTTTTATGTAGAATAAAAATATTTTTAAATTTGTGTATTGTTACATATGTTTGCATCAAGCTAGCAGCTAAGAGGTTAATTGTGCAACTATAAAAAAAAGAAAAAAAGTTTGTCTAAAATGTATTTAAAAAGGAAAAAAGTTAAGTAGCATTTACATTTATTCAATAATATTACCACATGCTGGGTTTCTGTACCAGAAATGGCCAGTTGATGTACAAATGTATGTTATTTTTGCTTAAATTCATTTAAAAATTTTTTTAAATAAAAGGGCAGCATCTTCTAAATACTTTATCAGCTTTTTTTTTTTGTTTTGTTTTTTTGTTTTTGTTTTTTTGGTGACAGGATGCTGCGTTCTAAAACTTTGAGAGTTTTAGCCTATCTGTGACATGCTGTTCTCTCCATCAGCAGGGGTAGAGATCACGGACTTCCTTGCCCGTGTATTCTGTATGCCACTGGGTTTTGAAATGTGAAAAAGAAAAGAAAACAAAACAAAACAAAAAAAACACCCCAAAACCCAGTGGCATAATTAGTTGGTTTTTTTTGTTTTTGTTTTGTTTTGTTTTTTTTTTTTGAAAAGCAACACATTCAGCTTATTTTTAATGTTAATTTGATAGTGTGTGTTTTTGTTTTTTTTTTTGTTTGTTTTTTGTTTTTTAAACAAATCATGAAGCTGAAAAATTTTTAGGATTGTTGGTGCTTAGTAGACTTGATAACTATTTTAAAACTGCGTGAGTTTAGTGGAAAAAAAAAAAAACTTCTTTCTCATTCTGCATGTGTAAGTGTTTGTAGCCTAGCCCCTTCTCCAGGGCAGCAAGAACTGTGCCGACTAAAAGTTTGGGTTTCTTTTCCTCCAGTGAAAATTTTGGTACCTTATTTGATGTTTACATTAAGATATGACATTACACATGGCAATTCTAAGATTTTTCTAGTTGTTCTGTTTGAGAAAGATCATTAAAGAAAAAAACAATGTCCAAAAGTCGATCAAATCTGGGGCATGTTTCATATCTTTTGATTCTTCTGAAATTCCCCCTTGAACTCATGAAAAATATGAAATTTCAACAACTGTCTACAGTAGTCTGCAGCCGGACAGTTGTTTTGAATGAACATTGAGAGGGAAGAAGAGGCTATCCTTCTCTTCAGTTCTTTAATGCGTTTGAAGTAATGAATGTCCTTGGTGTTCCTGATCCAGTAGCTATGATTTTATATTTCAGAGGTATCTTGAGACTACAATATATTTTTTTCTTTTTAGATTAAGATGAGGCCAGGGGATGTTTCAGAAGAGCCCAACCTTCCCAATGATCATTGAAGCATAGTTTTCTGGAAGACTGTTTTGATAGAACATTTAAAACTGGTTGACGGTGACAAGGGGAAGGTAGAATTACTTCTATCTCTATGACTAGGGGTTAGTTTTTGGCGGCCATCTATGGCTTCCTGTAACCCCCAGACAATGCAGGATAGAAGGCTGGGTTGGTTAAGGGCTAGCCAACTCTAGGACCAATGTTGCAGCCTCTCTTAAGTCAATTCCACCTTTGTGCTCAGGGCTGAGCGATGGGTACCTGACCTCCTGTCTCAGGCTGAACACCTCTTTTGGGGTTGCAGATGTGGACCCACAAACTAGAGAGGTGTTCCTGGATAGTACAGATCACAGCAGGGAAGTGGATCCAGTGAGCCAGGGCATCCATCACTCTCTCTGCTTGATGTGACATCCCCACATATTGCTGGGCATGTTTAGGTTGAACAAGACAACTTTTGCCCCAGGGCTCTGTGTATTTCTAACTCTGTGCCCAAACAAGACCCAGGACTCCCCCATGATGAGACTGTGTGTTCCATCACTGATAGCCCCCACCCTCACACATGCAGACACACAGGACAGCAGTACATGCTGGGCAAGTGTTGAGAGCCATTTTGCTAATTCAGGCAGAACTATACCGTCCGCTTTCGGTTCCTCTCTCATCAGCGGATTATTGCCTAGTTTCTGTTTCTCATACTTGAACCTTTAAAAAAATAACAGTTTTTAAATTATTTATATTTAGTTAAAGTGACATGTGCTGTGTCCTATCATTTTATATAAAAATACCGATGGTGGGACACCTTGGATGAGGAACCTATCGGGTTGCAGTGACATTCTCAAAGCGGTTATTTCTAAGAAATGACACTAGCTACTTACTTACTAGGTGACTGCTCTGTTGTGAGTGTCTGAGTGTTCCCATTTCTCTTGTGTCCATGTTTTCATGTTCTTCATACAGTGCTTATTTGAACCTGGTTTCCTCCTTCCCAGCGTTACTCCTGTCTTCCTGTCCAGGCTCGAAGGAGTCTGTACTTATGCCCAGCATCTTGTACCAGTGTTCAGCAGATCTTACCAGAAGGACCACTGTGAGTTCTCACTGCTGCTCTTTGCTGTTACTCGGGTAGTATTAGCAGGGTTAGTCAGTGTCATGAAAATACCTTATTTCATTCATTAGTTGCAATTTTTTAGAGCTCAGATGGAGCATACATACATGTGTGTGTGTGTGTGTGTGTGTGTGTGTGTGTGTGTGTGTGTGTGTGTGTGTGTATTTATGTGTTCGTTTACATACATAAGCACACTTTTTTTTTTTTTTTAAGAAAACTTGATAGCTCTGTGAACTTGATGCTCTGTGATGCCCTTTTGTTCTGGGCAGATTCTGAGGCTGTTTTATGATTTCTTTCATTTCTTTGTTCTTTTTTATCAGTGGAGTTTCCTTGTCCTTGCCAATTCTGTTGTTAGTCATTTCACTACAACTTGAGGTATTTCTTTTCCCTCTCTCCATTCTTTCCTTCGTCTTTTTCCCTTTCACTCTTTTAGGTGATAATTTATAGAGTATTCATGCTAAGTTTGGTTCCCCTTCCCCTCTTGATCTAAGAATGAATTCTTGTTGAAATTTGAACAACCTCATTCATTGTATCATGGATATTTTCTGGTGTGTTTTTCAAAGAAGTCAATTCTAGCTCGGCCATTGCTAATCATAAAGTCTTGTCCTTGATCAGTCATTAAATAATCAGTTTGACCATTCAAACTAATGACCTCAGCCTTCCTGTCTTCACACAGACATGCTTTCTGTGTGGACCAACTTGTATAAAGAAAACATCTAACTATGTGGTTATTTTTTTCTTTTGTTTCATTCTAATCAAGATTGTAGGACAAGTTCAGATTTGGTCTAAGCATCAACTGATCTCTTCTGTTCAGAGAATTGCAGGGTAAGTAAAATCAGCAAGAATCTTGTGGAATAAGCATTACCCAATTAAACAGAGCAGCCTCTAAAGCCTATTTATGAACGAGGTTTCCTTGTTTCTGAAGGCATTGCAGTCCTGGGGACGCTAGCCGTCTTTTTAACCTTGAGTTCGTATGTTGTGTTGTGTTGCCTAGTGTAGTTGATGGCTCTGTTTGATATGTTTCATTTTGAGAGCAGAATTGAAAACATAAAAGAATGTATCTCTAGTCAGGGTGTGAAAATTTTAGGTTAAATCTGAGCATTTCAACTATTGTCATGGAAAAAGTTGGATTTCCTAAAATAGTTGATTTTTAGGAGATGCCCATGTGTGAATCATTGCATAGTGGAGAGTTTTGCTATTAGAAAAGTTCTATAAAAATACATGATTAAAACTTCCCATATAGTAAAACATACATTATTTAGGCTGTTCATCCCTTCCTGCCCACTTCTCCACTTCCTCAAAGTTAAGCTTGTCTTTTCTTATTAAGTAGACATTTTTCGTGCCTACCCCTCAACATATGAAAGCCCTGCTTCTACTGTTTCCCCGTGTGTCTTCTTGCTTCTGGGTGCAAATGTCTTGGTAGATCTGACTTGTCATCTGATCGATATTCAAACTGCCCATCGATGAGAAGAAAGTGAGTGATGTTTTAGCTTGTGCTTCTTCAGAATATGACTTCGAGTGTCCCCCACATCACGTCCCCCGGTCACCAGAGCACTTGCTACATACAGTAGGCATCTTCCCATCTCCCTCTGAGACAATGAAGCTGCCAAGTTCACACTTGCCAGTTTCATCCCTGTTAAATTAGCAATCCCAAAAACCCTGGAAGGAGGGGATTTTTACTAGGGCTTAACATTCTAATAAGATACCAGAAAGTGGCAGCATGCCATCACCTCTAAGCTAGAATATCAGGTTTAACAGTTGTGTGTGTGTGTGTGTTTTTTTTTTTTTTTTTAAGTTTTAGTGTAACATTCAGACATTTGAACCTACTGAAAATACCTACTTTAGAGTGATCTTTAAAGAAACCTCATTGTTTTAAAAAAATGTTTTGTAAGGGAGGTTCCTAATAGAATCTAGACTTAGGCTTGTAAGCTGAGGTTAAGCAGCCCATTTATACAGTGGTAGCCTGAGGTTTTCTGAAATGAGTTTCAAGAGAAAGCCCGTGTGTCTTGTAGTTTCAGTCATCAGAGTGGTAGACCAGACTTTACTTGCAATTTGTTCAACAGAGAGATTTTATTTTGATACAAATATTAAACATAAAGCATAGTAAGTTTTATATAATTCTATAAGTTCATTAAACAATATGAGATTTTCAGTATGTTTTGGGGGTCTTTTGGCTATTTCTACCTCATCTGAGGTCTCTTCTGTACTTTATTTAGCATACTAGCATGTGTTGCCTGCCTTAGAATGACGTATGGGAGGGGAAATCAATATTACCTTTGAAGAAAATTTTGATTTTTATGGAATAATTGTTTTACTATTTTAATGTTTGAAACTGAAGGTGGAAAGGGTGGCAGATTATATACAGTGATAGCTATTTACAAATCTATCATATTTTAAGATTTTAGAATTCTGAGCAAGATCAAGCAAAAAAAGAAAAAAAAGGAAAGAAAAAAAAGTTAATGTGAAGCTGAAGCCAGCCTCAGCTTTCTTTCCCTGGACGGGTTGTTGAAAGACAGATCGCTGTTCCCACCCCCAGGGTGGCCACCACAGCTGTCCAGGGAGCGCACTTTGAAGACTGCTGGTCTAGAGAAAGTTGGAGGTTTTTCATTGCTTTACTCTTGGGTCATTTTAATCATTCTGACACAAAGAAGTGACCCATTCGTGGACAAAGCTCTCTCTACCTTTGGGGTCTCTGCCGTTTCTCCTCATTAGGGTGCAGGGGCGCTTTCATTTCTAGGGTGAGTTTGTGGTTAGGGACGCAGCTGCCTGGCTGTCGTCTGGAAGCTGTGCATTTGTGGGATATGCCTAGTCCCTCCACTTGGAGACAGGATTGTGGAAAGAAGCCATTGGTTGCCCCGAAGAGTGCGTTTGCACTTACTGAGGCTCTTAGTGCAGGAGTCCCTGTCCTAGAGTGGCAGTGACATGGAGCATCAGAAACATTGGATAGTCTTCAAATAATGGAGTCTATAGCTTTCAATCTTTTTCTTCTTCTTTGATATGCGTGTTGGGGGTGAGGGCAAAGAATTTCCTTTCATATTGTATGTTTCTCAGGTTAAC
Organism: Cricetulus griseus; assembly: GCF_003668045.3. Lineage (NCBI taxonomy): Eukaryota > Metazoa > Chordata > Mammalia > Rodentia > Cricetidae > Cricetulus > Cricetulus griseus. The sequence continues at coordinate 120,659,057 of NC_048600.1, forward strand.
AAAGTTATTTTGGGTTCTCTGCCATGCCAGCAGGTGTTAGGGAGAGCATGAGTGTTGTATGTGGCAGAAAAGAAGCAGTTGTTTCCAATTCCCTTACTACCTTGAAGAACTCTGTATGTTTGCAGAAGAGTTGAGGGGAACACACCACCTCCACAGCATGAGTGACTCCTAAGTCATAGCAGACACAGATGAGCAAGTTATTTTTGAGAAACTGCCTACAACAGAATAAACCTGACAGGTCTATGGATAGTTTTACATGTGTGTGTTGTGTTTAATGTTCAGCCTGGGCTGCAGTTCTGCAGGTGTTGGGCTCTGCTTCTCATTTTTAGTTTGGCTTTGAATTTACTGATACTAGCAAGAAAACCAATCTATGTTTAAGGTAATAGAATGTAGAGTGGCGTAGGCGTAGAAGTATAATCCACAGTGGCCATCCTAGAATGCACAGTTTTAGAATTCTTAGCCCCCAGTACTTACTACATGAAAGGCCCCAGAAGCTTTAGCTGTGCATTGCTGGTGTGTCCAGCACAGCTATCTCTATGCACCCCCAGCTTCTAAGGGACTTTGGTTTATTTGCGATTTGCCTTGCATGATACCACTCTGTATCTTTTGGGAGGTCAGAGGACTCTTTTGTCCAGGTTAAAGTTCCAAAGTGTCAGTTATACTTGAGACTGTTTCTCAGCAACACCTTTCCCACACATTCATATGAAGCGTCCTGGATTTTCATGTACCAGGACCACACCTGCTCCTATAAATCCGTGTATATGACATTCTGTACGTCAAGTACTGTATCTTGTTTCCGTGTCAGCCACCTGACCTGATTCTCTGAAACCCATAAAGGTACTGGTTATATGTACTAGTTGCAGGGGAATAGATGGTTCAAATACTTTCTCTAAATTATAAAGCTAATGGGGTTTGCATTATAGTAAAGGTCCTAATTGTTAATGACACAGGCTCTTTTTAATGTTTTAAAAAATAAAATTCTCTAAATGTGGTCAGCGGTGGATAGGAACTGCCACATAGTAGACTCATTGTGGGTCTTGTATGGGAAACCTTCACAAGGGAGGGCATATAAAACCACCCTGGTCCGTTTATCTTACAAGCACCACTTATTTGCATCTAATTAAGCATCATCTATGGCAAAAGTAATAACAATGACTGTGTTCCTCTGCAGTTTATCATACCTCATCTGGGAGGCCCTAATACCTAAAGAGTTTATTCTTCAAAGTAAAGATGATTTTGTATCATAAGATAACCCCAGAGCTACCCTCCAAGGCTTTTCTTTTCTCCTTTCTTCGTCCTTCCTAACTTGGTTTTGGGGTCCCCTTAGCTCATGCTACTTCCTTAGGACATGTTTTGAGTCCGGGAGTCTACAGTGTGATCATTGTCAGTGAAGTTCTTTTGTTTTAAAAGATTCATGGTAACACAAAATGTATTTTACTGCTACAACTAAAATGTATTTATAATAAAATGCCTTTTTAATAATTCAGAGTGTTTATTCTGTGTGGACTTTTCATTCTTTTCCCTCCAAGCTTAGAAGTGTTGGCGCACTTTGATACTTTGATTTAGCTCATCACAGAAATGGTAGAGCTCGTGGGAGGGAGAGCCCAGTGTCAAGAAATAAGGTTGTGACTTTACAGAGAGAGAGAGAGGGAAGGAGAGAGAAGGAGGGAGGGAGGGAGGGAGGGAGGGAGGAGAGAGGGAGAGAGATCTTTAAGGTGGTGTTCTCTGGATCAGAACTTACTTATTTCTTTTTAGTAAATGTTCTGATTACTCTTAACAAGTCAGTAGTCATTGATACTAGGCTTGTGTGGCTGGAAATTGAAGAACTCATCAATCTAATATACACTGATGTATTAAAATAGGACTAGTTCTACACCTCACAATTACACAGAGGGTTGCCCCAAATCCATCTTGTCTCTGTTGGAGAAATGTTTGTCTGCAATGATGCAGCTTTGAGAAGCACTGGAGGGTCACAGGCTGCTCCCGTGTCTCATTTTCTATTTAATGCCCCATTAATGTGGTGCCACTAGTCCAGCTTGAATACACCGTGCTTCCGGGCTGCTATTGTGAATGACGTAGCTGGCCTTTTCCAGGGACGACAGCTTATAATTCATCGAACTATCTATTTTGTTAATTTTTTTTAGATTTTGTGTGTGTGTGTGTGTGTGTGTGTGTGTGTGTGTGTGAGTGTTTTGACTGCATTGTATGTCTGCCGTATGTGTGTGTTGGTGTCTGTGGATGTCAGAAGAGAGTATGGGATCCCTTGGGAGTGGTGTTATGGATGGCTGTGAATCACCATGTGGGTACTGGGATCTGAACCCCAGTCCTCTGCAAGAGCAGCCAGTGCTCTCACCACTGGCTCCTCCATTGCAGACAGACATTTTGCCTTGTGTTGACTAGTCAGGATGGACACCCATCTCTGGGTTTTAAAAAGAAAAATGCTTTCTTCCATGTAAGTGTGGTGGATCCAGAGGTTCCTGGAGTTGTGCTCTCTGCTCTGCAGAAGGAACCCAAGGCCCCTGGTCAGTGAAGAAAACGAAAGAATGACTCTTAGGGGGTTACTTGTAGCAGACGTTGTAACTGGTTAGTCACTGTTCTTTCATCGAACCACAAGGTGGGAAACCCCAAAGAATGCTGATGGAAGAAGGCTGGGCTAGGTGTGTGTGTGTGTGTGTGTGTGTGTGTGTGTGTGTGCTGTTGCTGCTCTTGGTAAATCTAGAATACTCAAGCAGTCCTTAGCCTGTAACTCCCTATTAGATGGAAATCCTTAGGATTGGAACTGGTCATTGAGTGGCCTTACGTCCTGTGTATCCTACCAACAATAGCTGTCCACCTTTCTGGTCTAAGCCATTTCTCTGAACACCCACAGTGGTTCTTCAATACAGCAATATATTATATATATATATATATATATATATATATATATATATATATATTTGGTTTTTCGATCTATCCACCTCTGGGTTATGGGTCCAGCACGCTTCCACTTTTCCACTCTTACATTTGGCTTTTCAAGACTGGGTTTCTCTGTAGCGTTGGCAAGGCTGTCCTGAAATTCAGTAGACCAGGCTGGCCTTGAACTCAGAGAGATCCACCTGTCTCTGCCTCCCGAATGTTAGGTTTAAAGGCATGCACCATCACCGCCCAGGCAATACAGATTTATTTTCTTATTTATTTATTTAAATTAGAAACAATCTTATTTTACATATCAATCCCAGTTCCCTCTCCCTCCCATCCTCCCATGCCCTCCACCTACCCCCCCATCCACTCCCCAGGGAGGGTGAGGCCTGCCATGAGGGATCATCAAGATCTGTCATGTCATTTGGGGCAGGGCCTAGGCCCTCCCCTGTGTATCTAGGTTAAGAGAGTAACCCTCCATGGGGAATGGGCTCCTGCATTAGGGATACATCGTGGTTCCACTGCCAGAGGCCCCATAGACTGCCCAGGCCTCCTAGCTGACACCCACATTTAGAGGGCCTGGTTTGGTCCTATTTTGGTTCCCTAGCTGTCAGACTGGGGACCATGAATTCCCACTTGCTCAGGTCAGCTGTTTCTGTGGGTTTTCCCAGCGTCTTGACCCCTTTGTTTGACACTCCTCCCATTCTACAACTGGATTCCAGGAGTTTGGCTCAGTGCTTAGCTGTGGAACTCTGATTCTGCTTCCATCAGCTACTAGATGAAGGCTCTAGGCTGACATTTAAAGTAGTCATCATTCTCATTATAAGGGAAGGGCATTTAAGGTAGCCTCTCCACTATTGCTTATATTCCTAGCGGGGGTTACCCTTGTAGATCTCTGTACAATTCCCTAGTGCCAGATTTCTCTTTAAACCTATAATGGCTCCCTCTATTGATTTATCTCTCTTCTTGCTCTCCTCTATTCCTCTCCTGACTCAGTCTTTCCTGATCCCTCATGTTCTCCTCCCCCTCCTCTTCTCCCCTCCTCTTTCTCCTACCTCCCTTCCCCTTCCCCCCCATGCTCCCAATTTGTTCAGGAGCTCTTGTCCCTTTCCCCTTCACTGGGGGACCATGCACTCTTATTTATTTTTTTAATTTAATTTTATTTTTGGAGACAAGGTTTCGCTTATGTCGTGCTGCCTGGCTTGAACTCACTACACTGATCAGGCTGAACTTCAACTCTCAGAGAGCTGCCTTCCTCTGCCTCCTGAGTGTTGGCATTAAAGGTGTGCGCCACAGCTGACACTCGCAAGTGTCCTACATTTTTAAGATGGTGTTTGAAGAATTCAAATTCTCTTGTTTTAAAAGCTCTTTGTCTCCATGTAGGAGAGACAGAGCATGTGTGTGTCAGAGTTCAGGCGTGTGTGCGCGCACATGCGCCACCTCACACACGTGGAGATCAGAGCATAACCTCGGTGTGTGCCCTCACTGTCTCTCTTGGAGGCAACTTCCAGCGGTCCTCCTGTCTCCATCTCATATCTCCCTATAGAAACACTGGGATTACAAACGCACGCTAGAGAACCCAGCTTTAAATGGGTTCCAGATTCTGAACCTAGGTCCTCAATCTTCATGACAAGTATTTTATTTATTTTATTTTTATTCTGGTACTAGGGGTCTCACCCGGGGACTTGTGAATGCTCTAAATGCACTCTGCCAACTCACTCCCTGTGACCAGCTTCCAAATCTTGGTCTGAAGTAAGAAACAACCTCAGGCTAGACAGACCACTCACTGAAGGGGCTGCCTGTGGCTCTGGCAGGCCTTGTCTTTCTCCCCAATTCTCCCTGCCTTGCTAAAAACTTAGATTACATTCCTAAAGCTATTCCCTTTTTTGGCCACTTCCTCCTGAGGCTGACCAGCAGCTGTCAAAATATTGAAATCCAGCTATCAAAGTATTGAAATCCAGCAGTCAAAAACCCCCTTTGGCTCACCTAATTAACATGCCCAATTAAAATTAAACACCTCATCCTAAAGCGGAGTTTCCCCTTGTACCTTTATAAACTGCCATTTTCCTATGTGTATGGCTGTCTCCTCTCTATCCAGAGGCAGTCCTTTTTCCTCTGAGACAAATATACCCGTTCCCTTTTCCCCTTCTCCCTCTTCCTCTATCTTTGTCCCTTATCCCTACCTTCTGTCCCTCTGGGGAAAATAAATCTCCTTTGTGCTGAGAACTTGGTCTTAGGATTTGGTCTTGGGGGTCCTGAGCCAATATTTTCCCTTTTATTCACTGTTCACACCCCAGGAAACTCCTGTCTTGCTTAGTTCTCTACTTGGTCTTGGACCATGCCCTTTCAGCCCTTGTAACCCTGGTCCCCAAGGCTACTCTGGGATGTTCTACTTACTAATCAAGACTAGGTAAATTCTACCTCCCCAGGCTACCCAGCTTGAACAAGGCCCCCTTTCTTGGTGTTTGCAATTAAACCTTGTCAGTCTTTGTATTAAAGTTAAGTGTGTGTGAGTTCTGGATGACAGAGACTGTGTCCTTCAGGAGTGTTTGCTGAGTGGGATGCCAAGGTTTGGTGGGAAGAATAATTTAAAGACACACACCCCACACACACTTCAGTGGCCACAATGTGGCCAGATGACAGCCCCTTAGCCAGAAGGATGGCCAGGGCTGAAGAAGGAATAGAAAGCTGTGATGTCCCTACCACTCAATGCAGCTTCGAGTGGTGACAGCAATAGTTCCCCCAAGTTATTTTCTATCATACGGGGTGTTGAAAAACATTTTCTTTCACAGTTTCACTGTGGTTATGCCAATTTTGGTGGGTGCTCTCTCCTTTAGCATAGCCTAGTCTATGGGCACATGGTACATACCTGTCATGATCACGAAGATTTCTGGAAATGTGATGAAATTCCCCTTTTGTCTAAAGCCCTGGCTGATGTGGAATCCACAGAAGGAGGTAATTAACTTGGTCAGAAGCTGCAGCTTGTAAAACCTACGGTCTGAGCCGACTCTCGGCTCATTAAACCTGATGCTCTGCCAATCGATTTAAACATCTTCAGGAGACTGTTGCTAATCCCCCAGCAAAAAGCAGCACTGGCTAGCTGTGGGTAGTTGAGCCAGAGGAGCCAGTGATGGACTCTGAGGGTGGATGTGGCCGGCTGAGTGCTCACAGGGAGCCGGAGGAGAAGGCAGTGTGTGTGGTGTTTGCTTCCTAATTAAAAAGAAGCACAAATGACAAGCTGTTGTGATGTGGGCGGGTGCCTGAGAACATGGGTCATAGACCTTTCAGAGGAGATGCTAGGAATGTTCCAATTAGTACTGAAAACTCTCTCTCTCTCTCTCTCTCTCTCTCTCTCTCTCTCTCTCTCTCTCTCTCTCTCCCCCCAATGGCCTTGCTATGTAGCCCAGGCAAGCCCTCAAACTCATGTACTCCTGACTCAGCCTCCCAGATGCTGGGATTATAAGCGTGTGCCACAATGCCCAGCAAGTTTTGTTTTCTATCCATGGAGTCAGGGGAATTGAAAGAGAAATGAAGTCACAGGGATAGGTATCTTTATCTTTGTTTGTTCCTGATGTTTCATAAGGCTAACCAGAAGTGACTGCTCTAGCCCAAAGGCTTTTCCAAGAGGTAATCTTGTAGATTCAGTCTGCTTAGTCCTGTGACCAAGCTTACAGCAAGTTCCATAACCTGGGACAAAGTAACAGATGACTGGAAATCAGTCAGCCAACACTTTAGCTTGTGGAAATACCTGTATTTCCCAAGGTGTTAGGTCTGGACAAGTATGTCCCATAGACCCATAGGCTAAAGGCACAGTCCCAAACCTGTGTGGTACAATTGGAAGTGGTGGCCCCTTTAAGAGATGGGACCTAGTTTGAGGTCTTCATGTCACTGGAAGCCAGTCATGTGACGCCTCCAAAGCTGTGGGCCCAAATACTTTCCTCTTTATAACTTGATTTGTCCAAGATACGTGTTACAGTAATGGAAAGCTGACCAATGCAAGGTGAACCTACATGCAATCTAGTATCACAATGATTCCTGTTGGGTTGGCTCATTAACGGTGGAGGATCAAATGTTTGGGGAAAGAGGGGGGTTGTGATCTAGTATAACTAAAGGTGGCTTTGTACCTCTGTCAAAGCTCTTGGGGGAAATCTGTCTGTACTGAAGGCTTCAGCTGGTGTGCTCTCACTTGGAAAATACTTCCATCTTGTATCATGAGCCCCGAGTCCTACTGTGGAGAGTGCAGCTGGCTCAGTCTTATCCATCTGACTCCAGCTTCTCTCTCTCTCTCTCTCTCTCTCTCTCTCTCTCTCTCTCTCTCTCTCTCTCTCTCTCTGTATGTGTGTGTGTGCGTGTGTAGAATCCACTGTGATGACAGAGACAGCAGGGGCTGGAGACCTGGAGCAGGAAGGGGCCTGATGGAGGATGTCCTTCTGTGTGCTGCAACTATGTATTGCTCTTATTGGTTGATGAATAAAGCTGTTTTGGCCAATGGCATAACAGAGTAAAGCCAGGAGGGAAATCCGAACAGGGATAGAGAGAGGTAGTAGGCAGGGTCAAGAAGACACCATGTAGCTCCTAAGGAGTCAAGATACAAGGGCATCACCAGTAAGCCAAAGCCACTTGGTGGTACACAGATTAATAGAAATGGGTTAATAATTAAGTGAGAGCTAACTATTAAGAAGCCTAAGCCATTGGCCAGATATTAAACCTCAGAGTGGTTTTTCATAAGCAACTATGGAGACCCAGTAGGTGGAGATAAACTGGTTCAGTGGTTTCTCCTTCTACAGGAGCCCTTCCACACTCTTTTCTTGCTTCAAAGGACTTTCTGTGTTGTTACTCTTCCTCATGGCATTATTACATGAGTTGTGCCTTACCCAGTCTCCCTATGGATAGTGTATTCTAGTTCATGGACTGGGCTCACAGCTTGTACTGAGGCTTTGCAAACTGGACACTGCAGAATTTGGGGAAATGAGTGGTGTAAGGAAAGTTCTAGCTACTACAATGACTCTGAAGAAAAGATGGGACTTACTTTTAATGAGCTATAAAACCAGGAAGGCTAAGCTGTGCCAAGATGGGTTAAATATGAGGAATACAAACAGAACACCAAGAACAAAAGTAGAGAGGCATGAATGTCACTTGAGGGATTGGAGAATATGTCACCTCATGAGGTCTGATCTGGCTCCTAAAGAGTATATAGGACTTCTGTAGGCTCCACAGGTGCCATCCTCATTACTCTGAGTGTCCACAGAATGCTCTCAAGCCTCAGAGAATGTAGACCTTAATTAAAACCACTCAACATTGAAAGACAAGGAAGTAACCTCTCCCTCACTGTGCCCTTCCTCACACAGTACCCAACACATAGCATGCAATATCAATCATCATGGTGGTAGACATAGTTGAGATGTTTCCATCCTGCCCCTGGAACCTGTGGTGTATGCCTGTGTGTAGATGGAAGTTTCTGTGCTGCCTGGACCCACAGCTGATTAGTCCCAAATAACATGCAGAGGTTTATATTAATTATAAACTGTTTGGTTGATAGCTCTGGCTTCTTATTGGCTAGCTCTCTCTTAATTATTAACCCATTTCTATTAATCTGTGTATCTCCACGTGGTCTTGGCTTACAGGTAATGCCTGGATCTCTTTCTTCCTCAGCAGCTACATGGGGTCTTGCTGGTGACTAGCTCCCTGTGTTCCTCTTCCCAGAGTTGTTCTAGTCTGGTAGCCCTGCCCATACTTCCTGCCTAGCTATATCCTGCCTGTCCATTGGTCAAAACAGCTTTACTCATCAACCAATAAGAGAAACATTCCCAGCACACAGAAGGACACCCCCCATCATCTGTGTCTTAAGAAAGAACACACATCCTTTACTACTTCTGTATCATTTACAGATAGAGTGAGGGGCTCATGATGGGAATGATTGTCACCCTGGAGCAGTAAACCCCCAGAGATGCACTAAATGTGCTTGTGTGATAAGGCTCCGAGCCTTCGGGGACCAGGGCAGGATGCTATAATTGGGATGTAGAATGTGATCCCAAGAGCTCATAAGGTTATAGCTTGGTTCACAGTATAACAATGTTCAGCAGGGAGGCTTTGGGAGGTGGCCGGGTCATGAGAACTCTCACCTCATCAATGGATCAGTCCATCTATGGATCCAGAGCTGTTGGGAGTGGTAGACACGTCACGAGGTGGGTCTGAGTCAAAGGAAGCAGAACCTTGGAGAAGTATCATCCAAGAATGCATCGTGTCCCTACTCCCTTCCTCTCTTGGCTTTCTGGCTGCCATGAGATTGGTGAGCAGCTTTGCCCCAAGGTGTGTTCTCTGCCACGGTGAACTATCTTAACACAAGCCAAGAAACAATGAAAGCAAGTGACTGGATGGAGGCCTTTGAAACTGAGCTCAAAAACCAACCCTTCCTCTTTTTAGTTTGTCTCAGGTGCTTTGTCATAGTTACAGAAAGCTAATGCAGGGGTCAGCTAATGTTTCCCAAGAAGGACCAGAGAGTGATAAACAAATGGTTGGACAGATGGCTCAGTGGGTAAGATCACTTGTGATAAAGTGTGAGGACCTGAGCCCAGATGCAATCACCCATGGCCAGCTGGGTATGGCTACCTGTACCTATAACCCAGTACTGTTGCGTGTGGAGACAGGAGGCCCTCTGAGGCTTGCTGGCTATCTGCTTAGCTCTGGGGTCATCGAAAGCCCCTGTGTAGTGGTTTGAATGAGAGCTGCCTCCCACAGGTTCATGTATTTGAACACTTGGTCTCCACTTGGTGGCATTATTTGGGGAAGTCGTGGAACCTTTGGGAAAATATGTCCCTGGGGATGGGCTTTGAGGGTTATAGCTTAGTCCTACTTCCATGTAATTGGACTTTCTTTGGACTGCCAGCTCCCAAATAATGACATAGAGACTTATCATTATATTTTTAAAAGCTCGGTCTCAGCTTAGGCTTGTTCTCAACTAGCTCTTAAATCTTAACCCGTTTATGTTAATCCGTGCTCTGACACATAACCTCTGCTCAATACCGTGCCACCCTGCTTCCTCCATGTCTGACTGATGAGTTCCCCTCTTCTCAGATTCTTCCACCTAGTTCTTCTCTCTCCCTGGAAGTCCTGCCTATCTTCTCCGGCCTAGCAATTGGTCATTCAGCTATCTATTAAAGCAATCAGAAGGTGCCTTAGAAAAGACACATCTTCACAGTGTACAAAAGGATTGATTATCCCACGACACTTCTGGTTTGCTGTCTCTGCTTTGTGTTTGAAAAGGTGACCGTCAGCTTTTTGCTCTGGCTACCATGCTTGACTGCTGACACGCCTCCCGGCCATTATGGACTCTCTCTGGAACCATCAGCCAAAATAAACTCTTACTTCTATAAATCACTGGTAGTCATGGCGTTTCACCACGGCAGCAAAAAGTAACTCATACACCCCATGTCAAGGGAATGACTTGGAGAGTGATCCTCCTGCCTCAGCCTCCTGAGTGCTGGCATTGCTGGTATGTGCCACCATGTCCAGTATGAAAGTAAATATTATTTTACATTATGGGGCAAAACCTTTCTCATGAGGCTACTCAGTGCTGTTGTGAGGAAAGCAACCACACAGAACATCCATGGGAACAGGTGTGGCTGTGTGCCAATAAAACTTTATTTATAGACACTGAGATTTAAATTGCACAGAATTTCATGTCGTGAGATATTCTTCATATTCATGACAAGTTATTGTGGTGTCTTTCGAACTGCAAAAACCACCCCTATGTTGCAGGCTACTCAAGTAGCAATAGACCAGGTCTTTCCCACAGGTTGGGGTATTCCCTTGCCAACTGTGCTAGCTCCATGTGGGACTCCAGTGTTCACTGCAAGGACCACAAACAGTCCTCCCTGACTGCCAGTCGAGCCTGACTTCTGTTTCTGGAGGTTAGGTTCAGTGCAGTAGGAGTCTGAGGAGGCAGTAGTGTTTAAAATAATGGTGCTATGTGTGCGTGTATGCTAAGTGTCTGTGAAGCCTTGTTTCTTGGGTTTTTTGTTTGTTTGTTTGTTTGTTGTTTTTTCCAACAAGGATCTGGCCTCAGAAGCTAGACTGAGTCTGTGGGGCTTTAGTTCTGAGAGGGGCTGGATGATTCTAGAAATAACCCCTCCTATTTTTAACACCCTTGCCCAAGTCACAAGGTTTCTAGTTTCATTCCAAACAATTCCAGAGTTCAGACATTCAAGTTGGAATTCAGAACCTCTAAGCTATCCCCACCTCGCCTCTGAAAATCCTCAGTGCTCCAGGCAATGGTCCTCTACTTTCCTAATGCTGTGACCCTTTAATACAGTCCCTCATGTTGTGGTGACCCCCAACTATAAATTGTGACCCCCAGCTATAAAATTATTTTTGTTGCTGCTTCATGACTGTAATTATTACTGTAATGTTACTGTTATGAATCATTGTGTAAATATCTGATATGTAGGATATCTGTTATGTGACCCCCCCCCCAAAGGGGTCGTGACCACACAGTGACAACGCTGCTGCAGAGGGACACTCCTTCCTTTTCTTTTCCAGGGTTTAGGGTGCCAGGAATCTTAGCAATTGCTATGCAAGGCACAAAGGAAAAAGGGAAGTTTCTGAGATCTTTTATTTCAAACCACAGATTCTATCCAGTTAAAAAATGTCTGTTGGGGATCCTGGAAGCCAAGGAAGGATGTTCAGATCATGGAAAAGGTTTTCATATGGTGGTGGAGAAGAGTGGGGGAGGAGCTGGCGAAGCTCAGAACTGGTGAATGAGTACAGGCTGTTTTTGGAAGGTTTCTAAAGATGACCAGACCAGTTCTTCAAACAGCAGCCATGGTGGGCGAGCCTGAGCTGGGTAGGCCTAAGAGAGAGGGCCCTTCAGATTCTCGCCTGCCTGCTTCCTCTGACCCTGGGCAGGTTTGAGTTCATGTCCATGTGTACTGTTTGTAGAGGAACTCAGAGGGAGAGGACAGAGCATGATAGACAAGGGCTCAGGGTAAATGTGAAAACTTCCTCCTTGCCTCCAAAAGACTCTTGTCTGGGCTTGATCTTCCCAAAGCTAGTGTTCCTGCTCAGCGTCCATGCAGGACTCCCAGGGGTTCTGGGGCATCCGTGGCAGGGAGAAGAGCAGGAGGAGCAGCCCACCGAGGAAGAGCAGGGTGAAGGCAGCACAGGCGCAGGCGAAGGACCATGAGTAGTGGTACTCGATCCAGACGGTGTCCTCACTGTCAATCATACGCTTCACCGATTGCCTCATGACCTCCACAGCGACAATGAGGCAGAGCCCTGGGACAAATCCAAGAGTCTCAGTGACTGACGGTGCTCCTGCTGCCACTCCAATCCTCCCCCAACCTCTGTTCCCTGACTTTGAGCTGGTCCTGAGAGAAAAATGCTTCTAGATGGTTCTAATGTGGTTTCTGCAAAAATGATCCATGCCTACCTACCAATTCCCACTATGCAGTTCTCACATCCTGCAGGGGGTTAGCCAGAGACTGGCCACATTTCCTTCCTTCTTTTTTTAATTACTCTCTGGGGAGGCTTCTCAGTGTTCCTCCTAAGGGTACATTGTGGGGCAAAGGGAACAAAGCAAGCTTTCTCCCTTGTAGCCTTCCTGGGGTCACCAGGGTTCTGAGTTTGTTCCTGTGTGGAGCCTGAGTGTGGAGTGTGGAGCCCTAGGGAGTGGGGTACACTAGGGAGTGGGGAGCACTAAGGAGTGGGGAGCACTAAGGAGTGGGGAGCACTAGGGAGTGGGGAGCACTAGGGAGTGGGGAGCACTAGGGAGTGGGGAGCACTAGGGAGTGGGGAGCACTAAGGAGTGGGGAGCACTAAGGAGTGGGCAGCCCTAGGGAGTCCCCTCCCACCCAGACACTGCAGGACCCCAGTCTACCTGCAAAGGCATAGAACATGGATGCTGGCCTCAGCAGATAATCACGCTTATTCCCGAAGGACAGAAATGCGCAGATGGAGCCCACAATGATGAAACCGAGGCTGAAGATGGAGATGGCCGCTGCTGAGATGCTGTACTCTGCAAAACAGAGGCAGCCTCAGAACCAGAGCCTTCCAGGCGTTTCACACCGTCAGGTTGCTTAGTGAGCTCCCACAGCCTAGATTCCCATTTCACACCTGACTAAGGCTCGCTCACTTTCTTACTCCTTCCAAGTCAGGTGCTGCTGCGGAAGAGTGAGGCCAGATGCTAATAGGATGGATTCACCTGTGTCTTTCCAGGGCGCTAAACTGCAAAGTTCCCTGAGGCAAAGGCCTCAGAAGGAGGCAGGACACCCTGTGGCTAGAGACTTTCCTAGAGCCAAAGCCTTCCTGAGTGACAGGCAGAAGGAGGCACTGAGCTGTAGGTGGTCTGTCTTAGATTGACAAGGGAACTCTGGGAGATTGACAGCGTGTGGGTGTTACCTAGCATGTGAGTGTGAGGACGTGTGTGGGTTGCCTAAGAATCCATCAGAGTATGTGCCATGTCTGCATGGGAGAATCGTGTGTGTGTGTGTGTGTGTGTGTGTGTGTGTGTGTGTGTGAGAGAGAGAGAGAGAGAGAGAGAGAGAGAGAGAGAGAGAGAGAGAGAGAGAGAGAGAAAGAGAGAGAGAATATCAGCATATGTGGAAGCACACACGTGTGCCTTGCTCATGAGGCTGCCAGCACTTATATATACCTCACAAATGAGGATCTGTCTGTGTGTGCATACAAGTGTGTGCGTTCCTTCCATTTGGCTCTCAATGTGTATGCATTCTTCATGCATGAGGATCTGATGGTATATGCATGCACGTGTGATTGTTCCCTGTACCAAGGCTCTCAGTGTTTATGTGTGCCCCATGCATGAGGCCCTGTTGGCCTGTGTGTGCAGGCATGCATGCATAAGTGTTCCCCGTACTAAGATTCTCAGTGTGTGTGTGTGTGCCCTGTGCCTGAGAATCTGTTGGTGTGTGCACGTGACTACACGTGAGGATTTCCTAGCGTGTGCATGAGTGTGTCTTTGTCAGCTCTTGTACACTGTGTAACCACCTGCTCCCACACAGCCCAGGCTCTTCTTGCTGATGAAATCTCTGAGTTCTCTTGATGAAGGGCAGGAATACCATGTTTCCTCAGCTCGGAGGGCTGTTAGTAAGTGTAGGCAGGACTGCCACTGTCCCCACTGAGCGTCTCACCCACCCACCCGATGACCCTGCTCCAGCACTGTGAGAACCTGTACCACTTTCTTAGCCCTCTGGCTCTGCTGGATGGAATATGTTCCTGCTGCAGCTTACAGCCTGCCAGCAAGTCTGTGGAATTCACTGTCCCTTACACCAACAAGTGTCCTCTGAGTACCTGGACCCAGAACTGCTTGTGTGTGCAGGGATGTGACAGGGCTCTAGGCTAGAGCTGCCTTTCATCCTGAGCAGGAGACAACATGTTTCTGCCGAGCGACTCCCAGCTCAGCAGCTGGTGACAGAAGTCGCTTCCTGCCGCCCCTACCTTCCAGGGCCTTACCTTTCTGAGTGGTGAATTCAAAGATCTCTGAGCTCTCTCCTGGGTTGAAATGCCTGAAGTAAGAGCAATTCTTTTCTGTAAAGGAGGAGACAGCGTGTGAGCTGGAAGAAGGGGCGGGCGCCTCTCCACAGAGCATGCAGGGGCTGATGGCTGCTTTCCTCCCCCACACCCGGAACCTGGGCCCAACATTTCCCTGACCTTTAGCATGCCACTTCAGCAGATAAAGACGACAAAGACATTGGGGCAGCATCAGGAAGTAAAGGATGATGGATTCTCAGGGCAGACAGCACACAAGCCCTGAGCCCATTAGGCAGTTGGGGTAACTGGGACCCAGGCTCATATTGTTCCTGAAGTAGGGGCCATACATGCTTAACAAATAACCAATCAGTGATCTTAGCATGTGGATCCCTCCCCCGGGGGCCCTGGGCAATGCCTAGAGGCCAGGGATTGTACTAAAAGCCCTCAGCTCACAAGACAGCCTGCCAGAGCATGGAGTTGCCCAGTGTTATGCCCTGTCTTAGTGTCTTTTTCTTGTGTTTCTGTCTCCCTTGGTATAAAAAACATCACTGCTTTTAAGTTTCAGTGGCACTTAGTGTGGATTCACAGCTTCACTTCCAGGCTACCATTGAATGCTCATTCCCCAAAGACTGGCACCAGTTTCCTTTAGATATGTGCCCCAGGGCTGCCACTGTCATGGCTCTGAACAGGATGAAGGCTTCCTTTTTACCTGGCTACATCGTTTCGCTGCCACTTAATCCTGTCCTTCCCCACGCCTCTCCCGAGGTTGAGGACCAGGATGCCTGGAGATGGGGTCTGGCCTAGCAGCAGTGACTGTTCCTAGCAGCAAGCTGCCTTTCCCCTAAGCTTCTATATTTAAATCACTTTTCTTTTGAGCCAAGCTACCTGGGGTGTCTGAAGACCAGTGGTGATGTCAGACTCAACACTGCTCTTCCCTCTCACAGC
Source organism: Cricetulus griseus (assembly GCF_003668045.3). Classification (NCBI taxonomy): domain Eukaryota; kingdom Metazoa; phylum Chordata; class Mammalia; order Rodentia; family Cricetidae; genus Cricetulus; species Cricetulus griseus. Next base: position 120,674,381 of record NC_048600.1, read on the forward strand.
ATCCACGGCTATTTTAAAGCATAATGCAACCCTCTTATATTTATGAGATCAGTAGCTGTAGATCCTCTTGAATCACTGCCTCAAAACGGCTCATGCTATGTGACACGTCTCCCTGGGTCTCCCTCCGGACAAAGGAACATTTCTGTTTCGTTCTTTAAGGGCCAATTGCAGTTGCCATTGAAAACCCTCCAAGAAGAATTGACTGAATTCAAGTGCATTTCATGGTCAGTTGCTTTCCCAGCTACTCAGCTGCCTCCAGAGTGAGGTACAGGCAGCCTGGAGAGTCTGGTGACCATGGATGGTTGGGTCCTTCTGGGTTGCAGAGGTGACTCTTGCATAGCATACTGGGGACTCAGCTGCCACCAAATAAATGCTGGGCTCCACTCAGGGTGGACAGCGGTGTACAGACAGACATTCTGGATATCTGGGCAGAGAAGGCTGAGCTCAGGTGCACTGCGCTGGGATAGGCTTCCTGCCTGTGGGGAACAGGCAGGTGTCACTGGGCAACTCATTTCCTTGGGTAGTATATGTAATGTCTTCTCCTCCAATAAACACCCTCAAAGGATAGGGGACATTGGGACCACAGGAAGTCCCAGTTTCTCCCCAATATCCTCAACTTTGTACCAGAGGGCAGACAGGTTGACCAATCTTCTCTCTTGAACTTGGCACATGAAGAAGGCCCGTGTCCTTGGCTTTCAACCTGAGAGAAATATATCTGCTTTAGAGCAGAGGGCTGCCTGAGGGAGAACACAAGCCCCTTCACAGTCCCTGATGGCTCCAAAGATGGATTAACCACACCAGACATCGGTCTCATTCAGAACCAACCAAGCCAGCACTTTTAGAGGACAGCACAGGGTCCTCCAGATGGGCACACGTCATGTGACTTAATTTTCTCCACCTTTGCCCTGTTGGTGGATGGTAGTATTTGGGAAACGGGGCATTAGCAAAGCCTAAAACAGATGACTTAGTAATCTGGCCTTCTGAGTAATCTGAGTAAACCTCAGATGTGCCAGCATGAGGACATGAGATGGATTCTCAGGACCTTCTGGGATTGGGGTAACGGTGCATGCGGTGACCTGCACTTGTGATGCCAAGCTGGTGGGCAGAGACAAGTGGATCCCTGGGGCTGTCAGCCAGCCAGCCTAGCTAAACCAGTGAGCTCCAGGCTCAATGAGAGACCCTGCCGCAAACAATAATGCGGAGACACCTCATGTAGACCTTCGTCTTTCATGTGAGCTTGCACATACATGTATGTATTGTGCACACACACACACACACACACACACACACACACACACTCGGACACACATACACGGACACACACACACACACCATATGAAGCAGGCCCTACGTGGACCACTTAATCACAGGTAAGTGTGGAGAGGTGAGGTGTTTGGAGCCAAATCTCAGGGCTTGGCATGAGATCCTAGGCCATGCTTGGCAGGCCACATAATTAACCTTTACATAGCAGCTCCTTAGAACCTCAGCTCAAGAGAAGAAACAACTTGACCCAGTCCTCCACCCACAGGCTCAGTCACCTAGGCAACCCTGCCAAACATCTTCTTTGTGGTTTCCTAATATCCTGCCTACACTAACACCTGGCTCACAAACAACCCACTCTACCCCTCCCCATATCCTGCTCTGCCGACTATGTAAGCTAGCCTGAGAAAAATTAAGTTTGCCACTTGATCAGAATCCTGTGTTGTGATCGTTCTTTCTGCGTCTCTTGTCCCCATTCCCTATCCCTGACTCTCTTGCCCCAGGTTGGCGTCCTGCAGGTTGGGACAGTGAGGGAAAGGGATGGTCTTGTGTATGGTGCAGATTCTGTGCCCTCCTGCTTCTGCCTCTCTGACATCATTTCTTGTCTCCAATACCAGGTATAATACCCTTGCATAGACTTGAGGGCTCAAACTCTGCCTTAATGGCTTCTGTCCCCTTACTGTGCGGACACAGACAGTGATTTAGAACAAGTCAGCAGAGATCCCAGTACCAAGAGTATCCAGGACCACGATTAGGGTTTCCGAGGTTATTGCCATCTCTTCTGTCTCTGAAACTGGCTTATAATGATTCTAAGATTACCTTTTCTACAAAACTCAGAGGTGTAAAATGTGAATTGGGCTATTCCTTAAAAATATACACAGCCCTGTGTGGTGGCACAAGCCTTTAATCTTGGCATTTGGTGGGTGGGCAGAGGCAGGCAGATCTCTGTGAGTTCCTGGCCTGCCTTGTCAACATAGTAAGTTTCGAGCCAGTCAAAGCTACATAGTGAAACCCTGTCTCAAAAACAAAACAAAACAAAGACCAGTGAGCTCAGCTCAGGCTTGCCTGGGAACTGGGGCAGGGGTGGCTGGCTCACCCCATAGTATGGTTCAATCACTGGCTTTGCAGAATCCAGGGTGACAATTTCAAAGAACTAGAAGAGCAGGCACATGAAACCTCAAAGTGATCTTTGACAGGGGATAGCTCCGAGTTATCACTGAGACTATCACCGGGGTGGCGAGCACCTGGTAGTGCAGATTTAATATATTAAAAATAACTCGATGTGTGTAAAACCCAAGGAACTGGTGGTTTGGGGAGACAGTCTCATATATGATGCCATGTTGCTTTCAGGGAGCTTTTGAAGATGTGTGCTCTTCTAATCACCACGGAGGAATTCCTAAGATGAGCGCTGTTCCTCCATGGAGGAGTCTAGATAAAGCTTCAGCCCCCACCCAACACAAGTTCATGTGTGTAGGAGAGGAGCCTAGGCATGAGTTCTGTGGGTAGAGGAGGGAGCCCTGGAGATTCCCAAGCTCAGTGACATCATGCCTTTCTTATGTCCACAATACTTACACTGAATACAGGTGTGTGTGTGTGTGTGTGTGTGTGTGTGTGTGTGTGTGTGTGTGTGTGTAGAGAAATGGGCTGCCAGGGCTGCCATAGTGAGGCAGAATCTGAAAGAAACAGGGCGGGGAATGGTCCTTCTGGGGCTTCCAGGCTGACACATGGTCTCCCCAATAAACTGGAGAAGCCCCTTCTCCCACTCAGGAGGCATTGGCACCAAGCTCAGGTGTTGATCTTATACAGAGCAGAATTTTATGGCTCCTTGTGGACACTGGAAACTCATACAAAGCAACCTGTCGTGTCCGTCCTGCGAGGAACCTCCAACACAACATGGCAGAATGGTTTTAGTGAAACCACCTGTATCAGCTCTCAGTCTGGCTGCCCCTTACCATGTCATGTCATATGTGGGGCTCCTTGTGGCCTCTTAAGACAGACGGTTTTAGGAGCTGTGTATGTACGTTGGAAGTTATGGGATGGTTCTGGAGAGCAAGGAGGTTAGGGATTTAAGACCTGGGTGCTGAACCTCTCCTTGTTAGGTAGTTAGCCTGGGGAAGGCCATGCTCATGTTCAGTGTTCTTCCTTGTCAAATGAAAACCATCTATAGAACACAAATCTCTATAATGCAGGTAACTAAGAAAGTGGACATAACAGGCAAATGTCTAGGGGCAAATTCCTGCTCGTTATTCACATAGCCACACTCAAATTATCCCTGTCCTTTGAGCGCTTTATTTTCCTTATCTTTGACATGAAATGATGAGGAAAGTGTGGAGGTTTTTGTGACATTAGATGAGTTGGTCTAATTGTGTGTTGCTTAGCAGTGTGGATGGCTCTGAATAAGGCATCATTAGGCAACTTTGTCATTGTGCAAACATTATGGAGTATACATACACAAACTAGGATAACTATATCACCAGGTGATACAATGCCATAAGGCCAGTCTATTACATATGGCCCATTGTTGACCAAAATATTGATATGTGGTATACAGCTGCATGTATGTGGCTGCATATCTCCAGGCTTCCATGGTGTCTGGGGAAAAGTATTCTGTTTATCTTATTAAGAATTTCATGAGGGGTTGGAGATGGCTCTGTGGTTAAGAGCATTGGCTTCTCTTCCAAAGAACCCAGGTTCAATCTCCAGAACCCATATGGTAACCCCAAGATCTGACACCCTCACACAGACACACATATAGGCAAAACACCAGTGCACACAAAATTAATAATAATAATAATAATAATAATAATAATAATAATAATAACAACGAATCTCATGCATATGGTAAGTGGTTGTGCTGGTCAGGTTTTTTCCAACTTGACACAAGCTAGAGTCACCTAGGAAGGGGGATCTTGACTGAGGAATTGCTTCCATCAGAATGGCATGTGCACATGTCCTTCAAAGGCATTGACCTTCAAAATATTTATTTTAGGGCCAGGCGTTGGTGGTGCATGCCTTTAATCCCAGCACTCAGGAGGCAGAGGCAGGGGATCTCTGTGAGTTCGAGGCCAGCATGGTCTACAGAGAGAGTTCCAGGACAGGCTCCAAAACAATACAGAGAAACCCTGTCTCAAAAAACAAACAAAAAATTATTCTATGTGTATGGATGTGTGCATGCAATGCCAGAAGAGGCCTGTAGAGAGCACCAGAGCCTCCGGAGCTGGAGTTAAAAGACTGTTGTGAGCCATGTGAATGCTGGGAACCAAAGTTGGGTCTTCTCCAAGAGTACTTAGTTCTCTTAACCACAGAACCATCTCTCTGGCTCCAGGAGAACTTTTTGATTAATGTTGGATGTGGCAGGGCACAGTCTACAGTGGGGAATTCACCCTAGGCATGTGGTCCCGGGCTGTATGAGAAGGCAAGCGGAACAAGCCGTGGAAAACAAGCCAGCAAACAGCATTCTACTTCTCTGTGGCCTCTGTTCAGTTCCTGCTTCTGTGTTGCTGCCTTGAGTTCCTGCCCTGGCTTCTCTCCATGAGAGACTGTAACCAGAAGCTGAAATAAACCCTTTCCTCCCCGAGCTGCTTTTGGTGTTTTTCGTAGTAACAGAGAAGCAACCTGAGGCAGGTCCTAATCTTAGTTTCGTTTTCTGTTGCTGTGGTAATTGTGTGGGCTCACCATCCCAGGTTCATAGTAGGGAAGTTGAAAAGCAGGAATTTGAAACAGCATGTCACATCCATTGTCCAGAACAGAGAGCAATAAAGTAGTGTATCTTTCATAGGCACACCACATACCAACCCAGCCCAAGTAATTCCTCAGTGAGACTCCTCTCAGCTAATTCTGAATTGTGTCAAGTCGACAAACGAGCCATCATAATCATGTCTTACCTTCTGTTTTTTAGCATTCGCTGTATCTTTCACCAGCTTGGATGTGATGTATGTAGGTATGGATTTCTTCAAGTCTATACTACCTAGAAAATCATTGCACTTCTTGGATTTGAAGATTCACGTTTTTCATCCAGTGTGGGAAGCTTTTAGCCATTACCCTTCCCAAATCTTTTCCCTCCTTTCTCTCTCTCTCTGTTCTTCCGGACACTCCCATGACATATATGACAGTGTCCCACATGTGTCTGAGCCATTGCCCTTTTTCTCATGCCTGTTATGCTGCCTGGAGAATCTCCATGGGCATTTCTGAAAGTTCGCAGAAGTTTTCATTTGCCTGCTCAGACCGGTCTTTGAGTCCCTCTAGTGAACTTCCCACTTTAATTACTTCCGTTTTCAAAAGGATTTCTAGTTAATGTTTTAAAACTAATTTCTGCCTCTTGATTGGTTATCTATTTCAGGAGGACCCTCCTCCTATCCCATTCTTAGAGGTGGTTTCTTTCAGTTCTCAGAATGTATTCAAAAGTGCTGATTTAAAGTCTTTGTCTAGCTGAGGCTGGTGAGATGGCTCAGTGGGTGCCGGCTAGCCACCTGATGGCCTGGGTGTGGTCCCCAGACCCCACGTGGTGGAAACAGAGAACCGACTCCCTCAAGTCATCCTCCGACATGCCTCCAGAAACAAACAAATAAATGTAATCAAGTCTTTGTTCATGCCTAGACATCCCAAAGGCTCATTCTATCTACTCTGGTTTGTGGCTTTCCTCTTCATATATTATCCATGTCATCTTAGTTTGCCATGTACCTTGTTTTCTGTTTTGTTTTTGTTTGTTTGCTTTTGGGATAATGTCTTACTATGCAGTCCTTACTGGTCCCTATGAAGATAAGGCTGGCCTCAAAGACACAGACATCCACCTGCCTCTGCCTCCCCAGTGTGGGATCAAAGGTGTGTGCCAACACACCCTTCTTAATGGCTTGTATTTTTTTTTTTAAACATACACACCACATGGAAACTTTGGGAGCCTGGTTCTCCTTGAGGCTTTTTCCTGGTCTGTGTTTGAGCTAGTACTGTGACATCTATATTCTAGAGCATGAACCCTCTGTTCTATTGGCTTGACCATGAGTTAACAGAGGTGTCCTAACATGCATGTAACCAGTTCATCCCCCAGGCACAGCTTGGCAATTGAAGACTTTTGAAAAATGACAAAAAAAAAATTCAGAAAATGACAGGAGAGGGACTCTGCAAGAGGTCTAACCCTGTTCTGTCTCCGCTAGTGTCAGCCAGACAGTTCTTGGTTTTGCTTTGTTTTTACTGAAGTAGTAGTTTTCATGCACACAACAGAAGGGAGAAAATTAAAGCACCCTAAAACTCACTGTTTTGATGGGCAGTGGTGGCACACGCCTTTAATACCATCACTCAGGAAGCGGAGGCAGGTGGATCTCTGTGAGTTCGAGGCCAGCCTGGAGGAGAGAGAGAGAGAGAGAGAGAGAGAGAGAGAGAGAGAGAGAGAGAGAGAGAACCAACCAACCAAATCACTGTTTCTCCAAAGTTTCCTGCTTTTCTTGAATAAGTGCTTGCCAGGTTATTTCTCCTTCAGTCATTTTTTTTCTTGTACCCCCAAAGTTAATATACACAAATATAGCACAGAGGCCTACATAGGTGTGTCATTATTACAGCTGTTGATGAATGAGAGAGCTCTGCGTGAACTCTCTTTCAGAAAAGACAGTTCTTAGGGAGCATAGAAAAGGTAGACGGGGATTGAAAACTGTGTCCATTTGGATGCAGGAACAGGATTTGGAAGACAACTTGGGGAGGTTAGGTTCTGTGTCGCAAGTGTGGGCAGTATAATTTACAGCTGATGAGGGCGAGAAGGCAGACAAACAGACTCTGGTTAGGCCTCAGGCCAAGCCTTGCCTGTTGGTCCCCTGAGGCTGGTGTTCTCATCAGCCTGTCCCTTTCTGCGTAGATATGGCTCATTTGCTCTGACTTTAAAAGGCACAGACTCTAGGGACAGGGAGACAGAACCATAACATCCCTCCCCACTCATGATCCTGGAGAAGCTGCCTCACCCTGCCCTGCCCAGGGTGTTGGCCAGATGATGCATCTGTTTACGAGTGTGTAGAGCGGCCAACGGGTGTGGACATCAGGCTATGCGCTAGCCTTTGAGCATATGCTCATGTCCATTAAAGCCTTCTACCCTGAGACTCTGTGTTTCCAAGACAGCTGAGTGGTTACAAATCTCTGGTTCCCCAGCAGTGATGAGTGACACCCGGGGTTTCCTGAAGCAAGAGCTAAGGAAGAGGAGGGAGGAGAAGAGAGGGAAGGCAGGCTCTTCACATGCAGACTGCTGGGTCTTTGAGACCCAGGACTGAGTGCTGGAATGGCCAGTGTCAGGCAGGACATGGAAGGAGTCATTCCGAACATCAGGATGAAAACCACACATGCAATGGTCCGCTGAGGCCTTGGAGACATTGTGAGTCCTAGAAGTGACCCTACTGCTTTGCACAGGGGAAGCAGAAGCTGAGATGGGCCTGGCTAGTCCTTCACAGGGCTCAGGGTGTAGCTCAGATGGCAGAGGCCTTGCTTAGCATTCACAAAGCCCTGGGTTCCATCCCCAGCATTGAATCAACTGACTAGACAGCTAGCTCAAGACACGTCTCAACAAGGAAAAGCCCTTTAAGAGGGCATAGGGTAATGGTGGGCCTCTCCCTGGCATGTTCTTTCCCACCATGCATCCTCTTCTTGCTCTGAATCCCAGGGGCTCTACACTGATAGGGTAGAGACACATCACTCTAATGCTGGAACTCCTAGGCAAGGAACTTGCTTGCAAGACGTGGGGAGGGAATGGAAGAATACAGTTCAGTCACTACAGAAGGAAACACTGAAGAGCTGAGTGATGTGAACTAAGGGAGAACACACAGTAGGACCACAGGCCCTAACAAGCACCCACACCACATCTGCTTCATAAGCATGCAGCAGCCTTCCCCCTCCCCCGACTCCCCAAGTACTGCGTGCTTGATTTCATGCTCTGCCATTCCCAACTTGAAGTTCTAGGTACTTAAGAACAAGGAACCAAGTGTTTCCCTTTTGCAGGGCCTGACAAACTAGGTGGTAGTCTTGTCTATAGGTTTGTCTAGAGGCTGAGGAAGGAGCCAGCCTGCCCCATAGGTTCCTCTAGCTTGAGATCTTAGGGTCACCAGTTAGTCTGTGCAGGGAGAAGATGGAGCTGAGATGCCACCGAGTATCATTTCTGAGCATCTGCTGTTGGGGTCAGAAGTCCCTGGTCTAGTAGACCAGTAGTCTTGGGAATCTCTTAACTCGAGCAACCTGCACTGGAGCTGGAGACAAATGCTCTCTTTTTCCACCTTGGCTCTGGCTGTAAACACTACCCCAGGCTATTCCCTTCTCTTTCCTTGCAGGAAAGGCTGGCAGCAACTCAGTTCCCACAGGCAACTTATCTTGGTGTCTTGGAAGGGCAAGAAATGGAAAGAGGTAGAGAGAATGGGGACCTTACCCCCTGACAGCGTGATGCGTTCACAATTCTTGTCTTCCTTGTCACGTACAGCAATGCGCGTGGTGCAGATCCTCCAGAGGCCAAAGTGGGCTGCCTCACAAGTTTCATTATGGTGCTCCAGGTGTGGGCTCAGCAAGGCCCAGTGGTCAGTCACCACGGCCACCATGGCCAGCACTCCCCCTACCAGGATGAAGAAGAGGGTCACACGAACCTTCCATGTTTTGGTCTGTGGCATGGTGGTCACTGAGGTGTGGGTGCTCTGGGCCGGGGGCAGCAGTGTCTCCCAGGGAGAGGCGACAGCTGGCTAGATGGTGGCAGTGGCTATGGAGTTGGGAGTGGAAGCTAAGTTTAGTGTGCCTGGCTGAGCCAGAGTGGGCTGGCCTTGGGACTGAGAGACACTGGGCAGTTGAAGCAGCTGCCCAGACGTGTCATCGGCCTGAGGGAGGCTTCTATTAATGCTTGTCTCTAGGCGTGTCACCGAGGATGCCTTCTGCTCAGATTTCAGGGCTTTTCTCCCATCTGGGGGCTAGAAATACCCACCAGGGTGAGGGAGAGCAAAAGCTCTAAATAGTGACTTGAAAGATCTACAGAGTAGGCTTGGTGTCTCTGTGTGTGCAACAGGCTCACTAGATGTGTGGGTGCTCAGGACCAGAAGGCATTACCAGGAAAGGGCAGGGGACCCCACGAGTCACCGGCCTCCTAACTTTCCTGTCTCACACTGCCAAGGCAGCCACCAACACCAGTGGACGTGAGGAACTCAGGAAGCTGTCTGGAGGACACCAGAAGGAACTCCCACAGAGCTCACCTCCCAAGCAAGCACTTTAATGGCAAGTCCTACCTCAACCCCCGTCCCCCTCCCAGCCACTTCTGACTGGTTCCCAGATCTGAGCCCAGCTTGAGAAGTTACTTCTTTCTCTATTGTCATCTACCCTGCAACCAGGAGCAGAGGAGCAGCTCTGCATGGGGCTGGCAGACCTTGCACTTTTCAGCTGTTTTTGTATGGCTCTTCACAGCATACAGAGCAGCCTGGAGGGTGAAGAGGCCATGAATTAGACTGAAGCCATTTCTTTGCACTGTTTTCAGCTTTGTTTCTTATCAGAGACTGGAAATAAAGATTTTCTATTATGTCCTGTCACCCCTTTTCTTTCTTGACAGCATCTCATGTAGCCCAGGCAGGTCTCAGACTTGATATGTAGCCAAGGAGTCCTCAAAATTCCTATCTTCCTTGCCTCTGCCTCCCAAGTGATGGGGTTACTGGCATATGCCACCATGCTGTTTATGCGGTATTGATGCTTACACCAGGGACTTGTGCATGGTGGGCAAGCACTCTACCAACTGGGTTATAGCTCCAGGCCATTTCACTTCCAAACACAATTAGAAAGAGACTTACTCATAGGCGAATGACAGGAAAAAAACGGGATGCAGATAGACTTGGGGGGGGGTTTGGGAAAGTTTGGGACCCCTGTCTGAGGGTCACGTATTTCTTAGTCTAGCTCTTGAGTTTTCACCATCTCCCTCTGTCCCAGCAGGTGGCCCTTTCTGGGTGACTCCATAAGGCTGAAACATGACTGGAACTAGAATCTCTGAGCTAAGCAGAGTGTTGCTCCTCAAAATCCCAGCCTCAAGTTTATGATGGTTTTAGGAAGGCTCTCACCAGGTATGGAGAAACATTCAGACGTGGAAACCACAGAGTGCTGACCCTGCAGATAAAAGTGATTGTAGCTCCTCCTCAGAGAGTGCTCACTATCTATGTGACCCTCTCCCGGAGACCTGCCTTCAGGTTGCTGTGGTATGAATCCCAGTGTGGGAGGCATGGCAGACTGATGTGGGTCACTGGAGGAGGGCTCTTGAGAGCTATGGTGAGAGCTATGGCTCATCCCTGATTCCAGTGGGTTCTCCTCTTGCTGATAAACTGAGATGTAACAAGGCATGCCACAAAGATCCCATTGCCTCCACTGAGCCCCAGCTGTCAAGCCGGCGCCCTCACCATGTTGAACTGTACTTTTTCAACTGTGAGCCAAAGAAATCCTTCTACTCTTCAGCCACTCCTGTCTGGTATTCTGTCAGAGACAACAAAAGCAGCCTGTCAAGTTAATCTCACTAATCCACACGTGAGTAAAACTGTCACTCCAACTTTATAGATAAGGACCCACAGACTCAGACACAGAGTCATTTGTCCACACAGCAGGGAGATGGAAAGCCAGGTGTCATGAACTCATACTCTGAACACTGAGCCAGGGGCTGGAGCTGGAAGAAACTTTTTTTTTAATGTTTTTTTTTTTTTTTTTTTTTTTTTAAGACAGGGTTTCTCTGTGGCTTTGGAGCCTATCCTGGCACTTGCTCTTTTAGACCAGACTGGTCTCGAACTCACAGAGATCCACCTGTCTCTGCCTCCCGAGTGCTGGGATTAAAGGCATGCGCCACCAACGCCCGCCTGGAAGAAACTTTTAAAGTCTCCTGGGGCAGAGGAGGAACTTGCAGCCCAGAGTCGTGCACTGAGCTGGGATGAATAGGCCACAGCTGCCCGCATCCCGGGTCTTGTGGTAGCGTAATTCCACCTGAACTGTCACTTTACAAATGTACCCCCACCTAGGGTATAATCTCCCAGAAGCTCCTGTACAAATTATCTCTGTTTCTCCTCCCTGTCCCCATCTCTGCATTCTCTATGGAGCTGATCAAGTGCAGATAACCCGTGGCTGAATGTTTTTCAGACACCTGCTGCTGTCCCCACTCAGCTCAGAGAGCGACTGTCTCTATGGAGTCAGGATTTTCCATGGAGAACTCTGAAGACCTAAGATTTTGCACAACCTTTGAGTTCCTTATGGTAGCCGGTGCATAGAGGATGCTTGGTGGCCTCAGGTACAGCCAGCAAGAGCCAGATGCCCAGCAAAGCAACCCTTGGGGAACTGGATAGGTCTGGTGTTTGAAGATGGAGGATATAGAAAACAAACCAACCACTTAATTTTAGTAATTGTGGGCTTGTATGAAGATGTACAAATACATTTTGAATTTCCTGGCATTGGGGGCACCCTTTGCTCTCCCGTACTGCCTTTGGGGGGATATCTTGGACTGTGGTATAGCCCAGGGGTACATTCAGCATCAGCCAGGATGCCAACGTAGAGCCAAGAGTGGCTAGGGCAGCCACTTAGCAACGTCATTTTGCATTTTCCTCTGCAGGAGGGTGGGTGGTGGAGGGCAGGCACGTGCTGAGTCCTCTACCCTGGCGAGTGCAAGCATTAAACATTGATGGCCTTTTCTTTTTGAAGCCATTTTTGTGTGAAGCACACAGCTTGGCTGACAGCTCCAGCGACTGCAGATGAGTCGGTTCTCTTCTCTGCTAAATTTCTCCCGATAACTTTTTCTGCTTGAAGGCTATTCGCAGGCTTCCTTGGTCAACTCACGTAGGGCCTTGCTGGACCAGGAAGGAGCTCAGAAGCCAGGACTTTGTTGGGAGCCTACATTGTTCACTGTGGATGCTTCCTGGAGCACCAGGCAGGGGAGTTTTCATAGGGCAGCCAGAGAGTGGGCAGCAGTTTACTGGGGACACAGTGACCTCAAGATCACACCCCACTGGGCCCGTCTCCAGCTGTGTGGCTTCCAGCAGGTCCTGAGCCTCTCTAAGCTGCCCTTTCCTCCTCTGTGAGCGCAGGGCAATGGGCCTAGAGGGAGCTGGTGTAAGGATTAAGATGATGGTTTTATCAGCTTAGCCTGTGACAGACGTTATGAGCTGAATTATGGCTGCTGTAATTCACATCTGGAAGTCCTAAGCGTGACAGCGATGATATTTGGATGGCGGAGGTCTGAGGAGAGAATTGGGTTTAGGTGAGGTCATGCCGGTAGAGCCCTCCTGATGGGATTATAAGATGAGGTCAGGGCTGTCTCAGTTTCTCTGTTGATCATGTGCAGACACAGTGAAAAGGCAGCTGTCTGCAAGCTGTCTGAATCATCTGGCCATTCTGGAACCAGAATTGTAAGGGAAGACATTTCTGCTTATTTGAGACACCCAGCCTGTAGCATTTTGCTATCTTAACAGCAGCCCGGGCAGACTAATAAAGCAAGCAGTTGATTCAGTGTAGTGTTATTTGTAGACTACCCACAGATTTATTTTTCTGGATGGGAGGGAAACTTCCAGAAGACAAGCACTGAAGCAATGCTAGGTACCAGAGCCTGAGCCCATGGTAGAATCTTCATAAGTGGTTACTGTGTGACTGTTGGACGGTGGATGGACTGAAAGAGGCAGAGGTAGATCATATACTCTAATCCGATAGATGACCCAAAGGAAATTTTCTTTGTTCAAGATCACAAGGACCTAAGAAATGTCAATAGGGGTAGATCTGGTAGCACTTGGATATTTTTTTTTTTTTGGTTTTCTTTTCTTCTTTCTTTCTTCCTCTTTCTTTCTTTCTTTCTTTCTTTCTTTCTTTCTTTCTTTCTTTCTTTCTTTCTTTCTTTTTGAGACAGGGTTTCTCTGTGTAGCTTTGGAGCCTATCCTGGCACTTGCTCTGTAGACCAGGCTGGTCTTGAAGTCACATAGATCCGCCTGCCTCTGCCTCCTGAGTGCTGGGATTAAAGGCATGCGCCACCAACACCCGGCAGCACTTGTATAATTTACCTTTACTTTCTGAGATGTTTTACAGGGGCACAACAGAGGCAGGCAAGCACGGGAATAGCATTGCAACTTGGGGTGCCACCTGCCTTGGGCTATGTACAGAGTCATCTTCTAATAATGCATCTCGCAACCCACAGCCCTCACCTGCATTGAGTCGTCATCGGCTCCACTTCCCTTAGCAACTTCTTGCTGACTTTCCGTTTTGTGATGGAGGTTAGGGCAGCAGGCATGTGGCTGATAGAGGAAGTAAATGTGGAGGCCACTGGGAAGAAAAGGACTGAGACTTTAAAAATCGCACATGGTTTGTAAAAAGAAAATGAAGGGAGAGAGGTCATCAGGGGTCAGATCTTGCAGTGTCCCCCAAAACCACCTAAAAAGATAGAATGTGCCAGTCTCAGTCGGAATGCTGAGACGTGTTGAAGTGTTTCCCCTTCTTATCATTCACTTTCTTAATTAAAAAATTTACTTGAGCTGGGCATAGTGGCGCATGCCTTTAATCCCAGAACTTGGGAGGCAGAGGCAGGTGGATTTCTATAAGTTCGAGGCCACCTGCTCTACAAAGTGAGTTCCAGGACAGCCAGGGCTAAACAGAGAAACACTGTCTTGAATTAAAGGCATGTGCCACCACCACCTGACAATTTTTTAAAATTGTGTGTGTGATGGGGTCCGGGAAGTCTCGTACCATGGTGTGCTTGTGGAAGTCAGAAGGTAACTTTGTGGAGTTTGTTCTCTCCTCCTACCTTCTCCATGGCTTCTGGGGGGAACTCAGGTGGCCAAGCTTGCTTGGGAAACACCTTTTCTTGCTGAGCTACCTTTGCAGATCATCTCTTGTTAGTTTGAAGCAGGGTTCCATTCAGGGTCCCCGAACTCACTCGGTAAACCAGGCAGGCCTTGAACCTACAATCTTCCTGTCCTGAGGCATTGCAGTCACAAGCCTGAGCCACAAAACTTGCAGGATATCTATATATCATACTGTCTCTGTCTTGGTTACTTTTCTATTGCTGTGAAGAGACATCATGACCAAGGCAACTTATAAAAGAAAGACTTTATTGGGTTTATAGTTTCAGAGGGTTAGAGTCCACCGGTGACCATCATGTCAGGGAGCATGGCGGCAGGCAGGCATGGCATTGGAGCAGTATCTGAGAGGTCACATCTTGAAAAAACAACCACAAGGCACAGAGAGAGAGAGAGAGAGAGAGAGAGAGAGAGAGAGAGAGAGAGAGATAGAGAGAGAGAGAGAAAGGGAGGGAGAGAGAGAGACTCATAATGGCATAAGGATTTTTAAACCTCAAGGCTCACCCGCCAGTGACACCTTTCCTCCAACAAGGCTACACCTCCTAACCCTTCCCAAACAGTTCCACCAACTGCCAAGGCTGTCAGTCCCCAAATGATACAAGAGAGTGAGGCTGGAATGGTAGTGGAGTGGCAGTCACCAAGGTCCTGAGCCAAGGCAGGTACTAAGAAGACGATCTGTTTGGAAAACCCAAAGGTGTAGACCCAAAAGGGTTTGGTGAGAGACTGACAATGGAAAAGGGTGGATTGGAGTTATGGAGGCCTTGGTGGGCAGTGTTGTTGTTGACCAGAACATGATGCTCTAGGGAGAAACTGGGTTTGTGGTTCAGATTCTATGTTCCTTGGTCTAGTCTGCTGTAATCCAGAGCCTCAAAGGCACTGGCTTCATTTGGTTGTACACCTCCTTTTCCAGTTACAGTCTAGGCAAACTGGCTGGCAGGGGGACCATTTTCATCCAGGAAACCATGCACCCAGGAGTCTCCTTTCTCGCCCCTGTGCCCTGTGGATTGTTCTTGTCTATGAAGCTAGAGCTGGCTCACTGTCATATTGTAGGCTCAAGAAGGAGGAAAGAGTGCAAGTTCAAATCACATGTTGCAAATGTGCAGTGAAGACTAAAGTTGCAAAAGGCTCTTGAATCGACAAGAACTTAACCTCACTGTAGTCAATGGACTATTGCTCCATTGGGAGGAAATCATGACTAGGGAGATTACAATTCCCTGAGTGTAGGCAATTTTGAGCTTAAGGCGTAGAAGCCTAGGGTTGCTAGAAGGCAACAGCCAACAAGAGGTTCGACCAAGGCCCAGGTCAAAAAGTAAAAAGTGTCCATTGATTTTAACAAGTGACAGGCAAGAAAGGAATGGCACAAATAACAATTTATGATTATAGCTGAGGAATGGATGGCAGGTAAGGAAGGACAGACAGCTAGCACAGACCATTCCTGTAACATGCTTAGCTTAGAAAGGAAGGTCATGGAACAGTGAGATGGCAGAGTGGCTAAAAGCATTTGCCTCCAAGTCTGACAACCTGAGTTCAATTCCGGAAACCCACATTTGTCCTCTGAAACACCATGGGATTTGCCCCCTTACTCACACAAATGAATAAATAAAAAATGTGACTGAAAAAAATGAAAACACCGGATTGGTTTAAAAAACAAAACCAAACCAAACCAAAAAAGGAAGCAAGGAAGGGTCACAGAGGTGAGAAGTCCAGAAGGAGGTGAAGGGTAAATGAAGGTTAATTTGCTATTTTAAGAGCTAAATGGAATATGCTTACACACTTGAGCAAGGTTCGAGAGGAGGGCCAGCAAAATGGCTCAGCAGAGGTGAAAAGTGCTTGCAGCCTAAATGTACAGCCTGCCAACCCAAGTTCAAGTCCCGGAACCCACATAAAGAATGAGGGACTGACCCCACAAAGCTGCCCTCTGACCTCCACAGAAGTGCCATGGTCAATGCACCCCATCATGTATACATATGCACAGTGATACTGATAATTAATAAAAGTTTAAAAAGAGGAATCTAGACAAAAAGATTCAAGGGGGGGCTGGAACAAGTGGATCAGATCTGAGGGTTGGCATCAGACGGGAGGAGGAAGGCTAGCTACCTCCTCTGCCTAGGCAGGGAAGAGGAGGGCCATGGAGCAGAGTGTGTGTGTAGGTGGTAGAGAGATGGGAGCTGTTACCTTCCGAGGCATCCAGTTTCCTCAGTGACCTGAGAGAGCAGGTCAAGGGTCAAGCCTAAGAGTATAGGGAAGGGTCCAAGGAGCCAGGAAAGTCAGCACAGCTATTGTGAGCATGGGGGTGACAGCTTAGATGGGGCATCAAGAGCGATTGCTGGCAGGCAGCCAAGTGCTGAGACACGGCCAGGAGCCCTGTATTAATTTTCTATTGCTCTGGGAACGAGCTGCCACACACTCAGTGGTTCAATACCCCACATCTATTATTTCACAGCTCAGGCTGCTTCGCTGGGCTAAAAAGAAGTCGTCCACCGGGTTGTGTTAACTCCTGAGGCTCTGGGGGGAAGAGAGCAAATATTCCGTGTATCTTGACCCTCTGAAGGCCACCTCTGTCGCACAGCCTCTTCCATCTTCAAAGCCAGAAATCCTGTGGTTCTGCCCTCCACTTCTGGCACATTTCTGGGCCTTCTGTGTCTGTCTTTCCCTATAAGGACCTCTGTGACAACACCGGGGTCACGTGGGTAATCCAAGGCAATCTCCCTGCCTCAAAATCTTTAACATTTAAAAAAAATGATTTACTAGATGATTTATTTGTAAGTACATGTATGTACCATCATAGATGAGAGGGCCACACAGCTGTGAGGCCAGGGAGTCAGTCAGTCAGAGTGATCATGGACCCTGATCCTTCCTCATGTGATGGGGTTGGGGCTTGGGACATAAAGGAAGCCTGTCATCAGAGTCACCATCTCTGGCACACATGCAGGAATAGTGGTGGTTAGGGGATGGCAGTGACAGGAATGCGATGGTTCATTTATGGTTGTCTGCCTCCTCCTGTAACTCCGAGTCTGAGAGTTCGTGATCTCTGTTCTTAAGATCATCTTGCAGTTTTGTTGGAAGCTGCATGTCTCAGGCATATCTGTTCCAACATCCTTTGGACCCTACATGTAGTTTTTTTTTTTTTTTTTTTTTTTTTTTTAACTCTTTGGGGGCCCTCCACCCAGCTCCCAAATAAATACATGGAGACTTATTTTTACTTATGACCTTAGCTTGGCTTGTTTCTAGCCAGCTATTCTAACTTAAATTATTCCGTTTCTCTTTAACTACACTTTGCCTCTATGCTTTTTGCCTTTCATTATTTATTATGTATACAGTTCTGTCTGCATGTGTACCTGTATGCCGGGAGAGGGCACCAGATCTCATTACAGATGGTTGTGAGCCACCATGTGGTTGCTGGGAATTGAACTCAGGACCTCTGGAAGAGCAGTCAGTGCTCTTAACCTCTGAGTTATCTCTCCAGCCCCTACCTTTCTTTATTCTATGTATCTTTCTTCCCTTCTTACTCCATTGATGGCTGTGTGGCTGGGTGGCTGATCCCTGGCGTCCTCTCCTTCTCTTTTTCTTGTGCCTCCCTTCTTCAGAGCCTAGATTTCTCCTATTTATTTTCTCTGTCTGTTAGTCCCGCCTATTTCTCTCTCCTGCCTAGCTATTGACTCTTCAGCTTTTTATTAGACCAATCAGGTGTTTTAGGCAAGCAAAGCAACACAGCTTTACAGAGATACACAAATGCAACATAAAAGAATGCGACACATCTTTGCATCTTTAAACAAATGTTCCACAGCATAAACAAATGTAACACATCTTAAACTAATATTCCACAACACCCACACATCCTAGTTCTCCCTTTTTTCCTCACAACATACCTCCTGGGGCTGAGCAGCCAAGGGCGCTACACTGGGGAAACTGGGCAGCGACTGTTTCAGGGTGTGTAGCTTTCTTCAGAGAGGCCTGGGGAAGCACGGTCTTCACAGGAGGGCGTGGAATCATTTCTCCGTGGAAAGAGACTCGGTGAAGAGAGTTGAAGATGTGGGGAGTTCTGGAGTGCACAGTGGAAATGGAGGGTGGGTGGGGGACAGCTAGAGCTAGGGCAGGGTCCTGGAGACATGACAGATTGTCAAAGCAGTATCTATCCATGTCTTCTGGGACTGCCACCCCCCAGTCGGAGCAGGAATACTCCTTTTCACCCAGAAAAGGGTTCCCATCTTCTGAGACTTCCACTTTTCCTTCTTGCCTCAGGACACCTGTCCTTGGGTCCAGATGCTATGCTGGGGGGTTTTCTAGCCACACAGAGAGGCATTCAATATGCTTCCTCCTCCCATCAGATCTTTGAGTAAGTGAGTCTCTGGGTGATTCTCGATTCAGCCATGGAGCCTTCCAGTAGAGGCTCTAGGCTATGCAGCAGAGAGAAACCATGAGGCCCTGGCCTGTTGAACTGAACTGAGAAGCCTTGAATGTATTCAGTGTGTGTGTGTGTGTGTGTGTGTGTGTGTGTGTGTGTGTGTGTGTGTGTGTGTGCATGCGTGTGCATGTGTGCATGTGTAGAGGTCAAGAGTTGGTTCCCTACTTGATGCAAAGTCCCAGGGAGTGAAGTCAGGTCGTCACTCAGGCTTGGTGACAAATGCCTTTGCCCATTGAGCCATTTTGCCAGACCTCCAGCCCATATTTAACAGCTGCTTAATGCTCCTAGGTTTGGAGTGATTTCTTCCACCGTTCTATTAGCTGATGGATTGTAGGAGTGGAGAAAATGCCTTTTAGTGTGGCTGAGGATGGGCAAGAGTGTGGCCTGGTGGAAAGAGGCATCTTAGGATCTAGAATTCCCTTGGAGTCAAGCCTCTAGACACGTCTGGGAGGGATCATCTAGATTAGGTTAGATACTGGGTGTATGTTGAGATGTGTGGATTAGGTTGGCCTCTGAGTGTGTCAGCGAGGGATCATCATAAGATTATTTTAATTGGGGCTAGAGAGATGGCTCAGCCGTTAAGAGCACTGGTTGCTCTTCCAGATGACCTGGGTTCAATGCCCAGCACCAACATGGCAGCTCACAACTGTCTGTAACTCCAGTACCAGTGGTTGCAATGACCTCACGCAGACATACTTGCAGACAAAACACCAATGCACATAAGTAACAATAATAAAAAGGTTATTTTATTTGAGAAGAGAAGATCCACCCTGAATATGGACAGCACCATCCAATGAGCTGGGATCCTGAACTTGACAAAAAGGAGAAAGTTAGCTGAGCACCAGCGTTCATTTCTTCTTCCTGACTGTGGATGTCATGTGACCAGCTGCCTCAAGCTCTTACCACCATGCTATGGTGGGCTGCATGCTCAAACTGAGCATCAAAATAAGTCCTTTTTTCCTCAGCCTGCTTTTGTCAGGTGTCTTGCCACACAGTGAGGAAAAATAACTAACACACTAGGCATGGAAGCTTGAGGTTTTCTGTGGGCAGAGTTTTTCTGTCTCTTGTCAGTCACTCCCAAATAACCACACAGAGACAATATTAATTATAAATGTTCTGCCAGTAGCTTAGGCTTGTTTTAAGCTAGCTCTTATAACTTAAACCAACCCATTTCTATTAATCTATGTGCAGTTTTCATCAGCCCCTAGGTTAAAACTGTGCTGAAGCCCTGAATGAGAGCTCACCAGACCTCCACCAAATAAATTATGAGAAGCCTGGTTCTTGCTTCATTCAGGTGTCATCTGCTGGCAAGCAAATAGCAATGTTTAGCAATGGGACACCACTCAAATACTATCTCTGTATTGTTGGTAGCTACTGCATATTGGTTTTGAGTTAAACCCGTATTCCCAGCACAGCAAAACAAAAGTACAGTTTTAAAGAATACTTAAAGTGTGGGAAGGGGGCTGGGGATGAGGCTCAGTGGACAGAGTCCCTACATAGCATACATGAAGCTTTGAATTCAACCCCCCTACATTATATAAACTGGATGTGGTGGTATATACCTGTAAAGCCCACACTTGAGAGGTGGAGGCAGAAGAATCAGAAGTTTGAAGTTATCCTCAGCTATAGCTACACTGTACGTCTCCAGACCAGTCAGGGACATGTAAGACCTTGTTTAAAAAAACACTATGGGAAGAGTGTCAAGGTCAAAACCAGCATATAGAAACAGGCAGCACCTGAGGCCACAGGTCCCCGGGCCCTTCTATAGGCACTGAGATGTTAAGGGTCTTTTTCTCGGGTAGAAGGACTGATACTTTTTCTTCTTTAAAACTCTCTCTCTCTCTTTCTATCTCTCTCTCTCTGTTTTATCTGTGCGGTGTACTTGTGTATGTGAGTGTGTGTGTGCAGAAACCAGAGGTCAGCTCTATTGCTCTCCATCTTTGTTTGAGACAAAATCTCTTGCTGAACTTGGAGCTCACCGATTTAGCCAGCCTGGCTAGCTAGCTGTTAAGTCACAAGGATCCACCTGTCTCAGTCCATCTCAGCACTGGGGTTACAGATATCTGCTGCCATGCCTGTTCACATGGGTTTGGGGGATCCAAAAACTCAGGTCTGCTGACTGGGCAATCCCTTGTAATTTTTTATTCTTTAAAGGCAAAGGTATTAATCATAGAATTTTGAAATCAGAAGTGTATTTTTTTTTAGATGGATTTGTGATGGGGGATGTCCTTTTGTGTATGTTTATCTTATTGGTGGTTGAATAAAGCACTGCTCAGTCAATGAGGCAGAAAGTTAGGAGGGACTAGGAATTGAGGAGGATTCTGGGAAATGTAGTAAAAGAGAAGTCTTGTGATCCAGGCAGGAAGTGACATAGCAGGCAGACTCAGAATATAAGCAGGGACAAGTAGGAAGTCACTCTCTCCCTCCTCCTCTCTGTGGAGCCGCCATGTGATCCCAGGAAGACAGGATGAATTCCTCTGGTGCCCTCCATAAGATAAGTCTTATAAAATATAAAGATTAGTAGTTATGGTTGATAATTAAGACTGAGTTAGCAGATAAGGAATCCTAGTCATTGGCCAGCAGGATTGTACCTGATATAAGTCTCTGTGTATTATTTTGGCCACCCACACGGTGGGTGGACCTCGGGCGGCTGGACCTTGGGCGGCTGGCAGAAAGATTTATCATTACAAAATGGTGTCAGAATGTGGTCTTACAAACTTCCATATAAAAACTTCACAGAAGCTTAAAAAGGGATTTTAGAAGCAAAGGAACAGAGACAAGCACAACTTCTTGGTAGCAGCATTTTCTCGGGTGGTCTCTGTTTTGCTAGAGACAAGCAGAGACTTGAGAGGCTCCTTTAAGAGAAGCTTCCTGACTCAGCATAAGTGGAAAAACCACAGGGCTCTTTTTAAGAGGCCAGGATAGCTCAGTAGGTAGAGCGTGAGACTCTTAATCACATGGTTGTGGGTTCGAGCCCCATGCAGCTGGCAGTGGCAGTGACCACATCTCCAAGCCAGCAGCCTGCTGCTTGATGGCAGCATAGACCAAGGCAGTGAGTACAGCTCTCACTGCTGACAGTAAACGTATGCCTGCCATCTTGGAAAGACAGTGGCTAAAATAACCGCTGCTTCAATTTTAGCAATGTGTTTAGCAGATAAAAGATAGCATGGCCAGAAAAAGGTAAAGATTTACAATAAAGACAGATTCAGATGAAGAAAAACCTCTAAAGGTTTACGCTATATTTAAAAGTATACATAGGCTTGTGAGAGAAAAGAAACAGGATAAATTAATTAAAAGAAAGAAGGAGAAGCCGGTGGTGGTGGTGGCACATGCTGGTAGGATTTGCTGAAGGAAGCAGAGGCAGATGGATTTCCACAGAGAAACCCTGTCTCATAAAAGAAAAAAAAAGTAAAAGAAATAGTAATGAAAAAGCCATGTAAAAATGGAAAATACACAGAGAGTCTAGATACTGTATGCTATTGTGTTGTCTTTGAATTGTTTAATTCCTGGGGAAGGAGCAACAACTGCTAAAAGACATTTGATTATCAATGCTGGCAAATTAATCCAACTTACATATTTTAAAAATGCTTTGACTTCTAAATTTAAATATAAGGATAGGTTACTTGGGAAAGGAGTTTTTGCTTGTGTTTCCACAGAAAATGAAAAGCTATGGATTCCTTCCAGACTAATATGTTTTGATCACGTAAGATCCCCTGAAGCATTGGCCCAACTGATCCCACATCCACAACAGCTGAGATGATGCAGTCATAGACGACTAGAGCTAGGATTTCTGTGTTTTATCATGTTCCCCATTGCACTTACACTGCCCCCAACCAGCAGGAAGCAGTTTGGAATGAACAATGCCCAAATTTCCAAATATTGTTTATAAATGTTGTTTTCATTTAAATGGGGTTGGTTAGAAATGGTAATGATCACAGTCAATATCTTTTTAACCTCTGAGCCATCTCTCCAGCCCCCCCCCCAGTCAATCTCTTTTTAAAGGAAAAATGGGAAATAGGATATAGAAATGAATACTTTGCATTGGTATGGATTTTCTTTTGTCGATACAACTTTAAGGTTAATTTTGTGATGTGTATATTTCTCTTCTTGTTTGGTATTGTGTTTATACAGATCTTTTAAAATGAAATGCATAATTAAATACAGGTTATAATAATCAGAACTTATAATTAGGTTAGTTAGGTTTTCTAGATATACAGAGATGTATTTGAGATGGATAGATATTCTTCAAACCTTTCAAAGACCTACAGAATATGGCATTTAAATGGTTTAGGGTTTTTCGTGACAGTGAGACACAACTGCTCCTGGCACACCAATTACATCTGAGAGGAAGATGAGCATCGAAGAAACTCATTATGGAGTTTGCTTTCAACATGGTAAGATTAGCCATTTGGGCAAAAAACTGCTCTTGCCTGGACTGTTTGATAAACTGGACATGCAGGACCCACACGAAAGTGACTGCTGTACTTACAAAACAAGACAGTCCTGACCTGAAGGGTTCCTGCTTCATGAGAAGTCTGCCAGATACACTGTGGCCCATAGGTTGAAGATGGATGCCCCAAAGTTACAGAGGAACTTTGGTGACTGTTCAGGTAATGAGATGTCTCTGTCAATTCTAGACAGAGACATCTGTCTCTGTCAATGTCTCTGTCCTTCTGTGGTCTTTGATGGAGTTGAAGACAGATAGTTATGGGTATAGTTTTCTTTTTTTGCAGATTTTTTAAATATGAATTAGAAACAAGATTGTTTTGCATGACAATCCCAGTTCCCTCTCCCTCTCATCCTCCCCTACCCCACCCCCCCCAACTAAAACCCTACCTATCACATATCCTTTCTGCTCCCCCTGGATGGTGAGGCCTTCCATAGGGTGTCATCAGAGTCTATTATATCCTTTGGGATAGGGCCTAGGCCCACCCCCGTGTGTCTTGGCTCAGGGAGTATTTCTCTATGTGGAATGGGCTCCCAAAGTCCACACCTATGCTAGGGATAAGGACTGAACTACTACAGGAGGTCCCGTAGATTTCTGAGGTTTCCTCACTGAAACCCATGTTCCTGGGGTCTGGATCAGTCCCATTCTGGTATCCCAGCTATCAGTCTGGGGAGCAAGAGTTCCCCAATGTTCAGGTCAGTTGTTTCTGTGGGTTTCACCAGTCTGGTTTGGACCCCTTTGCTCTTCACTCATCCTTCTCTGCATCTGGATTCCAGTAGCATTGTACCTGATATAAGTCTCTGTATGTTATTTTGGGGGTCCTAATGTTGTGGCAGAACTCAGGCGGCTGGCAGTAAGATTTATTGTTACAGGCTTGGGTATTGCAATTTTATTTGTAGGTTCTGGTGTCCCACAGGAGCTTGAATGTCCTTTAGAAAGCTCACCATGGCACAAAGACTGGGAAGGACAAGCCCCTCCCCGGCAGGCAGAAGCACATGGTGGTAACTCTCCTGGACTATATAGACTTTGGCTTCTGAGGTCACTTCAGCAGTTTGGTTGGAAGCTATAAGTTTAAAAATATCTTTACTGAGAGTATCTACTCCATCTCCCCACTGGATTCTACCCCCCCTTCCCTCACACCTCTCCTCTTGAGAGGCAGGCAGCCAGGTGCTGTATCTGGGGCCTGAAGTCAAGTGCTTCATTGTGGGATCTCCTAGCTCCCTTGAAGCCAGCTCCAGTGACACGGAGTAGGTACTCTACTGGCACAGCTAAGCTTCTGGAACTGCTGAGCTCTTTCAGTCCTCTGTGTTAGCTTTATGAAGCCAGAAATTCCCCCATGAGGTTGCTAGATGGGGCTGCAAGTACCCTAATCATTACTACCCAAAAGTCTGGGGAACATGGAAGGTGAACTAAGTGGTGTTGGTGGACTGGCCACAGGAGGACTAAGAGCAGTGTGCACGGGCAGGTCTGGTCCTCAGACTATCCCTCTCAAGAGCTGTTCTAGAACATTCCAACACTGGAAACTCCTGGACAGCTACTAGTGAACACTTTTTATTTATTATTTGTTTATTTAATTTTTTATTATTTTACATGCATTGGTGTCATGCCTGAATGTATGACTGTGTGAGGGTGTTGGATCTGTGGACCTGGAGCCACAGACAGCTGGGAGCTGTCATATGGGTGGTGGGACTTGAACCCAGGTCCTCTGGAAGAGTGGCCAGTGCTCTTAACCACTGAGCCATCACTCCAGTTCCCTCAGTGAATACTCTTGAGCATTCAAATGCAGTCTTTAAAAATGATTTGGTTTATTATTTTAGTTGTGTGTAGATGTTTGTGTCTGTGTGTGGGTTTGTGCACCCGAGTGCAGAGGTCGGTGGAAGTATCTGGTCTCCTGGAGCTGGAACTTACGGGTTGTGAACCATTTGACGTGGATGCTGGGAACTGAGCTCAGGTCCTCAACAACAGTAGTACATGCTCTTAACCACTGAGCCATCTCTCCAGACGCTCAGATGAAGTGTTTAAACTGGGTGTTTTAAAGCATTTCCTTGTTTAAAATCTAATTTATTCTCTCAAAGATCCTGGCGGCAACCTCTTCCGTGGATGGTGGGAATTGGGCTGCGATAGGCTGAGAGCTGCTAACTGTTGCTGCCCTAGGGGGAGGGCAGGAGGAAGTGAGGTTTTATTGGGATATTTCCTGGCCCTTGGCCACATCATTGTAACAGCTGGATGTGGGCAGAGAAAGAAGACACCACTGTGCAGTGTGCCCATGTGTCATGCTGGGCCACGCTTCTGGGCTTGTTCAATTCTCCTATCACTCTGTTCCTGAAATCTAGGGACAAAGACTTCAAGGAGGCTCTCCACCCTTCACCCCTGACAAGCCATTGTTTCATGTACTTCCTCAACTCCCAAGTTCTATTTTGGAAATGTGTGGTTCAACAATGATGCAGAAATCCTAACATGGCAGGAAGAAGGGACATGAGAATAAAAAAAGTTTTTATTTTTTTTGTTGTTGTTATTGTTGTTTTGTTTTTGTTGTTGTTGTTTTTTTCGAGACAGGGTTTCTCTGTGTAACAGTCCTGGATGTTCTGGAATGAGCTTTGTAGACCAGGCTGGCCTTGAACTCACAAGAGATCCACCTGCCTCTGCCTCTGGAGAGCTAGAATTAAAAGCGTGTGACACCACTGCCTAGCTAAAAATTATGTTTTATGTTCATGGTCTAGACACAAATACTCCAAAGCTGCTGTGTGATCTTGCACAAGTGACTACCTCTTTCTATGCCTTAGATTTCCGACCTGAAGCCAGGCTTGTGTAGAGCTCTTGGCCTTAGGTTTACTGATATTTGAAACAGACCATTCTGAGGGCTGATAGGCTATTTGGGGGCACTGTACAAGATTTAGAAGCATCCTCAGTGGCTCCCAGAAGACCCAGATGCACCTGCTTCAAGCAGACATTGGCAAGTGTACCCTGTACTGCAAAACCTTTTCTCCCACTGGGCAGGGGATGTGTCTCCCTTTTAATGGCTATGAAATTCAGAAGGGTGCCTTCCCTTTATTTCTTCCCCCCCCCCTCTCCATCTTTGAACTTGATTCTTCTAGGATGAGCAGGTGGGATAAGGCAAGGCCAGGCCTGCTGGTCATATGTTCAATGGTTGTGTTCTTGTGTGATAAAGGCATGAGCTCAAACCTATTCCTCACTTGAAGAGGGTGACACAGGCTCATTTTCTACAAAGTACATCTGGAGTAGAAATGAGGCCAGATACCATGTAGGATCCTGAGGAGGGGCTCAGGACACACAGAGGTTGGTGCTGTCACGAAGATCTCACTTCTCAGTGAGCACTCCTCAAAAAGTTTGGGAATAGGCAAGCAGAAGAAAGAGGAACCAAAAGGTGTCCAGCAAGAGCAGAGACTGGTCACTTGTTCCCCAAACTCTTTTCTCCTCCTCCTCCTATAGATTACATTTCTACTATGGTGGTTTGAATGAAAATGCCACCTCCCCCATGCTGTGTTCCACTCATTGAGTGGCATTATTAGAGGTGTGGCCTTGTTGGAGGAAGTGTGTCACTGGGGGTGGGCTTTGAGGCTTTAGAAGTTCAAGCCAGGCCCACGGTCACTCTCTCCTCCTGCTGCCTGCCAATCTAGAAGTAGACCCCAGCCACCACTCCAGCACCAAGTCTGCTGCATACTGCCCTGCTTCCCACCATGGCAATGGACTGACTACACCTCCGATGCTGCAAGCCAGCCCCAATGAAGTGATTTCCTTTATAAGAGTGCAGGGTGGCAGTGCACAACTTTAATCCCAGCATTCGGAAGGCAAGAGGTAGGTGGATTTTTGAGTTCCAGGATAGCCTGGTTTACAGAGTGAATCCCAGGACAGCCAGGGCTACACAGAGAAACCCTGTCTCCAAAAACAAAAAACAAAAAAAGAAAAAGAAAAAAATGAAGAAAGAAAAGAAAAAAAAAAGAGAAAAAAGAGTTGCCATGGCCATGACATCTATTCACAGTAACAAAACCCTAAGACACTTACTTTCCTTTGATCTTGGATGTGCCAATGTGATTGAGTTCTGGCCGATAGTATATGGACAGCAGGTCACAACTTCTTGGTCCAATAAAACCCAAATCATCTACTCGCATCTTTCATCTCTACAGCCTGGGCCTCTGATTGTCTGCATTGACAGTGCAGACCAGGGCCTGGCTCCACACTCCACTGGGAGCACTTGACATGAGAAATGACATTCTTTTATCTTCAGCATTTACACTTGGGGCTGCTGAGTGTGTAGTTGGCCTACTCTTAAGCAACACAGTAAAGGCTAGAATGGTGGCTATTGAGGTGGCCTATGGAGAGGTTATGAGTGTTTACTTTTTCCGTCTTTTATAAATGAATGTGTATGTGTGTGCGCGCGTGCGTGCACAGTTCATATGTATGGTGACCATCCACAGGAACCCTGTCTTCCTCCTTTGAGGAAGGTCTCTCATTGGCCTTGGAGGTCACTTGGTTGTCCAGAGAGGGCACTAGAGATCCTCCTGTCTCTGCCTTTCCAATACTAGGACTGTCAGTGCCCACCACCTTAGGCTTGAGGTTTTTAAGTGGGCTCTGGGGTTTGAACTCAGGTCCTCATGCTTGCAAAGCAAGGGCTTTACGGACTGAGCCATCCAGCCCCACCCCCAGCCCTGGAGCTTATTTTCATTAAGGAACTACAACACTGATTTCTCTGTTGGTTCTAACAGACCTAGCTCTGCAAGTTATGGAGGCAGCAATTTTAGCTGAACTAAACACATGACCGCACGACTGTGGGAGGTGGTGGCAAGTGCCTAAATGCAGCCTGGCACGAGAGTCAAGCCAGGATGGCTGGGCAGCTTCTGCTGAGCCAGGGTTTCCTCCGAGCTAAGAATAAACAGTAGACACGGGAGTTTTGGCACCAGGTGCTAACTCCAGGCAGAATTGGCTCCAAGCTAGCAGCACAGCCAGTGTACAGCATGGCCACTGGTGAGACCAGGCAAAAGCCTCAAGTCCCCAGGCTGTCCTGGTGGCTCAGCATACCTGGGGACATGTTTTTGAAAGAAGACTAAGAAACCAGGACACAGAGTTCAGATAGGCTGGGAGAGGGACAACACACTTCAGTCTCCTAGCTTGGTGGCCTTGCTGGGGACTAGGATGTAAGAAGCCTTCGAAGGAGGCAGAAGAGTTTGGCTGCAGAGACCAGGCAAGCCCATCCCTCTTGGGAGGAAAATTCCAGATCACAGGCCTACAGGGATGGTGACACGAGATGTGAAGGTCCCTGAGCCATAGAGTGGGTAGAATAAGGGACGTCAATAATGATCTTTCTTCATGCCTCTGATACCCAGCAAAGGCCACACAAGGGAGAAGCTGGTGACTCATAGCAGTTGTTGCTGGGGGCTGTGCAATCTGCCAAGCACAGCTTGGGTGGATGGTTCACTCTGGCCCTCTCTCTCTCCCTCTCTTACTTTGTCCCTCCCTGCGCTAGAGGCAGTGGCAGCTGGCAGCCCTGACTGGGTTGGGGAGGGGGTCCAGTCCTGTAACAGCAAAGGGAAGCCTAGTGGCCTCTTGTCTCAGCTAGTGTCTCCTTCAAGAAGTCCCTTGGCATCCTGGGTCCCAGGGAAAGGCACCAAGCTAGGGGGCTGAGGCCTGTTGTCCCCGTGCCTCTGCCCCAGCTTGTCTAAACTCATTGTCCTGGTTTCTTAGCCCTTTTTCTTCCTGCCTTAGATAGGTGCCTAGGACAATGTGTCTCTGGGCGTGCTGAGCTACTAGTTCCCATGGCTCCGGGAGTTCAGGCTTTAGCCAAATCCCACCAGTGATGCTGCTCTCAGCTTATCCAAGGAAAAGCATCTTGGTGGTGCCTTCTCAGAGGTCAAAGCCTAGCCTGGTCTTCAGAGTCAAGCCAGAGGAACCAGGATTGTCCACAGGGCATCTGCCCTCACCCTGTCAACCTCCTTCTCTTGGATGTCCCACACAGTTCGTACACTTGGGATACCAGACACCCATAAGGATCCCAGGGGAGCACCCCCACCTTCTATATCAAAAATAGAACATTTTGAAAATGTTTTTATTTCATTAAAAAAAAGAGACAGAACTAACAACCCCAAACCACTGGTGGGTACAGGATCACAGGGGCTTAACTGGTGAAACACACAGGGGAGGGGTAGGACAGAGGAGGGGTGGGAAGATGGGCTCAGGCCTCGTGTCCCAGCAGACAGGGAGCCAGATCTGAGACTGTTAGCAGTGGGGCCCAGATCCACTCCCTTTGTCCCACAGGGAGGGCAAGCTGGCAACCAGGGTCCCCAGAGTGAGGCCGATGGTCAGTGGGAGAGAGGTGGTGAGGGCTGGAGCAGCTGAGGTTCTACACCCTGTGTTCTACCCCCATCTCTTCTTCCTTTTCATTCTAGCTCTTTCTCAGTCCCTGGACTGGGCCTGTGTACTCTGCCTGGGACTGGACAAGAGGTAGGATTCATCGGAACACAGCTTTCTCATGTGGGGTCATGGAAACTTCTGGGACCACAGTTGGGAAGGTGGCTTGTGTGGAAGTTTACCATAGGCTGCTTTAGTTCCAGAAGAGACACAAGATAGGTCTTGGGTCTCCCTGGGGGTGGGTGCTTCCTTCAGCCTCGAAAGATGTTACGGTGGTGGTAGAGGGGAGGTGAGGATGGCTAGGGAGGTGGGCAGGGGGAGGGCCAGCAGCAGGGACAGACCACACATTGGGACTCTGGTGCTCACTGCTGTGAATGCTTTGACACACGCCAAGAAGCCAACCTGGCCAGGAGGGGATGGTTTTGAGCAAGTACAAAGGAACCCTGGCATGCCCACATCTCAGCTCACTAGCTCATGGGCCGTTGGCTGGGGCTATGACTTGGGATGTCTTCATTTGGGATGGTGGGGGCAATGGAGGGCAGGCAGGGAAGGACAAATGGAGCTGGGTCTAACTCTGAGTCAGCCTAGGGGGCTCCATGAGCAGGCGACTGAGGTAAGAATTGGCTTGTCACTTCTAAGTGAGACAGTTACCGGGGTCACAGATGACTGTTCAAGATTGGATTAAGAAGTCTCAAAAAGTAAGAAACAATTGATCCTTAGAAAGCACAGGTGTTATAGAAAAGGGGGTGAGTTCCACTTCCTGGAGAGTTCTTTCTAATCTGGGTACCCTCACATGGTTTCTGCTCACCTCAAGAGGGGAAGGGGGAACGGCTGGGCAAACTGTAAAACACAGAACTCATCCTTAATTCAGGCAAAGTTAGAAAGCCCAGGACAGCCCCTTGAAGTCAAATGTCCACGGAGTCCTTCGGGTGTCGGCAGAATAAATTATAACGGCAGGAGTTGGGGGAGGTGTCATTGCTACTTTTTAGGATGAGGAGTTGAGTGCAGCTTGTTCTCCTGCTCTTGTTTTTGTTTTTGTTTTTCCTTCGGTATGCCATGATTCAGAGTCACTTGGAAACACATGCTCTTTCTTTGTTCTTCTTTGTCTCTTCTCACCCTCAGGTCACCCTTTCTTGCACTGAAGTTTGTACATCTGTTGTGGAACACCAGTTTGGAGGTGGGAGTATGGTTCCCCCTCCCAGCAGGGTCCTCTGTTGCTCAGAGGACAGAGTGTTTCCTCAGGCAAGTGGAGAGGGACATAGCCAGAGGCTACATGCCTACCTTTCCTCAGACCCATGGAACCCTCCTGATCTCCTGCCCATGCTGAGCTCGGCAGAAACTTCCAGAAGCAGGCGGGAAAGCCAGCAGAGCCTCTGCCTTTGCCCTAGATTCCTGGTCTCCTGAGGTGGAGAGAAACTGGCCACAGGACAGCTCAAGGCCGAAGCACCAGGTAGCCATAAAACTTTCACTTAGGACAGATGAAGCTTACAACCACAGGCTCCACCGGGGTGCCAGACAGAGGCTGAGAGAGGGAGACACAGAGGGGAATGGAGCGAGGGCTCCAGGACACAGGAACTTCTGGGTAGGAAACAGCTGACAGGAGCCCAGAGGTCCTAGTTCTGGAAGAAGCCTTCCTGTGGCCCAGTGCCCAGGTGAGGGAAAAGGGTTTGACATCTCCTTCTGGCATGACTGGTTTCCAAGAGGCAGGCTGATGCAGCTTCTGGAAAATTCTTGGGCCTCCTGGAAAATTTCAGAGACCCAGAGGGCAGCAATATACCTGTCTTGGGAGAAAGTCAGCCTTCAGTTTCTACCCTAGCCCTGCTTCCTGTCTCCAGGCTTCCTTCACTCTAAGCCAGTCCATGGCATCTTCTGGACGCCAGGGAGGGCTGCCCTTGGCTCCAGTTCACTGTCTATAATCTTAAGGGTCACGCTGTTGCATGTCACACAAACAGCCACTCTGGGGGAGGCCGGTGAGGAGACAGGTGGGCAGGTCACACGGGAGTCGTCCGCCGGTTCAGCATGCTGACATGGAAACCCTCCTTTAGGTCCTGTTGGAAGAAGTCGTGCATCTGTAGGAAGCCGGCATCCTGGTCTGGGCTGTAGCTGGCAGCTGTGGTCACCTTGAGGGGCTCCCTGGACAGTGTGTACATGGACAGCTCACCCATGGGAATGGCCCCAGTGATCTTCAGGCCCACAGGGGACGCATCCCTGGAGGGCGAGGCCTCAGTGGACCTGGAACTGGACCTGGACCGCCGTCGCCGGTACCTGTAGCTCGGCATCCTGGCATAAGGAGAGGAGGAAGAGGGCTTAAGGAATTCCCGCTTGGTCTTAAACCGCAACTCTTTATTTTTCTCAATGTAAATGTTTACAGCCAGGACGCCCACCGTCTCTGCCACAATAAACGACAGGGCTCCAAAGTAAAAAGACCAGCCGTAGTTGTAATGGTTCTTTTTGTCTTCGTCACGTTTGTCACTGGGGTCGCCTGTGTTGCTGGAAATGTAGACGATGATGCCAATGACGTTACTGAGGCCTGAAAGGGAAGTGGGGCAGGGAGACACTAGAGGTCAGACTCATAGCCGTAATGACAGGACAGAGAACAGGCCTCTGAAGGTGGGATGGTGGCCAGTCTTCTCCATGACATTTGTTTATTATGGTAATTTATTTTTATTTTTTGAGGAAAGAGCCTAACGTAGTCCAGGCATGTCCTGAATTCAAGTAACTGAGGATGACCTTGAACTTCCAATGAGTTCTCCACCTCCCAAGTGATGGAGGAAGTGCTTCTGTGTATGTGTTTGTCTTATTGGATGATAAATAAAGTACTGTTTGGCCAATGAGGCAGTGAGGTAGGCGGGACTAGGAGTCATGGAGGATTCTGGGAAATGTAGTAAAGAACTGGTGATTCGCAGGAAGTGACATAGCAGGGAGACTCATATATAAACAAGGGAAGAAGGAAGTGGGCCCCTTCTCTCTTCCTGCAGAGTCACCATGTGATCCCGGGATGAGGACACCAATGGAAGGCATCCTAAATAAGATAAGTCTTATAAAATATATAGATTTATGATAATTGAGACTGAGCTAACAGATGAGAAATCCTAGTCATTGGCCAAGCAGCATTTGTACCTAATATAAGTCTCTGTGTATTATTTGGGGCCCTAACTCAGTGAGCAGAACTCGGGCGGCTGGCAGAAAGCGCCCCTGTGGCGGTAGGGTTCGGGTGGCTTTTGGCGGAAAGATTTATAGCAACACCCAAGCACTGGGATTATAGGCATTATACCTGGCTTGGTAACTAATTTTTCATCTTTTTACCCTTTTTTCAACCCTCCCTCTTTTTTTTCCTTCCTTTCTTTCCTTTTGATTGGATCTCATGTAACCCAGGCTGGCTCAGATCTCCCTAGGTAGCTGAGGCTGGCTTTGAATTCCTGATCCTCATTTAAAAATTATTTTATGTCTATGTGTATTGGTGTTTTGTATGCATGTATGTCTATGTACCACATGTCTGCCTGTAAAGACCAGAAGAGGGCATCAGATCCTCTGGAAGAGTTACAGATGGTTGTGAGCCACAGTGTGTGTGTGTTGGGAATCAAATTCCAGTTCTCTGCAAGAGCAGCCAGTGTCCTTTTTAATTTTTTTTTGCATTCTAATCCCAGTTCTCCTTCTCTCCTTTCCTTTTGCTCCCCTCTCTCCGTGTCCCCCTAACCCACCTCCCGTCCGCTCCTCAGAGAGGGTAAGGCCTCCCCTAGGAAGTCAACTATGTCTGTTCTATCACCTCGTTGAGGCAGGACCAACCCCTCCCCACCATGCCTAGGCTGAGCAAAGTATCTCTCTATAGAGAATGGCAGCGGTGTTCCTAACCATGGAGCCATCTTCCCAGTCAGAACTCTTGATTCTTTTGCCTCCTACTCCCAGCTGTGATTAGAGCTGTGCCCTACCACAGCCAGCTTGGTAGCTACTTTCCCCTCTAAGTCCAGTCACCCCTGGGTGTTTGTGGGAGATAAGTTCTACTTTTTCCAGCAGAACTTGAAATCTGTGGTGACCACACCCCTTAGAATAGTGCAGTATTTACGTAAAACCCACCAACTCCCCAGTACAATTCCACTCCTCTCCAGCTAGCTCGTAACAGCCAACACAATCCTACGCTAAGAAAATGGATGCTACTCTGTCCTTCCCATTCCAGCCCCTCACCTGGCTTCACATGACATGCTCCCTTAGGACTTGGCATCCGGGGAGTCTCCAGATTCTTTTCTGACATCCAACTCAGCCAGCTCCCAACCCTGTTATAGGTTTGGAAAGCACCCAGAACCCAGTACACCTTGGTTGTATTTTGCACACCTGGCACTCTAAGATGAGGTGAAATTCACACACTATCAAATTAACCTTTCTGAAGGACACAATCAATCCAGTGGCATTTAGTGCTCTTAACAATGTGTGCAACCCTTCACAATGTGCGAAACCCTGTTTGTAACACTGTCGTCTCCTCAAAAGGAAACCCCATTAGGCAGTTACTCCCCATCCCTTGCCTCAGCCTCACGTGCCGGTCCTCTTAAAGTTAACCGTGTACTAATTTCAGACTGCCCTCCCACCAGGACTCACACTCCGGACAGTTGAAGGCCATGCGCTCAGGTGTGCCACTATGGCCTCAGCTCCTGCCCCAGGGGGCAGCCCCACTTACCTGCAGCCACAAAGAGGATGCCTGCACTGAGGACAATATTGTTCTTTCGACTGTAGATCCTCCCAGCCCCGATGCAGAGCCCTCCAAGCAGGAGCAGAATGGTGCTGAGGATGGGGAATACACTGGAGGCTCGCACAATGCCTAGGCCAGGGTAGGAACAAAAAAGAGAGGGCAGTGAGTCCAGCCATCTTCCCTGCCGTGACCATGGGTGTATCTCCCAGGAGTCCTGCTGCCGGACATAGGCAAATGATGGCTATAAGTTGGCTGTTTACTCTTCCAGGAGCTGGATGACTATAGTCACATCTGCCTGCAGGTCACTGGGCCTCCTTCTGGGTGTGGCCCACATTTCTTCCAGATGGGAGGGACTGGAGTCCCTCAGTGGCACTGGGAAGGCCACAGTAACAGTCACTAATGTTCTGGATGGCGGGAGATTCATGAAACAGCTCACAGCCCACTAAGCTCTCTCCTGAATGATCCCATTTGTGCATCAGAAGGCAGGGAAGTGGTGTGCCCAAGAGCCAGCTTGGATCGATGGTTGGAGGACAGGCTTTTTAGCACATGAAATGGAAATGGGTGTCAGTCCAGCTCTGTGACACGCTGCGTGTTCTTAGGCAAATCGCTCTACTCTTCAAAAACTCACTTTCCGCACTTGTGAAACATGGCTTAATGACTCAGTATCTCCTCCTCTGTAAGGGGCTACATTCCAAGTACCAAATTCTACAAGGACCCTGTGTTTTCCTATACAGGCACACCCATGATAAAGTTAGCATTTTAAAATTTTCCTTTATTATTATTGTCATGTGTATGCATGTGCCACAGCCCATGTGTGGAGGTCAGAGGGCAACTCTGTGTACTCAGTTCTCTCCTTTTGTCTTTATTCAGGTTCCATGATTGAATTCAGATCTCCAGGCTTGTACACATAGCAAGCACCTTTGCCTGGAGCCATCTTGCCACTCCACCGCGATAAAATTGAATTTGTTTTTGACAAATCAAATATAGAAAGCGACTGATAGCAGCTAATAATGAAATAGAACTGCTGTAGCACTATACTGTAATAAAAGTTACTTTAAAAACCTATGGGGTTCTTTATTTTTGGCATTTTCCATTTCATAAGTTTGAACTGCTGTTGACTAAAATCCCACAAAGTAAAACCATGAATAAGGACTAAAATCTCGCTCACAAATTAAGACCATGAATTCTCGGGGCCCATCGTGCTGTGGTTGGTTTCATCTCTGTGGAGCAATTAGCACAAGGCCAGATGCATTGTACACTTCCTAACTGACTAGTTATGCTCAGCAAATCACTACTGTGCCCACAGATGAAGATGCATGAGCCCACGACATTCGAGAGTCACAGATGAGGCAGCAGGGCACAGTGAGACGTTGTCTGCCACGCAGAACCATGTCTGAATCCTTGTTCTATCCCTGACTAGCCAGGGTAAGGGTGGGGCGGGGCCAGGGAACTTCAGTTCACTTTTTCATAACTTGGCCACAGTAGTGATACCACACTGGAAGGGTTGACTGTGCCCTCTCCCAGTGGCTGTGGCCTCCTATGGGAAAAGGTATTACACATCTGTTTAGGGACTTTAGGGGCCTCAAGATGAGACCATCCTGAATGGACCAAGTCCAGGGATAAGCATTTTCCCACAACAGTGGAGAGGGTTATGAGGACGGAGTCAGCGGGCAGTGATTTGGTCAGGAAACTCTGGTGCTCCCAAATTGCAAGCAGTGTCAAGGAAAGAGACTCACTCCCTGAGCATGCAGAAGGGCAGAGTCCTGCCAGAGTGTCCCCCTTTTTTGCTTTCAGCTGCCACCCAGGAGACAACTTCTGCTGCTTTCAGTTTCATGGTCCATGAAGGTTTGCTGCAGCCCCTTAGGAAGGGAACGCCCACCAGAGCACACAGCAGGCTTCCAGTCTCCACCCTGGGCATCTGAGTGGATGGCAAGGAGGTCATAGAAGATGCTGAGAGCTCGGCCTTCTCTGTGTCCTCATAGCTCTAGAGAAATCCAGTTGCGTGGGCCTTGGTGGCACCAGCAGAGGACTGTGAGTCAGGAAGTGCGGGTAGGTGCCCCTCCTGAGCCAGCTGACTGGCTTGGGGCCTTGCAGCCTCTGAAGGCCGTGTTTGTCTCCTTTTTGTACACCCACAGTGTGAGGCCCTGCTCCACAGAGAAGGGATTGTGAGGGGGCATTAAATGAGACTCCTCTCCCTAGCACTTCCTCCCCGACTCCTCTTAGCTTTCTTGTAGTCGCAGGCTCTGGGAGGAGGCTTCCAGTGTGCTTTGGAAACAGGCTTCTGAGCTGAGATGGCCAGACTCAGGTCAAGACCCTGTCCTGCCTTCTGAAGACCAGTCAGGTGGCCCAGAGAGAAGCGTGTATCTGGAGTTTTCTGTCCTGCCATGTTCCGCAGCTGCCTTGCCCCCAAATAAGCATACAGAGGCTATATTAATTATAAAACTGTTTGTTGATGGCTAGGGCTTCTTTTTGGCTAGGCTCTGTCTTAATTATTAACCCGTAACTACTAATCTATGTATTTCTACATGGCCTTCTTACCAGAGAATGCCCGGCATGTCCTATCCTTCCGGTCTCTGCATGGCGTCTCTTTGTGGTCTCTCTTTGCCTATCTTTCCCAGAATTCTTCTCATCTCCTAGCCCCACCTATCTTCCTGCCTCTCTTGGCCAAACAATGTTTTATTCATCAACCAATAGGAGAAACATATATACAGAAGGCCATCCCCCACCAGAAGGGTGCTCCAGTTCCTTCAAAGACATTGGAGGCCTGTGGCTCAGAGCCCTCCATCTAGGTCAGTCTTACAAGCACCTGTCCCTTGCTACTTGGGCTCAGATGCTTGAGTACCTTGCTGAACATGTGTCTGAGGGATGAGAGGCCAGAGTTGGCCAAGCCATGTGATCACATCAAACCACAGGGATGATATGTGTCTGTCTGGAGGATGGTCACTGTCTTATAACTTACTCTAGGCTTCACTGTGGACTCATGGCTGCCTCGATACCAGTGTTGTGGCTTGGTACAGACACCCTCCAACTGGAAATCCTGAACCTAGGAGGGAGGTGCCAGGCCTGGGCCAAGACAGGCAGGGAATGTGGGGACAAGACATGCCCAAGGAAGAGACTGTGCAGAGTGTCCCTTAAATCCCAAGCTGTGAGTGTGCCATGCTCAGAGCCCCCAGGAATCCAGTGACAATAATGTAACTCAAAATACAAGCCCAGCTTCTCTGGGAAGCTTAGGGCTTGAGGGTCAGGGTTGACTTGTTTCTTGAATTTTCTAAGGTAGGGTGAGAGTCCTCTAGCCTTGGGCCTGCTGGGCTGCTGTCTCAGGGGGCCTTCCCTTGCCACAGAACCTTTTGTGCTCTCCAAATTCCTGTATTCTGCCACCAGATCAGCACCTGGAGTGCGGAGCTGTTTCCATGCCACTGTATCCCACTTGCTCAGGATGGTGACAGGTGCATGACAGAGGCACAAGTTTCTCTTAAATGAATGAAGAAATAAATGAGATCATCAGATGAGCCCCCAGAGACCACTCTCTTGGGCTTCTCTACAATTTGGAGATAACAGTTGGGACAGACACCAGGACAGTGAATACTGAGAATCAAAGCAATCTGGGAGACATAGGCCCTGTGGCTACAGGGACTATGACCTTCACAGGTCTGGGAGTTGTGTAAGCTGCTGGCTCCCTCTGTTCTGGGGGAATGCGGAAATCAGTTTTCAGGGCCAAGTGTCCCTATCTCCACAGCCACCGAATGGATACACACAAGATTATTAGGAAGTCTCTGCCTCCTACCTCCAAACTCAATATTAGCCAAAGCCTGAAGGCCTGGGGGCCATCTGCCATTCTTTCCTTGGGTACCTCTGGGCTTGTTACGAACCAGCAGGTCTCCCTTGGGATCTGGTACATTTGAGAACATGTCCTTTGTGAGAGAGACAACTGTCACACTGATACTATTACTCTGAGGCACAGTTCCTAGGGGACACTGCTGGTGGGAGGACCTGTGATATCAGGGCCAAAACTTCAGGTCACCAGCTTTGTGTGACTCCAGACCCTTCCTCGATCCCTCTCTATCCCATCCTGGCCCCCAGGAGGCTGACTGTGTGGACCAAACTACCAGGGCTCCCAACTCTGGAGGACAGTG
Organism: Cricetulus griseus; assembly: GCF_003668045.3. Taxonomy (NCBI): domain Eukaryota; kingdom Metazoa; phylum Chordata; class Mammalia; order Rodentia; family Cricetidae; genus Cricetulus; species Cricetulus griseus. The sequence continues at coordinate 120,712,464 of NC_048600.1, forward strand.
CCACTGATAGTTATTCCCAAGGTTTCTCTCTGCCAAGCTGCAAAATGAAGAAGCTGCCACAGTCTTTCCTAAGGGTCACAGCTCTTGCCACTCAGCCCCGTCCCTCCAGCTCCCTTTCACGTGCTCTGCCTCACAGAACCGGAAGGATGTCACTCACACCATAATTTATGCAAGTAGCAATCCTTGAGTTGTACCCTGTGCAACCTCCATAATGCTCTCCGGCCACTGGAAGGGGATCTCATTTACCGTGGTAGAGTGTGAGTCCCTAATATGTGGAATCAGAGGGCAGGAGGGCAAAAGAGGAGAAGATAAGGGAGGTGGGGTCATATTATTTCAGGTTCTGGGCCTGGCTGGAGCAGCCTGACATGGCCTCAGCTCCATGGGAACCGCACACTGTTCTATTTCATCAGATGACTCATAATCCAAAGCCTTTCTTGTAGGGGAAAAAACCCCAGTCAGGTGCACAGTGAATTGTGCTCTAAGGACACACTGGTATTGATTCTCCATGTGTGAGGCTGGGCCTGAGCCCCAGGGGCGCTGCGAGAAGCAGCTCTTTTGGCCGATGGGGAAGGAGGAGTGACAGGAATTCTAGCATCCATTTTTAGCCCCTCTCTGGCTGTGTCTTCCTGCATTCTGGTGAAGATGTGTTCAGCGGCCCACAGATGAACTCTGGATAGACTGCAGGAACACGGGCAGTTCAGCATGTGCTGTGGGGACCAGCTGGGAGGCACCACTCAGTCACAGGGTCAGATGGGAGCAAGGGCTTAAGGGCAGCCCATAGGCAGAGTCAGTGGCTGCATTAGTCATGGTTGAAGGGATTTAGGGCCACCTGTCAGAGGGTACCCTGCCACCTCCACCACCATCTCTGGGACTCCTAGCACTCCAGGAAGCTGCTGTCTTGTCTGGTGAGTCAATCCCTATGTAGTGTGCCCCTGATGCTCCATTCCTCAGGACGGTGCAGAGCTTTTTTAGCTTTTTCAAGACTGGGCCACATACATCACAGGTGGCCTCAGAGTCATCGCACAGCAGAGGACAACCTTGGCCTGATCCTCCTGCCTCTCCCTCTTGAGGGCTGGGATTATTGGTGCGAACAATCATCCTGGGCTCAGAAAGCTCTTTTAAAAGTAATTTGGCTTTATTTTGTGTGCATTGGTGTGAAGGTGTCAGATTCTCAGGAACCAGAGTTACGGAGAGTTGTGAGTGGCCTTGTGAGTGCTGCGAAGTTGGGTATTGAACCCTGGTCCTCTGGAGGAGCAGCCAGCGTTCTTACCTGCTGAGCCATCTCTCCAGCCTCATCTTTTCTTTTTCTTTTTAGACTGAAGACTGGGGCTCATGTAAACTAGCCTGACCTTACATTAATTATACAGCAGAGTCTGACCTCACATTCTTGATCCTCCACAACTACCGAGTACTGAGATCACAGTGTGGGCCACCAAGCTGGGTTTTTAACGGTGCTGGGGATGGAACCCAGAGCTTTGTACCAGCTCGGCAAGCACAATACCAACTGAGCTGCGGCCCCGGTGGAAGTTCCCATCTTTAACTTCACTTGCTCCACCAGCAGTCCCTTGAAGCTGCACCCCACTGTTTGTGGGTCTGGGGCCTTGACCCACTGTACCCACCCACACTCAGGGCACCCAGACGTCAGGGTACTGCTGGGCTAAGCCCCACCCTCTGAGCACAGGGCTTCTGAAGGAAAATGCTCACAGCTCCCAGGACAAAGAACTGGGGCCAAGTCCACAAGGCTCACCTCTCTAGCCCCTCCCTTCCTTTCCCCTCCTCATACAAAGCAGCTGGGGTACTTGTCACTCACGGAGGAGGTACTCGGAGCTGTCATGGTCATAATCATTGTCCTCTGGGAAGTGGTTGATCCTGAAGCAGTGTCCTTTATAGATGCCTGGAAGAAACAAGGGAAAACACGGCTGTGGGTGTCCTGTGGGTTCACACAACTATTCATTCCAGACATGGGAACTTTGGGCAGGTCATAGGGGCAGAGGGGACAGAGGCTGGATCTGGAGCCCCCACTGCTTAGTGCCCTGTGGGGACACAGATACACACAGAGAGAACAGCTGAACCCCAGTCACAACCATATCACTTAGGGTTAAGCCTCAACATCCTCAAGAACGGAACAACACACCATCAGTCACTGTCCAGACAACAAGGCTTCAAACAGCAGGCGAGATCCCCATACCCAAGGGGATTCTAGAGTTGCAGCTTGAAAAATGACCAGGAATTTTTTCCTGGATAATGGGCAGAGGGCCTTCCAGGCAGAGTAAGACTCATAAAGGCAAAGGTGTACTTACACACAGTACAGTGTGCATCCCTTACACCAAATGCTAGGACGCACTGAAGGATTCTATCCCCTTCTATCTGATTGATGGTAGAGAGCCAAGAAACTTCCAGAAGGGCTAAAAGGCTGGAAGAACAGGATTCCTGGTTTGTTCAGTACTGCAGGAGGACAGGACACTTTTCCCTTCCAGAATCTTCCATCCATTTTCTCCTAATCCTCTGCTGCCCGGTAGCCTGGGAATGCCCACCACTAAACACACCAGCAAAGAGGGGGTCACATGGGGAGGGAAGGAGTCACGCCACTTTGTGCCTGTGCCCGCCACCTCTTCATGACTAGTCAGCCGCCTGACCCCGGCCAGAGCTCTTCCTCCCCCAACCCCGTAACTAGTTGGAGCTGGTCTATTTCCAGCTGTAGCCAGTGTTTTTGTCGCAGCTGCTGCCAAGCATCCTGCTGGCCTCTAGCTGCCCAGCCTGACCTCACAGTGGGTGGGAGCAGTGCTGGAGGCTGGGTGTGTGCCAGAGGCACATCTGTTTTCCCCTGTGTCCAACTAAGGGCTCCCTGCTGAGCCAGGAGCATGCCTGTTTCCTACCTGGCTACAAATGAGCAGCTGGCCAACTAGCAAACTTCAAGCCCCCCCCCCCATCTCCCTCCAGCCAGCTGCTCCAAAGACCTGTGTGCATTGTAGCAGCCATGCTTCCCCGGCCCAGGTCACAGGTACAGGAGACAGACTGAAGATCTTGGAGGTGCTATCTTAGGTGGGGGGTACTTTCACAATATTTTCTGTGGGAACACAGTTAACCTCGGCTTTCCCCACCTACACCGTGGCAATAACCTCAGCCCTCACCTCCTGGGTCCCTCAGAACCATGTGAGATGATACTGGCAAGGTACTGAGGTGGTTCTCAGCCTATGGTGATGACTCAGGGAAGTTTGCTGCTGCTGGTCTCAGAGTCACCTGAGTCTTCTACTCCATGCGTCCCTGAGTGGTTGTCAGTGAACAGAGGCAGGGGCTGGTGGGGGAAGGGATAGACTACTAGAGGGTTGGTCCCAAGGTGTCTGGGGGTCGGTAGACTGGCAGAGGCTGGAGTGGGCCAGTCACAGCCTCCACCCCAGGTTTAAAAAATGTTCCCACAGATCCAGAACCAGTCCTTTCTGAAAAAAGATGAGTGGAGGGAGCCTCCCAAGTGCTGCCACTGCCCCCTCCCCCCCCCCCCCGCAACGCTTCTCGTTTGCTTTTTTTTTTGCCACTTCATGGGTCTAAAAAATCACCAAGTCACACCTGCTTGTCGGAACAAGTCAAATAATAAGAGGCTGGAAGAGAAGAAAATAAGCTCTTCAGAGCCACAATCCTGCGGCCGACTTCTCAGGTTTGTGGTTTGTGTTCCCACATCCTCCCACGCACACGCATACAGGTAGGGGTCTCCTCCAATTTTAAGGGGGGCAGGGGTTGATCCCAAGTCCTTGCTCGTACAAAGCATTTATCCTATTCCTGGACCCCAGTCTCCATTTTAAAAACATACCTTATTTTAAATTACTGTAGAGGGGCTGGGAAGATGGATCAGTGTTTATCACTCAAGCAGGAGGACCAGGATTTGAGTTCCCAGACCCATGTAAAAAGCCAGGTGTGGTGGTGCTCTGTTGCCTCAAGGTGTGGAGTTGGGAGATGGGCAGAGGTAGGAAGATTCTGGGCACACCAGCCAACCAGCAAAGTCTAGCCTAAACCAGCAAGCTCCAGGTTCAATGAGAAACCCTGCCTCAAAATACAAGGTGGAGAAGTCTTGGGCAATGACTCAGCATGCAAGTGTGAGGACTGGATTCAGATCCCCAGAAAGGATGAAAAGTCTGATATGCGTGTGTGTGGTGGTGGGCAGACACAGAGTTCTGAGCAAGCTGGTCAGACTAGCACAAATGGTGAGATCTGGTTTCAGCTAGAGACTGCCTCAATACATAAGGTGAAGGAAGGGAGACTCAACAGTAACTCAGGTCTACATATACACACATATTCATGTGCACGCGCACGCGCGCGCGCGTGTACACACACACACACACACACACACACACACGCATGATAGTAAAACTTCTGGCTTTCATACATGCCCATACTGATGAGCACACACATGTACAACACACACACACACATACACACACCCACATAACCACACCCACACATAACCACACCCACACATAAATAAAGAAGAAGAAATAATAAGACATGGAATGCCTTTTACTCAGTTTCCTGACAAAACTAGCATGATGTCACATCTAGGATGGTGACACTGACCTCTCTGATACAGAACCTTCCATCAAAAGGATCCCTCCAGTTTCCACTGTCCCTCCCCCTTTTTTTTTTAGCCACACACACTTCCTGTCTACCCCAGTCTGTCCGGAACCCACAGCAGCCTCCACAGGGTACCCAAAACTTTGGTAGTTTTGCCCTTTGAAAACTGTTCTACATATGGAATCTAAGGCATGGCATGGTAACCTTTGGGGAGTGGATTTTGCACTCAGCACAATTCTCCTGAGATTTATCTGCAGTTTGTGTGTTGGTGGCTTGTGCTTTCCATGGCTGGGCAGTGTTCCATGGCATGGAAACCCCATCCTCTGCTGAATCATGACCCACTGACAGCTGTCTGCTGCTTCTACCTGTTCCCAACGGTGTTGCTGTGGGTGTTCATGTTCAGGTCTTGGGGGAAAATATGTTTATTACCACTCTGGGGCAAATGCCCAGGGTTGTAGCTGTTGGGTCATATGACAGCAACATGCTTAGTTTTAAGAGAGACTGTCAAAGTGGGCTCTGGTATGACTGCAGTAATGGAATGTCATATACATTATCTACAGCCTGCTTTTGCCACTGATGCACAATCACAAACATCTCCCCAATTAAGAATTTCAGTCTTCAGAAAATTTTTATTTTCAAATTAGAAAACTAGTAAGTCAGCATTAATCCAAAAGATACAGGAAAAGTCCTAAAAGGAAGTCACAGGAGTGAGGACGAAAGCCCCCCTATTGAGCATCTAATAGCCGAAGGAAAAGGGCTGTAGCCTACATCAGGGTATCATGTGTTTGTATGTTCACCTGAAGACAAAGCTGAGCTTCCAGAACACTGTCTTGCACACTTGCAGAAGCATCTTCTCTGAGCATCCTTCCGGTATATTTCACTGTTCTCTGCTCTACAGTTATAGTGTTATCGAACTAAATCAATGAGTTGGTTTTTGTGGCACTGGGGACTGAGCTTAGGGCTTTGAGAAGGCTAAGCAAGCGGCTGTGCTGCTGAACTGTGTGTCCCAGGCCCTTCCTTCCTCTTTACTTACTTATGTACTATTTTATAGAATTGTAAACAAGATCGTGCAGTCCGATTATTAGATTTCATAGCTTTTTTGTTTGTTTGTTTGTTTGGAGACAGGGCTCACTGTGTAGTCCTGGCTGGCTTGAACTTGCTGTGTAGACCAGGCTGGCCTTGAATACATGAGATCCACCTGTCTCTATCTCCCAAGTGCTGAGATTAGTGCCAGTAGGCCTGGCCTATGGCCTTACTTTAAAGTGCTGTGAATGGAGTGTGCAATGGAGCAGGTGCCCCCACTGGTCAGAAAAAGAGAGAGATTGATCCTTGTTCCTGAAGCTAAGAATTTGAGGTATTTCCCTTAAATGTCCTGCTTGGTCAGACATCTTTAGTTTTGTTTTATTTTTCCCCTGGAGGCTCCAAGAGTCTTCTCTATTCCCATTCTCTCCTCAGGGACAGTTGGGAAACTCTGTGTCCTGAAATAGAGCATCTAATAGCGAATCCAACATTCAGGCTTCACCCTCCTCCTTCTCTGGAGCCCTTGCTTCTGTTAACGGGACCAAGCATTCCTGGGAGTTTCCCCACAAGAGTTACCTCACCTCCCTCAACCTGTTTATGTGGAGCGCAACAGTTTTAGTCTTGAGGACTTCACATTTATCTCTGTCAAGTTTAATTTTGTTAGCATTGGCTTGAGGCGTTTAACGGGGAGAAAATTAATGGCTGATGAGAGAAGTAGGAGGGAAAACCATTTTCAACTCACTTGAGTTCTTTTTCATCAAGACGGAACACTGGCTGTGTTGTCTGCTAAGTGATATTTAGGGTGGCCCATTTGGAGACCCTGGACAGACCCCACTACAAGACTATGGAGGCACAAGGGGCAGGGTGGTCACTGGCTTATGCTCACAGGGACACAGTGGCCCTCAGGAATATCAGGAAGCTAGTCACATGGTCCCAGATGGGTTGTTCTCATCTGTAAAGGAAGAAGCCAGAGGGCCTGCTCCTGTTTGTGATTCCATGGCTTCCTGTGGAGAAGATGTACAGGTGTGCCAGCCAGTACATCCATTCATCTCCTTCCACCGAGAGCCACTTTCCTCAAAAGTGTTATCTACCGTCGTAGGACACGTCTGGAAAGAAATTTCTCAAGATGTGTCCACTATTTTATGTCTGGGTGGTAGGATAATGAGTGAGATAAATGTACAAATTCCTTTGTGCTTTCTGAATTTTCTGCCATGTCTTAAACAAACTACTAAACCCTATTAAAAGAGGCTGGATCCTTTAAGAGAAAACATGACGTTGGAGGCGTATCTGAAATGACTATAGATGACCTCAGCTGTGGAAGCTGGTGAGCCAGGCAAGGAGTGTGGTGGCAGGAGTGTGTGTGTGTGTGTGTGTGTGTGTGTGTGTGTGTGTGTGTGTGTGTGTGTGTGTGTGTGTGTGTGTGTGGTGAGATGGGGTAGTTTCTCTTTCCGTGATCCTTTTGAAGGTTATAACTCAGGGTTACGCCTCCAGAGAGGCCCGGTGACCAATCCCACGGACCCAATGGATTTTGGAGACAAGATTTTTGGTATGAAAGCTGGGATAGTTTGTCACTCTCTGAGTCATTTCAAGGATGCTGGCATCTGACACCTTAGTAAGAGGCACCTTAGCAGCCCATTCTAATAAGGGAATCCTAGGGGAAAGAACGCCAGCTGCTGAATCCACAAGAAATGATCATTCGCATAATCCTTTATCTCCTTCATAGTATACCACTCCAGCCCTGCAAGCATCAACATCAGCTCGGATCCCCTGCCAGAAGCAGACAGACACCCCACTGCCCACCTCCCATCCGCTGCAGCCGTCAGCCTTGTGCATATGTTCCCTGTCCATTCCTCAACTCAACTGCACCAATTGCTTCTTGCATTTTGCTCTCAGCAATGGGCAGATTGCCTGGAGGAAGAGCCCTGCAGCCATCCCTGGTTACCCACCCAGTAGACTTTGTGCAAGGGACGATGGGATGGGAGCAAGTGGAGAAAGAGTCCCAGTCTCTGTCCCTTGGGCACAGGTTCCCTTGATCCATTCTGAATTCCTTCTTTGAAGTGGGGGCCATCGCTTCCTTCTTCTCCAGGTCTGGTCCCTTAGGATGACCACCTGGGG